>NC_133333.1:211012423-211339923 GCF_042186555.1 Aquarana catesbeiana | reverse complement strand
CAAAAGAAGGCTACAGGGAAGGCTGCAGGGCAGCGTGGAGGAAAGGCTGCAGGGAAGAGAAGAAAATGATGACCTGGGTTCAGTCTGGTCTGACAGAAGACGCAGGCTGTTGTAGGACCACAGTCTGGGGACATCTAGATCATCTGCTGGTGCTGTTGATCTCTGGGATTCTTGGACCAGATTGTGCTCCCTCTTATATGGACTCCGCAAGATCCCAATTTTCTGGTACACCGACTTTTTCCAGCGTTGACTTCCTCTTTATTTTATTTTGACCATGAATAAATGGATCATTTTTTGAGTTTAGCAAAAGACTTTTTATGTTTTTTCTTTGAAATCATTGATTTTACACACAATGTTAAATTAACAAGGGACAACAATCTCATTGAGTTAGAAAAAAAACACACCAAAAATACATTACTAATGTTAATAATGTTCAAGTGGTAAGTCTTGAAAATCCAAAAATTTACGTAACCAAAAACGGTGCTTTGGGTTAACTTTATCTAAAAACTAAAAAATAATCACTATAAAAAAAAAAAAAAAACAGAATAATGGGTTCTTTGTGTTAACTTTACAAACCTAAAAAAAAAAAAGGGGAAAAAGTATTATTAGTATGGAAACATTGTTTTTAAAATGCATACTATATCATTCATGAGATCAAAGAGAAAAAGAATCCAGAAATCAGTTTGGGAGAACTCTGATTATGAACAGCAAAACACCTTCGTTCTTTATAGAGCCTTCGTAAAGAAGAAATAAAATGCGCTGCATTCAACGATCACAGATTTTGCAGCGTGATGAATGTGCTACCTACAATACGAACACTAGTTTTACTAGACCGAGTGCTTCCGTTTAGTTTTTGCTTATGAGCATGCGTCGTTTTTTTGTCCGTCGGACTAGCATACAGACGAGCGGACTTCGGGGTCCGTCGTACTTACGACGTAAAGATTTGAAGCATGCTTCAAATCTAAAGTCCGTCGGATTTGAGGCTAAAAAAGTCCGTTGAAAGTCCGGAGAAGCCCACACACGATCGGATTACCAGCCAGCTTTAGTCCGTCAGCGTCCGTTGGACTTTTGTAGACGAAAAGTCCGACCGTGTGTACGCGGCATAAGAAACGAATTCTAGGCCTGTGGCAACTGAATCAATGTCAGTATGGATCTACTCTCAGGAGAAAGTAGTCTGGATAGAGTTCTTACCATGAATTTTCTGTTGGTTAAGTTGGGGCCCTTGAAGACGTTGGGGCATGTGTCAATAGTTGCAATCTTGCACCTGATAGGTCGGGCTGAAAGGGATGGGGTTCTTTAAGATACAACTTCAACAAAAAGCAGGAAAAAGTGGCCAAGCTGGGCCTAATATAGAAGCTGCGGAATGCTGGGCAGTTGTGTGTGTAGTATTTTGGTAAAAAATACAAGCTTCTTGCGTGTGAAAAATATAAACAATGTCAAAATGATTTCACACAACTCTGAAAGACGTCAAAGTAGCAGTTCTATCTTCAAAAAAATATTTGCATAGCACATATTTCACACATACCAAGTCACCCTGTACATTCGTAAAATACAAATAACTAAACAGAATGTGTGGATTAGAACTGCGGCCTTCTCTCACAGCATTGACGAACCATCAGGAAAATTCAAGGGTTCTATTCATAAAAATTTTTATTTTTGGTAGCCAGCCCAGCTCATGGGCGGTGGGTTTGGGATTGTGTCTGGCTTCCGGGGTTGCGATGCGCAGCAGTCCTTTCCACCTCCCCGTCCCCATGTTTGCGGTGAGGGTGCGGGGATTGACCTTCTGTGCATCGGCGTCATGCATACACGCCCCATTCACGGCATCATATGACGCTGTGGTGGAGGGACGGTCTTCTTACATCTCTCGCCGGAGATGGGGTGGGCTTGGATACACTGTGAACGTAGGTGCTGTTAGTGGAACATGCCTTCCTCGCCTCCCCCTAGCTGTAATAGCGTTTTGGCATGACGGTGGCGGGGACCCACCCTGGACCGGGGTAAATCAGCCTGGGCCGGCCAGCAGAGCGCTTCACATGTTCCTATCACCAGGAAGGGACTCTACCCTCGCTTCTCACGCAATCACACACTTCAGGTAATAGGGGGGGGGGGGTCACCTCCTGACTCCATCTACACACATTGGTTTAGTTTTGTTTGTCCCCTTAGCACTCCTACTGGAGTGTATAATAACACTTTACATTTGGTTTGCACCTATTTTGTTTTTGTGGTCTCACTTATACACAATACTCCTACACTTATTGTAGTTCCCCTTTGGGAACACATAGGTGGCTCACTTATTAGACACTTCATTTTTCCACTTATATTCATTCACTCACACATTTTATTTATTTTTTTACACAGGGACGGGGACTGTGTTGTGGCGACCTGGCCTGCCCCCTGGCCGCTTCCTTTGGTCTGGAGGGGGTTTCCGGCCTCATCCCCAGGTCAGATATTTTATCTGAGGCCCCCCGTCATTTCCCATTTAGAAGCTGGGCATAGCCTGGAAGCTGATTTGTAATAGATATGTTGCTTTTCCTTGAGAGTATTACATACTAATAGAGATTTTATCTACCTATTTTTTTTTAGTACCACTCCTAATCATGTTTATATGGAGAGAGAGAGAGAGAGAGAGAGAGAGAGAGAGAGGGGGGGGGGAGAGAGGGAGGGGGAGAGAGAGAGAGAGAGAGACCTGCTTCCTGAACCTCCCAGGGTTCAATCCGCAGCAGTCAGTCCTAGGGTCCACTACCTAGCGGTGCACTTCTGACTCCTACAGAGTGCATCTGTCACCTAGCCTCAAGGTGACCTGACAACTTAGAGGCACCTCTCTACTCTGTAGCTCCTGCTGGATTTTGCTTCTAATCCCCTTGTGGAGGCTGCCATTTGTGGATGGACATTTTACCTATCACATTGCTATAATCTTTTTATATGGACTATAAACTGAAAGACCTATAAATAAATGTTTGTGGAACGAATTATCTGAGTTTTCATTATTTCTTATGGGGAAATTTGCTTTGATATACAAGTGCTTTGGACTACAAGCATGTTTCCGGAACTAATTATGCTCGCAATCCAAGGTTTTACTATATATACCATAGTTTGTGGACTTTATAACTTTCCTACAGACTAAATAATATACACTGATTTTGGTTATTTTAACCAAAGAAATGTAGCATGCATACACTTGTTTTTTTGGTCTTTTTAGTTTATTTTGCAAATAATAAAAAAATAGCGGTGATTAAATACCAGAGAAACAACAGAAATGAAGAAAAACTTGTTTTTTTCCAAATTTTTGGTCTTTTTTTGTTTATCATAAAAAAAAAAAAAAAAAAAAAGCAGTGGTGATTAACCACTTGCCGACCGTCTTTCGCATATATACTAAGGCAAGGCTGCTCAGCTGTGCAAAGCGACGTACCTGTACATCATTCTGTGCATGTGATATTGCGGGCAGGTGCGCACCAAGGGAGCTCACCTGCGGGTCTGGCGGACTCTATGTCCACCGGCCACCCATGATCGCGGTTTGAGGAGGCAGAATGAGGATCTTCCAATGTAAACAAGGCGGATTCCTGTTCTGACAGAGGAGGAGAAAGAGATCAGCTGTTCCTAGTGATCAGGAACAGCAATCTCTCTCTACTTCCAGTTAGTCCACTCCCCCCACAGTTAGAAACACCTCCCAGGGAACACTTAACCCCTTGTTCGCCCCCCCCAGTGTTAACCCCTTCCCTGCCAATGCCATTTATACAGTGATCAGTGCATTTTTATAGCACGATTACTGTATTGGTGTCACTGGCCACCAAAAAGTGTCACTTAGGGTCAGATTTGTCCGCCGCAATCCCGCTAAAAATCGCTGATCCCCGCCATTGCTAATAAAAACAATAAAAAAAATAAATTAAAAAGTCCCTAAATCTTTCTCCTATTTTGTAGACGCTATAACTTTTGCACAAACCAATCAATATTCGCTTATTGCGGGGCTTTTTACCAAAAATATGTAGCAGAATACATAATTGGCCTAAATTGATGAATAAATTCGTTTTTTTCCATTTTTTTTTTTTTGGATAAGTATTATAGCAGAAAGTAAAAAATTGTTCTCCTTTTCAAAATTGTCGCAGAGGTGATCAAATACCACCAAAAGAAAGCTCTATTTGTGGGGGGGAGGACATAAACTTTGTTTTGGTACAACATTAAACGACCGCGCAATTGTCAGTTAAAGTGACGCAGTGCCGTATCGCAAAAAATGGCCTGGTCATTAAGGGAGTAAATCCTTCCGGGGCTGAAGTGGGTAAATACCACCAAAAGAAAGTTCTATTTGTGTGAAAAAAATTATAAAAATTTCATATGGGTACAAAGTTGCATGACTGCTCAATTGTCATTCAAAGTGCGACAGTGCTGAAAGCTGAAAATTGGCCTGGGCATGAAGGTGTTGAAAGTATTTGGTAATGAAGTGGTTCATAGAGACATTTGTCATTGTCGGAATGTTCTTTTCTATTCTAGTCACAATTGTTTAAATATTTGTTTTAGCTTTGCCTTTGGGGACCAAATCCTGTTACATACTAGAAGTTCGTTTTCTTCAGCCCGCTGGGTTGAACTAAAAAAAATCTATAGAACAATGTAAAAGAGAACTAACTGTCTATGAAACTGTATAAACAAAACTACCTATAAAACACTGATAGTATTAAGTAGTGTAAATAATGACTGGATCTGGATCCTATTGCATGGGTTTGAACATTCTCCAACTGTGTGAACCAAAAGTGTAGTGTATATTGAATCTGACTTTCATGTAGCACTGTGATAATGGAATTTCTCTTTCTGATAGTACATGTTGCAAATGTATAAAGTATAGAATCTTCACAGTAAAGTAAGGATCGAACAGTATTTATCTCACAGGCTGGTTGTACAGAAGTCAGTCGGCAGATCAACTTCTGTTCAACCACTGTCCCAATATATGGTTCAAAATTTGCTGGTCCCTGCTGAACTGGCCAAATTTCGATCCATGTACAGCTGGCTTAAGGCCCCTTTCATATGAGCAAATTGGTGTGGTAAATCCAGACGGTTAGAAAAAAAGTGACTCAGCCGCCTGTCAGAACCTGGCAGTGGCTGTCAGGTGTCCCCATCAACATTGATGCGGCCATGAGGCTGTACTTTGTAGCACAGTAACATAAAAAAAAAAAAAGAGCCCTGTCATGTTTGATAGGCGATCCTACCTGCCAGCCTGCCCCATAGAAGCAGATGTGGTTGCGCTAAAGCTGTATTTAATCAAAGTGGCTGCAGCAAACTGAAGTGGATATTAGTGCAAAATCCCTCTTCTAATAGGCATCTGATGGGCGGCATATTTGATGCTAATTGCCTATTAGCTGAGAGCCAGCTGCTGCTGACGAAGCGATCCACCGGGAGATCATGAGTCAGCAGCTATGCCCATGTAAACAGGGGCTAAAAGTCCTTTTACATGGGTGGACCGATCAGATCCACCTGTTAGTTTTTCAAGCAAATCTGAACAGGAGCTCAGTGTTAGTCTATGGGAAGGTAGAACTAAACGGACATGTGTCTATGTACATCCCATTACCTCCAAGTTTGTCTAGGTCCAGAAAGAAAAAAAAATGCAAAAAGGTTGGCAGATCTCATTATCAGCTGTAAACTAGATTTAAGCACTGTCCTAACAAAGGGTGTGAAAGATCTAGAAGTTGGCTTTCTGTGTCAGTGGGGACATACCAACATATTCATTTCCTCTTATTTCAAAATTGTTCAGAGTAGATTGCCCAAGGTCTGCTCCAAAGACACACCTACAAAGGTAAGAAATATTTTGGGAAACTATTTTTAGGTATGCTATGTTAATGAGAAAATATAACAAATATATACTGGGGTTTTCTCAAATTTGACTGCAGAAGCGGAAAAACATCCTGTGGGTATAATACTATGGAAACTGATATTGTGCTTCTGGATTTACTACCTAGTAAATCACGGTCCCGGAACAAAAGCCACGCTTGTGGCTTCATGAACTTTTTTTGTGCAGAACTACCTTACAAAACCTCAAATGCTGTGAAACACGTTGGGCACAGTTATCCAAAGATTTGGGTGAAGCACTTTAATATTTTTAATGTAAGCTGTGCAATATTGTGAAGAGGAAAGAGAATCTAATAGAAAAGAATCAGTTGGCAGTATTAGGAAAGAGAGAAATTAGAAAAGTATATCAAGTAATTTTGAGATCTTGGTTATGCTGGCCATACCCTATTAGATATTTTTTTCTTCACCCTGCAGGCTATATAGCTATATGGCGCAGACTGGTGAATCTCCTGTTGTTCCTAATGTATACCTGAACAGCAGCTGCATCCAATTGGATGTAGCCACTGTTCAGTTGAAAATTTTATGTCCAGCTCCTCCAATTTTTCAATCAAGGAATGTCAGGCATGGGGGAAGGGCCAGACATATAGTGAAATTCGGGTGGTTTATCAGGAACCGGATGAACTTTGCATAGTATGGCAAACTTTAGGAAGAATGAGAGAAATAGAAAAGGACATGTAAAGGAGAATAGAAATAAATATCGGAAAAGTATAGTGTATTGGAATGCAACTGACCAAGAGTATAGAGCGGTCATTTTTCAACCAGGGGTGCCTTGGCAAAATGCCTAAAAATTGCCCCAAATTGCCCAACAATTTGCCTTTTTTGTTACAAACCCCAGGTTTTTTATTGTGCACCATTACATGCTTGGGCACTGTGAGGGACACCCGCTGGCATCCTAACAACTAGTGATGTAATTGGTTGCTAAGGAGTACTTTAGTTCCCTGCATCTCTGCTTGCCCCTCTCCATCAGCACTGGGATCACTTTTTAGCTGAGCGAGTAGGAAGAGGAATGCTGGAAGTACCAGTGTGCAAAGGTGCATTAGCTTTGTAAGAATAGATCTCCTCTAATGTTGGGTGTCCTACGTGTCCTACGTGTGGATGTTGCTGCGTTATGTCAGTCTATTTGTTTAGTTATTTGCATTTTAGAATAAGATGCCTTAAGATGGTGCTGAATTTTAAAAAGGTGCCTTGACTAAAAAAAAAAAAAAAAAAAAAAAAAAAAGAGTTGAGAAACACTGGTGTAGAGGAAGAGGAGGAAGATTAGAACAGAAGGGTAATAGTAATGCCCATACCAGTGTTGCACAGCCCTTATTATAGTTGATGCTATCCGCTATTGCTGGAGTGTGGAATAAAATGTAATTATTTATTATGAAGAGGCAACAAGTAATAAGAAAAAAAAAGAATACAAATGTTTTGAATAGTTGAAAATAAAAATTATATTTGAGTATTCAGTGGTGATGTTTTCTGCTAGAAAAGGTAAAACCCAGTAAAGCGTACAAAAGAGAACTTGCTGGTGGACCCCTGTGCCTGAACTGGTACCCCCCCACCCACTCTTAGGCACAGATGTGCGAATTCACACTTTCATGTTTTTGCAACGATCATTTGCATGGGCGATCATGCATGGAAGCCCACTGACTCTTTTATTTATGTTCGTCCTAAGTAAACGCTACAGTCTCATTGTCTTTTGCCTTTGTTCAGATTTTGTTATTGGAAATATTGTTACAAAGTTACAGGTATACAAACATATAATCAAGATTACAGCAATCAACCATTTAAAGGTTTTACCCCCTTCATGACCAGACCATTTTTTGCTATTCAGCACTGCGCTACTTTAACTGGCAATTGCACGGTCATGCAATACTGTACGCAAATTTAATTTATATCTTTTTTTACACAAATATTTTTGATCACCACTGGGTTTTTTTTTGTTGTTTTTTTTTTTTTATTGCAAAAATGTAGCGGTACCCCCCGTATAGGGGCTGCTAAGTGATGTGGCCCTTCTGTCACCCTGCCCAGCCCGGTGTTCACTCCTCAGTCACTCTCAGGCAGAAAACAGTCCATGTGCTTGTTTTTGTTATTTTTATTAGAGAATTTAACTTGGATTGGGTAAGGGGATTATGAGATGCCCTGCAAATTGTATATCAATTAATCGGTGGATTGTATATCAATCAATGGAGACAACTATGTACACTTCTCTGTACATAATACTTCTCCAAACTCCTCCTGCACAACTCTTGCGTGCAGACTATTGCTCTCTCTTTCTTCCTCCTGCACAGCTCTTGCCTCTCAGGAACATCTAGCACGTGGTTAGGCCCGACACTGACTCAGCCAGGCCCAAGTAACTTGCTTTTTTGCAGGCAGGGACCGCGGGCCCCTATGGTGTAGCAGAAAATAGAAAGTCCTTTGTGCTAGCTCTCCTATAGGTGAACTACTGCTCCCAGTCAGTCCTCTTCAGGCCCTTCCAGCCCTCCTGGCTGCAGCTGCCCCGACTTCACTACCCATAAAATTGCAGTCCACACTACTGGCTCTGCACCCATCTCTGACTGCATACTCCCAGTCCTCTCAGGCGTGCCTCCCCAGTGCTTCTGACTGCATGTCACTCACCAGCCCTCCTGGCTGCAACCGGTGGTTCTCTCCTGAAGACTTGCCCGGCCGTACTAGCTCCTGTTGTCGTCTCTTGCTCCTCCTGTGCCACCTATTCAGAGCCTCCACAGAATTCCTGGAGGGCTCCGTCCTGCACCCGAGCCCAGGCCCAAGGTCACCCCCCCAGACTGAGCCTGCTTACATTTGCCTATACTCACAGAAGAAAACATATCTAGCACCTACCTATGTAGAGGGTGCTACAAACATATACTGTAGCTACTTTTTTGCTTTTTCTATAAGTGATCACGTAACCTTTGTTCTTAGCTGCATAAGGGTTTTAAAGAGGTGGGGGTGGAGACTGCAGGGGGGGCGTGTCAGCAAGAGACAAAGCGCAATACTCTCATCTTTCCAGTGAATGGCTGTGCAGGGAGGGCATGTCAGCACAAGTCTGACCATTGGAGGACAAGCAGGCTGTTCTCCCAACATAGCCAGAAAACTAACCATGCTGGGAAGGCTGTGCTCACATGCCTAGTGTGGTCAGTTTGAAATAAAAAAGCAGGGGGACAGGAAGGGTTACCAGACATTTCACACAAAGGAATAAATACAAAAAGGATCAGGATCGTTTTTAACACAAGTACATGGTACAGCAGACACATATCAGGATTATGGAATGTTGGGATAAAACTTGAAAATGATCACTTGCAGTGGGTCTGCCTGCACTGCAAGGGCTGATTACTGTAAGTGATTTAAAATAGGACTGATCATTGGAGGAGCGTACACAGAGTTTCCATCATAGCTAGAGAACTGACCACGGTGTGCTCTTTTGCTTAGTGTGGTCAGTTTTTAATAGGAAACCAGAGGGACTGGCAGGAGCACAAGGGATTTCACACGAAGGAAGCAATTCAAAGTGAACAGGATATTTTCTCATATAAGTACATGGTACAGAAGTAATATGAAGTGTTGGGGTAACAAACGCTTTCAGTCTAGGGGACTTGTTAAAGTAGATTTACTTACCTGATTTTCTACTGCTGCACACTGCTAGAATGGTCCCTGCAATCTCTATACTCCAGACGTCATCAAGACCAATGCAGGGTCCATAGGCCTGCATTGGATGTGATGATGCTGAGGGAAAATTCATCACCAGAGCGTGGAGAGCGCCTCCTGCTGAGCAAGATGGTGAAAAAAGGCTAACTCACCCCAAAACTAAACAAGCAATTAACCAATGCAGTGTGGGTGCAACCCCACTACAAGGGACAATTTTTGGCTTTAAAGCTGAACTCTAAGTATGGATATCAGGTCCAACTTAGACCAATGTAAATATGCCTGTGCATTGTGTTAACTGTTTTAGATCCGCGCTGTAGCCGATCTGCTTTGCCAGGAGTACATCTATTGATAGCGTGAGAAGAAAAAAAGCCGATCACCGGCTTCTGTTGGAAGGGACATCGGTCCCAAAGAGGAAGAGCCTGTTATGTGCCCACCAGTACCACCTTCCACAAATCAGTGCCCACAGTGCCACAAATCCGTGCTCGCAGTACGTAAGTGCCAGCAATCAGTGCCACCTATCAATGCCCACCAGTGGTGTCAATCAGTGCCACCTAGCAGTGCTACCTATCAGTGGCACCTACCTGTGCTGATCAGTGCCCATTACTGCCACCCATCAGTGCCCATTACTGCCACCCATCAGTGCCACCTATCAATGCCCTTCAGTGCCGCCCATGAGTGCCACCATCAGTGTCCAATGCCACCTATCAGTGCCCACCGGTGCCACCTCATCAGTGTCCATCAATGCAGCCCATCAGTGCCCATTAGTGCAGCCTCATCAGCGTACATCAATGAAGGAGAAAAAAATTACCTGTTTGCAAAATCTATTAACAAAATATAAAACGGTTTTGTATTTTTTTAATAACATTCAGTCTTTTTTAACAAAAAATAAAAAACCCAGAGGTGATCAAATACCACCAAAAGAAAGCTCTATTTGTGGGAAAAAAAATAATAAAAATGTCATTTTTGTACAGTGTTGTATGACCGCGCAATTGTCAATCAAAGAGTGACACCGCTAAAAGCTGAAAATTGGTCTGGGCAGGAGGGGGGTTTAGGTGCCCTGTAAGCAAGTGGGTAGCCGCTTGCCAACCGTCTGCCGCAGTTATACTGCGGCAGAACGGCACAGGCAGGCGAATCGCCGTCATGGGCCACTAGCACGCCCTCTGCTCGCCAACGGACCCGATGCGAGTGCCCGGCGGTCTCGATCACCGCTGTGCTCCTGCGATCGCTCAGGGCACACGGAGAACCGGGAGCTGTGTGTGTAAACACACAGTTTCCGGTTCTCTGAGGGGAGAACTGACAGATCCTCTGTTCATACAGAGTCTGAACAGGTGATCTGTTAGTTTCCCTGCACAGTCCCCATCCCCCTTCAGTTAGAACACTTCCTAGGACACACATTAACCCCTTCACTGCCAGTGACATTTTTACAGTAATCAATGCATTTTCCCAAAAATGTGTCAAAATTGTCTGACGTGTCTGCCATAATGTCGCAGATAAAAATCGCTGATCACCGCTAGTAAAAAAATAAAATAATAATTAATAAAAATGCCATAAATCTATCCCCTATTTTGTAGACGCTATAACTTTTGTGCAAACAAATCAATATACGCTTATTGCGATTTTTTTACCAAAAATATGTAGAAGAATACAAATCGGCCTAAACTGAGGAAAAAAAAAGTTTTTTTATATATTTTTGGGGATATTTATTATAGCAAAAAGTAAAAAATATTTTTTTTTTCAAAATTGTCGCTTTTTTTTGTTTATAGTGCAAAAAATAAAAACCACAGAGGTGAGCAAATACCACCAAAAGAAAGCTCTATTTGTGGGGAAAAAAGGACGTCGATTTTGTTTGGGGAGCCACATCGCACGACCGCGCAATTGCCAGTTAAAGCGACGCAGTGCCGAATCGCGAAAAGTGCTCTGGTCTTTGGCCAGCCAAATGGTCCGGGGCTGAAGCGGTTAAAGTGACAATAACTGCAACAGGCAGCGCTACGAGAGTGATCACCGCTGCCTTCCAAGTCCCCTGCTAAGTGGCTGCTCTGCTGCATTGCAAACAAATTAATGCAAAGTGTTCCCTGATTGGACGAGGTGCAGAGGTAGGGGAGGTGAGATCACATGCTCTACCTCGTCCAACCACAGAATGCTTTGCATTCATTGGGAAAGACTCAAGGCATTCTATGAATGGTGCCCGTGAGGAGCGAGCAACCCCCTGTAGTTATGCAGCAGGGAAACTACTCGGCACGGGCCCCAGGAGACAGCAGAGATCACCGTAGTAGTCATAGTTTCCACAGCGGTCCCATGGGTATGGCATATGCATACTTACATTATTCCACGCTGGACCAATGTAACTGCACAATAAAATCCATAAGTAGAAATCAGATTTAATCAAAGTAAAACAAGATTATAGCAGTACATAATTATAACTAAATGAATGCTGGATTGCAGTAAAAGGAAAACATAGAAGAGACCCCAGGTACTGACCTCCCTGCTCTGGACTCCTCTGCCATCACAGATCATGGTCCAGTTCATGTTTGCTCATTTTTCTCCAGCAGCCATTATTCCTTCATCAGATATAAGAGGGGGCCCAGGGCTTCCTTGGATCCTTCTGAAAGTTACTTCGCAGACATCTGTCTGTTCAATCAACAGGTGCTACACTGTCTCAAGCAATTGTTGTTTGTGCAGGTTACAGTATCATAGAGGCTTCGGGAGGAGGAAGTCTGATGGGTGTTCCTCCTCAATGTGTAGGCCTGCCCAGTGCCCAGATCACAAGAGGCTTTCACTTCGGCATGACCCTCCCCTTCCAGTCCTGAGTCAGCTGTCATTACCAAACCCTGTGTTTAGACAGGCAGATCATGGAAAAGTAATGCAAAGGGGACGAGGCAGGATTCCTCAACATGCAAAGAAACATACGTCTGCATTGTTTAGGAGGTTTTGTCATACCTCCCAACGTTTTGAGATAGGAATGAGGGACACCTACTAGCAAATGTATGTAGACCAAGGGCGGACTGATAACTCATGGGGCCCCCGGGCAATAGGAGATTATGGGGCCCCCGGGCAATAGGAGATTATGGGGCCCCCAGGCAATCAGAGATTATGGGGCCACACAGTATACACACACACAGTATACAATCACACAGTATACACATACATGTACACACAGTATACTTAGACAGATGTAAAAAAACACAGATTTATACATACTGTCCCTGGTTTTACTGAGGCTGGCAACCCTGATGGGGCCCCCTAGTGGCCCAGGGCCCTCGGGCAGTGCCCAAGTGGCTCAATGTTCAGTCCGCCCCTGATGTAGACCAGTGTTGCCAACCTACCAGATTGAAATTTACTGACACGACACCCATATTTTACTGGCACTGTCAAGTTTTCACTGGCATATCTAAAAGTTACAAAATTACAGTCCTAAGTGCAAATTTCAGTATTTAGGCTACAAACAAGTACAATTTCCAATTAGCAAAGTGATTTAAGGTAGATATTAAGGCAAAAACATATTTCTTATTTTATTTTCGATACAGTAAGTAAGCAGCTCAGGGACAGGAATCGAGAGGACAAGAAATTAGAATGGGCGGCTCACACACATGAAATTGACTCTTAGAGCCCTTTCACACTGTGCCGCCCTGGGCGTCAGCGGTAAAGCGGCGTTATTTTTAGCGCCACTTTACCTTCCTTTTAGCGGGGCGGTTTTAACCTCCGCTAGCAGCCAAAAAGGGGTTAATTCCGCAGCGTTTTGCCAGCTGTATAGCAGCGCTGCCCCATTGTTTTCAATGGGCAGGGGCGCTTTAGGAGCGGTGAGTTCACCGCTCCTAATGAGCTGCAAAGAAGGACTTTTTCAGACGCCCTGCCAGCGCAGCGCCCCAGTGTGAAAGCGCTCGGGCTTTCACACTGGGTTTGCAGCTGAGGCTTCTTTCAGGCACTTTACAGGCGCTATTTTTATTGCTAAAGCGCCTGAAAAACGCCCCCAGTATGAAAGGGGTCTTACAGTGACACTGACAGCGGCACAGATGATGATGGCACCTCACCAACATGACACATCCCCTCCTGGAATGGAGAGTCACAGTGACCCTCTCTCTTCATGCCAGGTGGTCCCTTCAGTCCAGCCCCGGCTTGCCTTCCTCCTGTTCCGCAGACCTGCACATGAGGCTCGGGCTGCTCCGATCCCTTGCATCATGACTTCACGTGACACACTGCCGGTACAGTCCGAACACACTGTAGCAAGCACTCGGATGGTTTTCGGCCAAGTGTCACAGCCATATTTTTTACTGGCAACCTTTTTTTTTCATTGGCAGGAGAAAAGTGCCCATTTTTTCTGGGAGTTGGCAACAATGATGTAGACATAAGATACGCCCCCTGCCACACCCCCTTAAAGGAGAATTAACCAAAAAAAGTTAATTAAATCCACAAGTGCTTTTTTTTACTCCTATTCCTTAATATTGGCTTTTAAATTTGCAAATACAGCAATTTAGAATTTGGATGAGCAGTTTAGTACTGGGAAACACTTTTTGAAAGATAAAAAGTGCATTTTATATACAACTATATACATCAGACTAAAATGAGGGACAAATGAGGAGGAATGAGGGACAGAGGGACAAATCAGGGACAGTTGGGAGCTATGGTTTTGTTGCAGACTAAAAGGGCTCATTCACAGGAATGTTCTGCTCCATGCAATGTTCAAAGCCTTTTTATAAACGACCACAGAGCTGCTTGCAGGTGGCCCATACACAGTGAACAGGTACCCATCGGCTGTACAGACTCAACTGCACAGGTACGGGGATGGATGCACGAACCCGGATGCAGAGCCTGTTGGTCCAGGTCTGTGTACTTGTCTCTGCATACCTGTCAAACTCAGCTGTGCAAGTGTCTCTGCCAGGTTATTACAATCCAAACAAATGACCACTGCCCTCTCAGCAAGGAGTACATAGAAGGGCAACGCAGCATGCAAAACAAAATCAGAGAACTTCCCTTCTCAACTTACCGACAAGCCTGCAATCAACCGAATTATCCAGTCTAAAAGTATGCCATAAAAACGGGTTTAAGCAGGCCATACATGGTCGAATTTCAAACAAATTTTCTTTTCAAAATCGGAAAGTAGGTTTTTATTTTGTGATCCGATGATGCCACCATTGATTTTCAAAATTTGGCCGACCAAGCCTTCAATTTCACCTCATGTTGCTACAGAAAAGAATTTTCGTGGCCGGGAATCTTCTTTTCTCTCCGTAAATTTTCTTTTCTTGCACATGCACATTTTTTTTTTATTATTACATTTCTCGCACGATTCTCCCATCCTTGATTAGAAAATCGTTAGTTTTTCAAAAAATTTCCAACATGTCCGATTCCTCAAATTTGATTGCCGCGCAAAAATTGACCGTTGCTGCAGCCCACTAATGGTACGAAATTCGTACGAAAATTCTTAGATACAATTTTCGAAAGAAGATTCTTTCGAAATTCGAACCGTGTATGGCCGGCATTAGTCTGCACACATTTGCAAATACTTGCGTAAGCTGCAAAGCCCTGTCAAGGCACCCTGGTATTTTCTGTAGTCCTAAGACCCCTTTCACACTGGGGGGGTTTTCAGGCACTTTAGCGCTGGAACTAGCCTCTGCTAAGCGCCTGAAAACAGCCTCCCTTTCATTGCAGTGTGACTTTTCTCACTGGGGCGGTGCGCTTGCGGGAGGTTCCGAAAAGTCCTGCAAGCAGCATCTTTGGGGCAGGTTGGGAGCGCTGTATTTAGTGCTTCCAAAATGCCCTGCCCATTGGAATGAATGGGCTGCACTTTCAAAGCGCCTGAAAAGCCCCTTTTTTGGGGTTAAAAGTTCCCAGCTAGCAGCCGAAAAGCGGTGCAAAAGTGCAGCTAAAACGTGCAGTGCTTTAGCGCTAACGGAGGGGCGGCTGCGTTTGAAAGGGGTCTTACTCTAAATTTTAAAAGCCTCCACAATGAAAGCACATGCATTATAATGGATAGGCAGAGGGCAGGTGAGCAATACGCTGATGATGCAGATGCGGTCAAAATTTGCTCAGTGTACAGCCAGCTACAAGAACCAGGAAGAGACAGCCGGCCCCTTGGTGTCATTAGTAAAGAAGATGGTGGTACAACACCTGGTGGATTGCAGCAGGACGATGCTGGATGCATATGTGTTTTGAGGATAACCCAGTGAACAGAGGGGGGAGGTTCCTCTTTAGCCCACGTTCACACTGAGGGCCGGTTCGAAATCGCGCAGGTTTGGCTGAACTCGCACAATTTCAAACCGGTATTTCATTCCGACTTCGGGGGTGATTTGACAGACATCTGTGGGGGGCTCATGCATAGAAGTCTATACAAATCACCCCTGAACTCGCCAAAAGTGGTGCAGTAAACTACTTTTGGGAATAGGTGCGGCGCCGCAATGTGCTTCACATCGATTTGGACGGTGCCGGCGATTTGACATGCGATTTGACAGCGATTTTGTCTAGAGTGAAATTTCGGTAGTATGCCAGTGCTAATAACATAAGAAGCATCAAAAGAGTTCCCGATTATTAGTAGAGATCGAGAGCTGTTTTGACAGCTCAGTCTCTGTGTTAGGAGTGCGCAGTGTACTTGCTATCAGCGCAGACATTAGCAGCCCCTAGAAGCATGTGTGTGGGTGTTAAAGGCCACTCTCTGCACATATGCGCTATGTGGATGGCAATACCCACCTCCCTGCTGCAGCATCACTCTGACATGGCAGCTGTCCCCCGCTGGCTCTTAGCCTGAGAACTGGGAGATCACATGACCGCTGATTGCTCAGTTCTCGGTCCACTCAGAGCGAAGAGCAGTGACTGTCAGTTACCTCTCTCTGCTCTGCCCCTTCAGCACTTACTGGGGCAGTGGACTGTGGAGGAAGCAGGAGATGCAGACTCAGGCTCTCGGAGGGGTGCTGAAAAGCTGAGCCAGCTGCTGGTCAAGCGTCTGGGTGGATCTCGACATTATTGTTGGGATTTTCTCAGAGAGACTGGAGTGACTCTGACATCAGCCGGCAGTGAACTTTAGCATGCTATTGGCTGATTCTGGTGCACAGGAGAGCACAAGTAATTCCACACCTATGACCCAGAAGACAAGTATGACCAAACAAGCTTTGACCATACTTTGCTTATAAAGAAAAAACTAAAAGCAAAACAATTTCATTTGAAATAGAGTTAGGAAGGGTTATAACCCCTGTCAGGTTTTTTTTTGCCATCTGTTTTGCATTAAGGAGATTTCCCTTCACTTCCTGTCTCATTGCCAAAACAGAAAGTGAGAGGAAATCCCTCCAAAGTGAGGGAATCCCTGGTTATCACGAGAGCTACAGTCCCTATTGCAAGTTTTCCCCACTATTACTCGGTAATAATGGTAAGCAAGATAAACAGAGAGGGTGAATCTACCTAATGGGACACAGACAGCAATAAAAACCCGATGGGGGTTCTAATCTATCTCCACTCTACCCAAAGCTTAAAAAAAAAATTTTTTACCTCCATCTATACTTTGAAGTAAACCGTTATTTTGCCTGGATGAAGAAAAGTTCATTTTGTTCACATGATTGCAGTATTTTAGTTTATTGTATTTCATTCTTCAATGGAAGGATGCTAGATTTCTTCTGACCTGTATCCAGCACCTTTACCAATGCTCCTATCTGGAGCTGGGGCGATTGTTCACACAATCGCCCCAGGCGGCTCCCAGCGGGGGTCCAGTGCATCCTGATTTACAGTTTCGGGTCCGATTTCAGCCCAAATTTTTGGCTGAATTTGGACCTGAAATGGACCAAAAGACACCCAGGGCTCCTGTGCAAATTTGCACCGGAGCCGCACAGAAGAGATGTGTGAATCGGCTCTATAGCCGGTCAGAATCTCCTTCTATTGTGAATTGGATGTGGGGAACCCAACCTTAATGACTTGTTCAAGTCTTGCCCATCCTGTCCAACTGGTTCACCTTTTATTTACCTGTGCCGGGCCTAATTACAGCTATTGTGGTTATTGTTCGTCAACAAACATGCCCAGACAGGTGCCATACCCATTCATGACAAACGTCCAGCCACACTGTTAATGGTCGGCCCACAGCATACAGAGTGACGTGTTTTGTCTCATCATGGCAAAGTGAATACGTCACAGCTAAGCTGGCCATACATTATACAATTTGATTGTACAATCTCTGTACAGTGTCCTCTAGACCTACTAAAACTGTAATATGAGGACAAACATGAATAATTCATTCAATTAGTATTGAATCAGGCAGGCCCTTGTACACTCTGTACTATATGATTGATGGTAGAGCTAAAGGAGCTTCCGTTCAATACCATCAGATTGTAGAGTGTATGGTCAGCCCAAGGACCACCATATACGTTACAATCTGATCATAAAATATTAGTACAATCAACTTTAGATGTACCAACACTGATCTAATATGATAACCTACCTAATCTATCTAATTCATCTGTATCCACTCAGGCAGGATCTTGCACCATATGATCTAAAGGAGATTGTACAATCAGATTGTAATGTGTGTGGTGAGCATTTGATGGATGTCAGACAGATCGGGAAATGAGGGGAATATTTCCAATGGGGACACAGGCCATAAAACCCCACAGATGTTCTAAGCCAGTGATCCCCAAACTGCGGCCTGGGGGCAAATGTGGCTCTTTGCTGGCCTTTATCTGATACAAGACACTATTCCTCCCACTGACACCAATGATGGGGCAATATTCCTCCCACTGATATCAACGATAGGGCACTATTCCTCCCACTGATAATAATGATGGGGCACTATTTCTCCCACTGACACCAATGATGGGGCACTATTTCTCCCACTAACACCATTGATGGGGCACTATTCCTCCTACTAACACCAGTGATGGGGCACTCTTCCTCCCAGTGATATCAATGATGGGGCACTATTCCTCCCACTAACCCCAATGATGGGGCACTATTTCTCCCACTGACACCAATGATGGGGCACTATTTCTCCCACTAACACCAATGATGGGGCACTCTTCTTCCCACTGATATCAATGATGGGGCACTATTTCTCCCACTAACACCAATGATGGGGCACTCTTCTTCCCACTGATATCAATGATGGGGCACTATTTCTCCCACCAACACCAATGATGGGGCACTATTCTTCCTACTGACACCAATGATGGGGCATTATTCTTCCTACTGACACCAATGATGGGGCACTATTTCTCCCACTAACACCAATGATGGGGCACTATTTCTCCCACTAACTCCAATGATGGGGCACTCTTCCTCCCACTGATGTCAATGATGAGGCACTATTCCTCCCACTAACATCAATGATGGGGCACTGTTCCTCCCATTAACACCAATGATGGGGCACTATTTCTCCCACTAAGACCAATGAGGGGGCACTATTCCTCCCACTAACACCAATGATGGGGCACTATTCCTCCCACTAACACCAATGATGGGGCACTATTCCTCCCACTAACACCAATAATGGGGCACTATTCCTCCCACTGATATCAATGATAGGGCACTATTTCTCCCACTAACATCAATGATGGGGCACTCTTCCTCCCACTGATGTTAATGATGGGGAACTATTTCTCCCACTAACACCAATGATGGGGCACCATTTCTCCTACTTACACCAATGATGGGGCACTCTTCCTCCCAGTGATATCAATGATGGGGCACTATTCCTCCCACTAACACCAATGATGGGGCACTATTTCTCCCACTGACACCAATGATGGGGCACTATTTCTACCACTAACACCAATGATGGGGCACTGTTTCTCCCACTAACATCAATGATGGGGCACTCTTCTTCCCACTGATATCAATGATGGGGCACTATTTCTCCCACTGACACCAATGATGGGGCATTATTCTTCCTACTGACACCAATGATGGGGCACTATTCCTCCCACTAACACCAATGATGGGGCACTATTCTTCCTACTGACACCAATGATGGGGCACTCTTCTTCCCACTGATATCAATGATGGGGCACTATTTCTCCCACTAACACCAATGATGGGGCACTCTTCCTCCCACTGATGTCAATGATGAGGCACTCTTCCTCCCACTAACACCAATGATGGGGCACTCTTCCTCCCACTAACACCAATGATGGGGCACTATTTCTCCCACTAACACCAATGAGGAGGGCCTCTTCCTCCTACTGACACCAATGATGGGGCACTATTCCTCCTACTGACACCAATGATGGGACACTATTTCTCCCACTAACACCAATGATGGGGCACTATTCCTCCTACTGACACCAATGATGGGAAACTCTTCCTCCCCCTATTACCCCCTAATACCAATGATACATTGTTTTCTCCACTGACGCCAGCACAATTTCTACTCCCAATGACCACACTCCGGCCATCCTAAAGTCTAAAGGACAGTAAACTGGCGCTTTGTTTAGAAAGTTTGGAGACCCCTGTTCTAAGCCACCCCCACTTTATCTAAAGCTAAAAGAACTGTTTTGGCTGAAGATGGGCTTGAAGATAAGTTGTAATTAAGGATGAGCTCCGGCGTGTTCGCACAGCCCATGTGCAGAGCCCGCCAGGAAGTCGGCACTGCGCTAATCACAGGCAGTGAGATATTTCCCGATCTCTGCAGCCGCACATCGGGACAATGTCTCACTGTCTGTGATTAGCGCAGCGCTGTGCCGACTTCCTGGCGGGCTCTTCACGTGGGCTGTGCGAACACGCCTGAGCCCATCCTTAGTTGTAATCATATCTCCTGGGGACCCTAATATTAGATTGTTTGTGTCTCTGTCCCTCCTACAGGTGAGGTGTCCTTCTCTTACAGCTGGCCATAGATTGTTTGAATCTTGGCCGGTTCAGCAGGGACCGGCTGAGATTCCATCCACCTATGGCCAGGCTGATTGCACCCAAGTCGATCCAGTTTTATAATAATTTTTGCATCTATGTTAAAGTTCTAGCATGGGATTATTGCCAGTAGCTATAGCTGCTAGCAATAATCATTGTGTTCTCCCAGCAGGGATGGCACCCCTCGTCCCCCCGCTGGGAGAACACAAAAGCTCTGCAGGAGAGTTTCAGTCAGTTGAACACAGTGTTGATGGGGGAATCGAGTGATTTTCTTTGCAGGAAAGAAAATTGTATAACCTGTGACCTTCCTTACACCAGCATTTTTTTTTTATCCATTTGCCGACCGCCCCATAGCATTTTTACAGGTTGGACGCGCTGTGCAGAATAATTTATATAAACATGGGGCACACGCCGCTTCTGCTATGGTTTATCACACCAAAAGCCATTCAGTGGGTTCCGGCGAAGAGATGTCTGGCATGACCCGCCGATCGTCAGCAAGGCACACAGGACGGAGCTTTGTCTATGTAAGCAAGGCAGAGCTCCATTCTGACAGGGGGGAAGTGATGGCTTTTGTGTCCCTGCAAAGCAGCACACCGTACACATAAACACTGGCTAGGCACACATTTAACCCTTTTGATAACCCTAGATGTTTAACCACTTTCCAGCCAGTGTCATTAGTACAGTGACAGCCCACATTTTTAACACAAATCACTGTATTAGGCTACGTTTCCACTAGTGTGACTTGTCATGCGGCTTGGGACTGCAAACTCGCATGACAAGTCATACCCCATGATTTCCAATGAGTACCGTTCTTATCTGTGTGATTTCAAAGTAGTCCCTGCACTACTTTGGTCCGACTTTGATGCGACCTGAGGTCCACAGACCTCAAGAATACACAGGCATTGCTTCAAGTCACATCAAAATCCTGGTAAAATTGCATTAAAAAAATTGCAGCAAAATCGCGCAACTTTTAGGTCGTAATAGTGGAAATCTAGGCTGAGCCCAGGTTCACACTGACTGCAGGAATGAAATCGTGCGAGTTCAGCTGAACTCGCACGATTTCATTCCCGCATGTCAGTCCCGTCTTCCGGGGGCGATTTCAGAGACATCTGTGTGGGTTGCTGCACAGATGTCAATGGAAATCGCACCCAAGATTCGCCAAAAATAGTACAGAAACTGTTCGGCGTTGCACCGATTCAGACGGTGCTATTGCTGGCAATTGCCGCCAATTTGGCACGCGCTTTGACATGTGGCCTGGTACGGTTCAGGAGGGGGGGCGCTCGCTCGTCCCCACCCCCTGTCCTGTGTGGCTAAGCAGCTGCTGTCAGGGGTTCAGGGGGCGATACTGCTGCCTCCTGAATGCTAGTTTTTTTTTTTTTCCAAACGCCAATTTTTATCTGGGACTAATGCATCGCAGCCACGAGCCAGGTGTTTTGGTTTCCAGTTGCGGTGTGGCCTCATTTACTTGAATTATTATTATTATACAGGATTTATATAGAGCCGACAGTTTACGCAGCGCTTTACAACATTAGGGCAGACAGTACAATTACAATACAATTCAATACAGGAGGAATCAGAGGGCCCTGCTCGTTAGAGCTTACAATCTAGGAGGGAGGGTCAAGTTATACAAAAGGGTAATAGCTGTGGGGGATGAGTTAATGGAGAAAATAGTGCAGTTGTTAGATGGAGGCAGGATAGGCTTCTCTGAAGAGGAAAGTTTTCAGGGATCACCTAAAAGTGGATACATTTGGAGACAGTCTGACAGATTGGGGTAGGGAATTCCAGAGGATGGGCAAGGCTCAGGAGAAGTCCTGGAGGCGGATATGGGGGGAGGTGATGAGGGAGCTAGAGAGCAGGAGGTCCTGGGAGGAACGAAGAGGGCGATTAGGTTGGCATTTTGAGACTAGGCTAGTGATGTAACAGGGGGCAGAGTTGTGGATGGCTTTGTAACTTATTGTTAGTATTTTGAATTTAATTTGTTGGGCGAGTGGCAGCCAATGGAGGGATTGGCAGGGAGGGGTAGCAGACACTGAGCGGTTTGTAAGGTGGATGAGTCTGGCAGCAGCGTTCATGATGGACTGAACTGACGAGTTGAACAGGCGATGCCTGCAACACAAAGCATTGCAGCTGTGGCATGTGACCAGTCCCTCCGGCTGTATGGTTGGCATTAGGTGGGCAGTCAGGGGGAGAGGTAAAACCGCAGCTCAATCGCTTGTTTTTACCACTCGTAGTAACGACCGGTAAGATGCAATACATTACATATACTTGTAAACATGGGGTTAGATACACTTTAAGAATGCTTATGTACCTTATAATAAAGAGGCTTAAAAAATAGAAAATGTTACTAATTCTACTAATTCTAACACTGCTTGACCCCGAATGACACTTCTGTGGTCAGCCTTGTCTGCTCAGACACACAGCATGATGGAAATAGATCTGACTCTTTTCCAGCATGAAAGTGGTTAATGGGCTGGAGGCGTGACCAGCATGCTCAGCTCTCATTGGGCAGCAGACAGGAAGTTGAATGTTGTATAACTCTTTGTTGGTGATGTAACAAGTTTGTGTTCAGCTTTGCCAGCTCTGATTATTCAATCTCCATCATTCCAGGTAATACCACTACTACTACTACTCCCATCATTCTGCTCAGGGATCAGACTTCTCTACAGCCCTGTCTGTCTTCATTTCTGAATGCTTCTCTCTGTTTTGTTTTTTTTTTTATACCCTAAACTTCATCCTCCAGCATGCTTTATTTCCTAGGCTAGGTTTACAGTTGTGTAACGCACAAAAAATGGCCATCCCTTTTGCAGGCGCACAGCAGTTGCATCTTGCTAACACACACTGTAAAAAACATGGTAACATTACAATGAATGCACTTTCCAGCAAAATTAAAGAAAAGGAAAAAAAAAAAGGTCATGCACTTGTTTTGTGTGATTGAAATGAATGGGCTACCGTTAATGCATTGTGCCAAATCACGCTTACACTGTCACACCTGCATTGGCGTGAATGGCGTATTTTTAAAGGTAGCAATCTGCGTAATGATTTGTGATTGATCTAGGTAAGAGTGATTGCAACAAGCAATGTATCCTTCTATCAATTCAAAAATGCAATCTAGCCAAAATGATCTATTAAAGGAAAGATCGTTTAATTGATCTGTATTATGATCGGTTGTTTGACATCAGATCGATCAGAATCAATTGAAAAAAAAAATTGCCCACAGCCGATCGACTTGTCAAGGTTGAAATGGATCAAAAGCTTACACATCGATTGAATGGAGGGCTAGTTGTTTATGTCTTGCTGCCAATTATAGTAGATATAAAACCCAAATCTCATGGAAGCTTTAACATGTTAATGCCATTTTAATGCAGGAGATTGCAGATGATCCAGGAAATTAGCTATTTTATGGTGCACGAAGCTTGTACGTTTTGAGAGTCTTTGGTTTTTATTTCCTTATGCAAACCTAAGGGCCAGTTCATACCAGATGTAGTTCCATGCGCTTTTTTTCTGCACTAAAAATGCATACACAGTTTTTTCCATGTATTCCAATGGCTCTAGTTCACACCATGCAACCAGTTTTGATCAGTTTCCGGTGCGGAAACTGACTGCATGGTGTGAACTAGAGCCATTGGAATACATGAAAAACACTGTGCATGCATTTTGTGCAGGAAAAAGGCGCAAAGAACTGCATCTGGTGTGAACTGGCCCTTAAAGTGTAGTACAAGCATTCCCTCTTTGATAAAAGGGGATACCTGATTGCTGTTTGGTCACTAACGGCCATTGTTGTTTGCACAACCTTGTGAATGAAGTCTGTAGATGTCTTTGTATGGCTGTAACATGTAACCTTCTATATGCACCCCAGAGCCCAGGCACCATGACCCACCGCTCAATCCACTGGTTCAGAAAGGGACTTCGCCTTCATGACAACCCCGCCCTGCTCGCTGCCATGAAAGACTGTGCCGAACTGCACCCCATTTTCATCTTGGATCCCTGGTTCCCCAGGAACATGAGAGTTAGTGTCAATCGCTGGAGATTTCTCATCGAGGCATTGAAGGATTTGGATGAAAACCTGAAAAAGATCAATTCCAGGTATCGGAGATCGGACTTTGAGGGAGTATGCATTGACCCTCCTTAGTAAGGATGTACAGTGTAGTCTCTAGGACAGGGGTAGGCAACCTTAACCACTTCAGCCCCAGAAGATTTGGCTGCTCAATGACCAGGCCATTTTTTGTGATACGGCACTGCGTCGCTTTAACTGACAATTACACGGTTGTGCGATGCTGTAGCCAAACAAAATTGATGTCCTTTTTTTTTTCTCACAAATAGAGCTTTCTTTTGGTGGTATTTGATCATCGCTGCGGTTTTTAGTTTTTGCGCTATAAACAAACAAAAAAAAAGAGCGACAATTTGGAAAAAAATGCAATATTTTGTAGTTTTTGCTATAATAAATATCCCCATTTTTTTAAAAAAAGCAAATTTTGTTTCCTCAGTTTGGGCCGATACGTATTCTTCTACATATTTTTGGTAATAAAAATCGCAATAAGTGTATATTGATTGGTTTGCGCAAAAGTTATAGCGTCTACAAAATAAGGGATAGATTTATGGCATTATTATTATTATTATTATTATTATTAATAATTAATTTTTTTACTAATAATGGTGGCGATCTGTGATTTTTATCGTGACTGCCACATTATGGCGGACACATTGAACACTTTTGACACATTTTTGGGACGATTGACAATTTATAGCGATCAGTGCTATAAAAATGCACTGATTATTGTATAAATGTCACTGGCAGGGAAGGGGTTAACACTAGGGGGCTATCGAGGGGTTAACTGTGTGTTCTAACTGTAGGGGGAGGGGACTGACTTATAGGAGATGACAGATCATGGTTCCTAGCTATTAGGAACTCATGATCTCGCATCTCCTCTCAGAACAGGGATTTGTGTGTTTACTCACACGTCCCTGTTCTGCCTCTCGTGCCCGCGACCGTCGGTCGCGAGCATCGGCACCCCCACAGCGCAGCGGGCGCGTGCCTGCTATCCTGCTTAAAGGAGCCAACGTACAGCTATGATTGCTTGTGGGAGCATGCCGACCTGCCGCAGTATAATGATGGTGGCTGGTCAGCAAGTGGTTAAAGAGGTGGAGAACTACCTTCATAACGGGGAGAAGTCAAAGATCCCCGGGCACAGTGTCACCTCCTCACACCTGATTTAAACCTCAAATTGCCATACTATGTGTCGCAATTCACATGCATTGCACAGGAATCATAGGTTTAATTCAGGTGGTGAGGAGGCATATCATATCGCCTCCTCACCACCTGTCAAACACACACAAATCACTTTTCAGAGGAGCAGCAATGCCTGCTGTACTTGTGAATGAGCCCTTAGTTGCATTTGGCATCCTTAGGACTCATTCACACATAAAGTTCGGTGGTGGTAAATCCCTGTGATTGAGTCATCGTTTTACCGTCCCCAATCCTTACCTCCTTTGCACACATGCTGCAACAGGAATTAAGCCCCTGTTGCTTTTGGTGGGTGCAATACTGCCTGCCAATTGCAACCTATGCAAGTAAATGGGGCCACTCTGCAAGTGCTCCGCAACTGCATGCTTCTGCAGGGTCCAAGGGGTTAAAGCAGGTGGTGAGAAAGCGACACAATGCCGCCTGCTTTAACCCCTTATTTGCTGTACTACACAAGGTTGCAGGGCATTTGCAGAACGGCCTCATTCACTTAAATGGGTCTTGCTTGGCAGGTGCTACACCCACCAACCGTGACAGGGCGTATAAATCCTGCTGCAACATGTGTACAACCCTGGATAGTAAATAAATAAATGTAGCGCTATGTGTAAAATTATAAATATAAAGTGCAAATCTCTAAAATAAATAAATCCTACATATAAATGAATAGTCCGTAAAATTAAAAATTGAAGAAATAAAACATGAAAAACTCTTCTTGTGATCAGTGTATCCACACAATTCGACCACGGTGATTGTTTGTCCTCAAAAGGAGTGCACACCACCCCCAGTAAAAATGCGCGCTCACCTCCCAGATGAGTCAAAACTCATATATGCGGATCTCCCCACGAGCTCTTATAAATGTGTAGAACCCTAGCCACTGCAGCTAAAGGGGATGTGGCTGGGGCGGGGGTGATAAAACATTTCTTAACAATGGGGTTTTACCACCCCTCAAACTGCAAATGTAAATGAACCCTTACTGTTCTGAGCCCCCTAATAAGACTGCACACTGATGTGCTACGGTTTACCTGCACTTTTCTGGTTGCACTCTGCCGTAGACTTCTATTATATCCTGCAGGTGTGGTGCATTTTCTGAAAGCTCACCAAACCCCTGCATTCAGAAAATGCACCAAATCCGCAGGACATAATAGAAGTCTATGGCTAAGCACAGCAAACCCGCAGGAAAGCTGCATGTACACTGCACTGCACCCGTGGTGTGGGTAAACCACAGCACATCAGCGTGAAAGCAGCCCTGTACTATTATGCCCAGTGTATTGCTTCACACTGACATGTAGATCTCTTCTTTCCAGCTCCTGGTACCACTCTGGAGACCACTGGCTGGGATAAGCGGTGGACTGCAGTTGGTATCACTCCGTATGGGACAGGAGCCAGAACTACAGAGGAGGCATCGACTTAGGCTGGATTCACACCTATGCATTTTTAGTGCTTTTTGCATTTTGCAGGTTTGCACTACAGTCCATTTAACATGGTTTCCTATGGCTCACGTTCTGTAGTGATAATCTGCAAAATGCAAAAAGCACTAAAACTGCATAGGTGTGAATCCAGCCTTATGCCTCTTTCTCCCTACTACGGCTCCAACTTTACAAGTAGTTCCTCTCCATTGCACTCTGAGACCCCATACACACTATTTTATTTTCTGCAGATTTTTGTCTTCAGTTTTACCAAAACCATATAATATGAAGTCAAACGTTAAAGCCTTTTACACACGATCAGATTACTGGACAAATTTTCGTCAGTTTTTTTTTGTTTGATGCTAGTCTTAAATTGAAAGTGAAGAGGGTACTCCCCATCAGAAAATTTTTGGGCGACAGAATTCAACATAATGCGTTGAATTGTTTTGTATGTGTTCTTTCATTTCTGAGCATGCCTAGTCTTGCTCTTCAGATTTTTCTTGGGCAGAAAACTGTACTAATGAAAAGAAAATCGGACGTTGTGGTCACATTAGACAAAAATTTTCAAGCCTGCACATCCAGTTTTTGTCTGACGAAAATTCGTAATCGGCTGTCAAAAGCAGCATACTAACGATCAGAAAATCGGCAGATCGTTCATCGGACGATATTTAACTTTGGATTTTCTGACCGTGTGTACAGGCCTTTAGAGTTTCAATTTGTATGCAATCAGGCAGGCCCTTGCACTACCTGTCTTTGGTAAATCTGAAGAAAAACATCTGCAGAAATTCTAATAGTGTGTATGGGGTCTGATGCTCTGGAATGGCAGGTCAGCAAGCCCAGATTGTGAACCACCAGTCACCTGTCCGCAATCTACAGGTTGCTGACCCCCGCTCTAGGACATGGGGTGGCTCATGGACAACAGTAAAGCCAGCCATTCATGGATTGAAATTTGGCTGGTTCAGCTGGGATTGGTCGAATTTTGATCCATGTATGGCCACTGTGATTGAACTGAAGTCAATCTACTGATCGACTTCTGTTCAACCTCTCTGTCTGATTTTTGTTGCTCAGTTATCACTGCAGGTTAAAGCCTGCAGTGCTGGTTTGTGTATTTTGACAGTGGGGAAGTCTTCCATTTCTAGAATACAAAGACATAGCTAGGTGGATTCCACATTGAATGTGTAGATGTTGAAACCGGATCAGTTTTTTTTGTTCAACCTGCTGATTGAACGAAAAATAAAACTGAATAATGTAATTACCCTTCTGGGACCCACAGCCTCTGTGTACAGACGCCCAATGAGATAAACTAGAAGATGCAGCTGCATGCATTTGTGCGCCGGAGGCCACATAAAGCAAATTCACAGACTTATGCTATGAACACATATAATGTCTGTGCTGGTGCTTTATGCAAGCCCTGATGCACAACTGTATACAGCCGTATCTTTTAATTTATCTCAATGGGGGCTGTACGCACCAGCTGCGAGTCCCGGGAGAGTCATTGCACAGGCTCTGGATGCTGTATGGCCATGTGCATGAAGCCTAAATCCAGACAGCGGTTCCAAATGATGAAACATTGGCTTTTATAAACATGTGTTAACCCCCAACTTTAGTTTTTTTTTTTTTTTTTTTTTTTTTTTTTTTTAAAGCATGTGCACCAAGTTTCCCAAGCAATATTTAGATGCTACATACTCCATAGCTGCCCTTTGCATCATTCTCTAATCCTGCTGACCAATCTCCTTCAAGGTTGAATGATGTCTAGCATCACTTCTTGTGAGCCTGGAGGCCTTGGACTACCCCCTCAGGGTATGTTTTTGCATTAGCCTGGGCCACAGTGATGCTGCACAGAACAAGGTTCATGTACTCTGTGCACAAGTATGGCACCGGAGGAGAGATCAGGAAGAAAAGGACATACTAATCACTTGTCCAGAGAAAAAAATGATGTGTACTAAAACATTTTTTAATTGTGGTGGATTCCCCATCATTCCTGTAGCAGAGACATAGGTCACCAGAACAAATAGAGAGGAGTGACTCTCCTGAACGGGGACATAAACAGCAAAAAAACTGACAGGGGGTCTCATACAGGGGGCTTTACATACACTTAAAGCAAGCTCCAAATTTTAAGTGGGAAGTTATAATTTTCCTAATAGGGATGGGGGCTGTTTGCTCATTTCCTGTCCCTGTGATACCTGTACAAGAAATGGAATGGTGGGGGTGGGTTGTGGGTTGTTAACAAGATCCCAACCGCTAACCCATTCAAACTCTAATCCTAACCCTCTAATTCTAAACCTAAGGTAAGGGTTAGCTCCCATGGACAGGAGTTCTAACCCTTCCCCACTCTAAAAAATGTGTTTTGTTTTTTTTTCTCCCCATTGAAGAGGTTAGAATTCCTTTCGCAGGAGGTAAAGGGAAATTTGCCCAACAGGGACTTGGACAACCATAAAAATGTGAATGAGCTCTAAACTTTCTCTGCTCTTTCCAAAACAAAATAAAAAGTTTTGGGTGGAGTTGGGATTTACCATGTGAATGAAGGCTTTCCTGAATTACACAAGGAATATCTTTTATTTGAGCAGGGCTCTGTGTGCCCACTTCTCTTCCTGCATTCATCTGATTCTCTTTCTTTTCAGGCTTTTTGTGGTGAGGGGGAAACCTGCTGAGGTTTTCCCCATGCTTTTCAAAAAGTGGAAAGTGACTCGGCTGACCTTCGAAGTGGACACTGAGCCATACTCCAAGCAGCGGGACGCAGAGGTGGAGAGACTGGCAGCTGAACACAACGTGGAGGTCATACAGAGGGTCTCAAACACCCTCTATGATGTGGAAAGGTGAGTGATTGGTGAGGGCGCCTCCTAGTGTTGTGTGTGTGTGTGTGTGTGTGTGTGTTTGTGGTTGCTGCAGGTTAACATTGATATTGTGACATTTATTATATACAATGGTTACTTTACCATTTATCATATAGACCTAAACACCTGGTAGTAAACAATACCAGTTTAGCTTTCTGTCTTAGTGCTATCCAATTTTTACCCTCACCAGCTCACAATCTCACTTGAAGGCTGTTGCAACACAATCAAAGCCTGTGTAGGTCTTATTTGTCCAGGTCATGGTATAGGGAGTATTAATCGGTCATATTCAACTGGACATGCTCTAATAACTAAGGAAGCCACTTGGACAAGTGAGGAAACTCCTTAGTGGTATGATTATATCCTTATAGTGCAGTGCTGTATGTCTTATAAATCATTCTATAAAACCTCAATATATAAAATTGAGATGAAATAAATGCAATACTCCCTACAATATATTCTAATAAGTGATAAAACCACAGTGCAACCAGTCCATCCTTCATGATCTCTCTCGTTCACGCCAAAACAGCTGATCCTCCTACGCTCTCCCAGCTGAGCGCTTGCGCTGATAACTTCACATAGATTTAATTCAAGAAACTCTCTCCTTCTCTCTCTGCCTACAGGTCAGCTCCGCTTCTCTCAAATCGGTTATTGACATGTAATTACAAACAGACTCCATAGTGCTCTCTGTTTTTGCTACTTTATTAAAACTGCCCCAAAATAGGCACACTTACAAGATCAAATATTTAAAGCAGCACGTGTATATGCGTGAGTGTATGTATATGGCATACATTCACAGTGGCTGCGTGACGTCACGGGCTCGGCTCCTCCCCTCTATACGCGTGTTGCCCCCTGATTGGGCTTCCTCAGTAGATGGGTGGGCCGCCTACCCAGAACCTTTTAAATATACTCTAGTGTTGCCTAGGCAACCCTCCGGGCTTCGCCACGGCTGTCAGCAGCCTTTGCGGACACTGCCATTTCCTGTGGACCACGGAACACAGATCCCATAGAACTGGATAGTTTGCCACCGTGCCCGGGTCCGCTCATTTACTAAATACAGAGTGTCCTGTCCCTGCATTGCCACTGACCTCCGTGGCAACCTCCCGTTACAATCTAAACAGGAACTTATTAATATTTATGCCTTCAATTACTTATTCACAATCTTAAACCCATTAATATTTGTATGATCTTATACCATTTTATATTTTCAACCAAACAATGAATATCCTTTTATATTAAAAGTTATTTCTTTATTAATCTTTACCAAAAAGGGCTCCTTATTAAAACATCAATTAAAAAATATTATAAAATTATATTTCTAAATACCCACTGATTACTCACCCTATCTATTAATCATGCTACACATGTACCTATTTTAATACCTATTTTTATAAGATATACAGCGCTGCACTATAAGGATATACCGTATTTATCGGCGTATAACACGCACAGGCATATAACACGCACATTCATTTTAAGAGGGAAGTTTCAGGAAAAAAACCCTAAATTTTAAATAAGGAACTTTGAAGCAAAATAAGGGTCAGCGCCCATCTGCAGCCTCACCATTGCCATCAATGCAGCCTGATCAATGCCCATCTGCAGCCTCACCATTGCCATCAATGCAGCACCCTTACCATTACCATCAATGCAGCAGCCTGATCGATGCCCATCTGCAGCATAGATGGGACAGGGAGGGGGCGGGATGAGCACCGAGAGATGACATACAGTGAGAATCTCCTATGATAGACAGAACAGTGGTCCAATGGTGGCCCAGGAGACGGGACTTCCTATTACAGAGGCCGCCAAGTAAACAGGAGATTCTCACTGTATCTAATCTGATGGCGCTCGTCCCGCCCCCTTCCCTGTCCCCTCCGAGGCAGCTAAAATTGAAGTATTGGCGTATAGCATGCACACGCTATTTGCACCCGATTTTCATGGTGAAAAAGTGAGTGTTATACGCCAATAAATACAGTAATTGTTTAAATTGGTGTGGTGAATCATTGTGAGTGTTACAGCAGCTGTGGGGTTTCTACTAGTTTTTTGCACATTGCATTTTAGAAAAAAAAATTTGGCGCTGATTGTCACTATACGCTTTATGACTTTGTGGTATGGTTTTGTAGTTGGCACTTCTGCCTCATAGCACTGGGCTTCTCGGTTGGTTGGTAACTTCTTGTGCCCTCTGCCTATGCTGACTCTTGTCAATTACTACTAAGCCAGCTACAGTATTTTGAGAACTGAAGAACAACCCCCCCCCCCCCCCATGTTGTGTAAAATAAGTGAGGGATGGGGTTCTGTAGTCTTATCTTGTTTCTGTTTCCCTGATCCAGTAAGGTGAATAAACATTACCACCTTAGGACAGGAACAAACAGAATCACCAGGTAAAAATAAAGCATAAAAAGCCTTTAAAAAAAGAAAACAAATACAAACCACAAGGACTGGTAAGCTGCAGTATATTAAACTTTTGTTTTTTGGGATTTAGACACACTTTTTTTATATTTTTACCCAACATAGTCATGCAGTTAGAAAATGTGACCACAGGACCATGTAGTATGGTGTTGGGCCACCCATGGAAGGCAGATCTCTTCCTGGGACCGAATGGTAGGGACCCATTTGACTGTCTTCAAATCGCTGATGCACTGGAACCTGCCAGTATTATCACCTGGCAGTGACGGCAGAGCTCAGGCATTACTTTGACCCTTCCCTGTACTTCGTAGAGGAGAGAAGGTCCAGGCTTTGCCCATAGAGAGATTCTCCAGCAAGCTGGAAAATTTCCATAAGATAAAATGAATGACTGGCCACGGCATACAATAGGCAAAGCTGGATGCTTGATTTTATTATGTCATTTAAATTTCTTATTAGGACCTATACAGCCACCCCCTAAATGTATAGACTCTAAGCAGAGACCTTTTTACTAATTAAAATAGTTTTGCTTATTAAATTTAAACAAAAAAGTGACTGTGTCCTTCTAATAAATGCTAAAAGCTACACTTTGATTCTTTACAGTTTGATTTTGTAGTGAACTGCATGGTTTCTTTAGTGGGTGTAATCTATGGATTTCTGCTTCTTACATAAGTAAGATTTTGCAGTGTGTACTATGTGTAATGTTTGCTGTATGTGCAGGGTCATTGCTGAGAACAACGGGAAGCCCCCGCTGACTTATGTCCGTCTACAGACTGTGCTGGCATCCATAGGACCTCCAAAGCGGCCTTATAATGCACCAACAAAGGATGACATGAAAGGTAGGGACAGTGTGATCATGGGCTAGTGAAAGCTTCTGCTTATTCCTTTAAAAGAAGCGCCCCCCCCCCCCCGGAGAAGACCGTGATTATTGCTAGTGGCTATAGCAGCCACTTGCGATAATTGGAAGCATATCCAGCAGGCTGGTTGATCCGATCAATTTGGTACATTCAGCCTGCCCACTAACGGTTCAAATCTCAGCCGCTTCCTGCTGAACAGGCCCAGATTCGTACCGTGTATGGTCAGCCTAACTCTATAGCTCATTTGCATACCTAAAAATAATTTTTAAATTTTTCATAAGGACTTTCAACCTTTCATTCGATAGTGGGGTGTTTTAATGAAAAAAGGAAAAAAAAAAAACTAGGCTATTAATAATAATAATAATAATAATAATAATAATATTATTATTAATAATATTTATTTAAACGCATTTTTTTTTTCTGTCTGTATTGCACTCTGACACCTACAGCCTGACCACTTCAGCTGTCGCTGTGTCTCTCTATGTGCGAGGCCCTGTGACAGCTGAGCCAGCAGGTGGTGTGGTTTTTTTTTTTTTTTTGGTTTTTTTTCTTTCCTTACTACAAAAACGGGATCACCATGAAGATGGTTTCCAATTTATTCTATGAAATACAGTCCAAGCAGCACACCCAATTCTTTCTGTTGTCATTTAGATTGTTGCACTCCATGGAAGTCGACTTACAATGAGAAATATGGCGTTCCCACCCTAGAAGAGCTGGGACAAGACCCCTCGCAGCTCGGACCTCACTTGTATCCTGGCGGTGAGACCGAGGCAGTGCAGAGGCTGGACCTCTACATGAAGAGAACGGTCAGGACCTCCGAAAATTTATTCCATTCAAATAATATTTTGTGTTGGAAAGTGATAGCCAATGTTTCGCTACATTCCATACTGTATATTTAGAAAACTTTTTCAGATCAATGCACAAGAAAGCAGTAACCTGCGCACCATACTAGTGTAAAGGAACACTACAGAAAATAAAGCCATGTAATGCATAAGGATCAACATACAAAGCTTTACACAAGGATAAGGATCTTTATTTTAAGCCAAGTGACTTTACTTTTCAAATTATTTTCCTGATTTGTTAGCTTTGTGAATTGAACCCACAAGGTGAACAAAGCCTACTGACCCATAATTTCAGTTTTTCATCGAGATGTTGTAGGGCACTAGGCCACCCCACACATGAAAAATGGCTCAACGCATGTTCTGAGAAATTTAACAGTCCTGAGCCTGTAGGATATCTTTTTGTGACAAATCCAACAATTGTCAATCGGGGACCTAACCCACATGATTAGCAGTTGCAGTTGTTTCTAGTCTGTTTTTTTTCTGTTGGTTTGTATTGTTGAAGTGGTTTTGGCATTCAGCAATTTTATATAATATTATCTTTCTGTTAGGTATTAAAGCAGAACTAAAGTGCAAACAAAAAAAAAAAAATGTGAGCAGGCAGGCTTTTTATTGTAGAAGTTTTATTTTTCATTGTTTTCTATAGTGCTTTTCTTCCTGGAGACTCAAAGTGCTTTATCTGCCGTGTCACAGGGCTGAAGTGCTAACCACTAAGCCACTGTGTTGCCATGTTATGTCTATTCTGCTATAAATCAAATTTACCTGCCTGTTCACAATCATCTTTAGAATGTACACTGATCTGTACATGCGCAGCTCAGTGTGCATACTTGGTATGGGAATGAATGATCTCCTGTGCGGGAATTGCATCGTCATTTTTCCGGCTCATATTTATGAGTTTTTTTTAGATGTATTGATTGCAGTTTGTGTACCCAACCTACATTAATGGAGAGGGCATTAGGCCCCCTTCACACATATGGACCTTCAGGTCTGCCTGTCAGTTTTTCAAGCGGACCTGAACGGACGCTCCATTCATCTCTATGGAGCGACGGATGTCAGTGGTCATAATGCAAATGCAGAAGGATGGAAACCCTATTTTCCATCCATCTGGCAGATAGGATTGGATGAAAACAGACAAGCGGTCTGTTTTCATCTGATTCCCCTATAGATCCCCCTGCACAGTGAGCGGAGACGGACCTGCCATCCGCCGGCCCAGCGGGGATCAACGGATCAATCGTTGCTGAACGAGCGGAGTCCATCAAAAAGGACAGCCCTGTGTGAAAGGGGCCTTAGGGTTTACGGACATTTTAATGTATTTTTTTTTTTTTTTGAGATAAGTAGTTTGTTACTTCTCTGTAGGCCAAACGTGCAGATTCATAATGCTTGTATAGTCATATTTCACTGCCAGGACACTTTTGCATGCCTATAGTTAGCCTAACAGACTCTGCTCAGATCAGGACATTTGCTAAAAAATTATGAACAGTTTTGCAAAAAATAACATATTTTCATTTGATACATGCAGTGTTGCTTTACTTTTGCTTTGTCTCTTCTCAGGCATGGGTATGTAATTTCCAGAAACCAGACACGGCGCCAAACTCGCTGACCCCCAGTACCACTGTGCTGAGCCCCTACGTGAAATTTGGCTGTCTGTCGGCTCGAACATTTTACTGGAGAGTGGCAGAGATCTACCAAGGGGTGAGCCTTAGATCAAATGTTAAAGTCAGGGTACAGGAAGTAGTTAAAGTAGATATAAACCATCAACTCCATGACATTTAGTTCACTTTGTGCACTCTGTACTTTGTTTTCACCCTTGTTCATCCTTTGTTACATCTCAGTATTGTTGATCTCCTGCATCATTTTTGCAGCCACTTCATGCACTCCAGTGATGATGGGTGCATGGCATGCAGTGGACCATGTCTGGGTAATGCTTGTTGAGGTGGCCTCCTTGTAGTCTTCATTGGGAGACTGTGTGACAGGTTGACAACACAGGAGCATAGTTTGGGAGATGGGGACAGAGCCTTGTCACTATATAACTGGAAGTGACTGAACAAGGACCTCCATGGCTGGGATTATTTTATCGATAGCTGCAGATTTGAACATTTTTAACCACTTCAGCCCTGGAAGATTTTTACCCCCTTTCTGACCAGAGCACTTTTTACAATTTGGCACTGCAGCGCTTTAACGGACAATTGTGCTGTTGTTTTTTTCCCCACAAATAGAGCTTTCTTTTGGTGGTATTTGATCACCTCTGCTGTTTTGATTTTTTGCGCTATAAACAAAAAAAGAGCGGCCAGTAACAGTACACAAAGCTAAATGTCCATATGTGTGGACCTATTGCATTAGGGTGTGCACCCCAAAGATCAAACATGCATGCCTTTCTCTGCAGCCTCGGCTGCACTGGACAGTGGATGACAGGTCTCCAGGCTCTGTGAAGCCACATAGTTAATCTGATTGAAAAAAGACACAAGTCCATCCAGTTCAACCAATTCAATGGGAAGTGCTCTGTGCTGAGTGGCTTCCTGTTCATTCACAAACGGAAGCATAGTAAATTGTTTACTATTCTTCAGTTATGAACACAGTGAGTGTGTTCACTGTGTTCATTTGGAAAAGGGAGGGGCCGGTAAATAACATAGTTCCGCCGAATATTTTTTTTTTTTTTTTTTTTTAAAGTCAACAGCTACAAATACTGCCGCTGCTGACTTTTAAAATATGCACGCTCACCTGTCCAGGGCGCCCGCGATGTCCTCACCCGAAGCTGATCTGTCCCTCAGCTCTTGGGTGGAGGCACCACCATCTTTGGTAAGGGCATCGGGAAGTGAAGCCTTGCGGCTTCACAGCCTGGCTCCCTACTGCGCATGCGCAAGTCGCGCTGCGTGTCCTCACTGGTCCCTGCTGTCTTCTGGGACCTGTGTCTCCCAGGGACGGAGGAGGGGCCGGACATGGCGTAGATCGCCCTGGAGCCTGCAGTGATCTATGCCCGTAAGTGGGAGCAAATACCTGGATTAGATCTTGCCAAATGAGACACCGGAGGGGGGAAGAAATCCGAAAAGTGGACATTCCATTTTTGGGTGGAACTCCGCTTTAACTAGCCCCTTCCTTCGCTCTCCATCCTGAGACATCCCCCGTAGCAGCTGGGGGAGAGGAAGGCACAACATGGGGGGGAAGCCCGGGCAGTAGGGGGGATCGGCACCACACAGAGTGATTAGGGTGTGACCAGGCACGCCTATGTAAATGTCACAGTACACATATAAAGCTAAGTGAAACCTTTGCTTTGTATTTCCATGTGCTAAATCAAAATGGCATGCAATGCTTAGCCTGCATCTGATTCAGCGCTTTCACCAGTGGGAGAGCGTTGTGTGGCTGGCTAAAACACATGATAGACGGATCAAAATTTAGCCGGTTCAGCAGGGACCGGACAAATTTCCGATTTTCAGTTAGAGTGTACGAAGCTGATTGTTTGATCGAATTCTGTCGAATAAGAATGTTGGAAAGCTCCTCTTGATCAGCAGCTGCAGCCATTGATGAGTGTGTTCTGACAGCAGCTGGAACAGCTGTCAGAATACAATTTCTCAGCAGGGGGATTCCTCCGTCTACTTTGTGTGGATGGAGGAATCTGTTTATTTTTCTTTTCATTCAGCCCATTGACTGAGTGAAAAACAAAAAACACCACATCCAGGACTGTGCCTACTGGGCCTAAAGAGACCTTTTTGCCAGACCATTCATTTCAACAATCTTCCCAAAAATTATATGTGTATTTACGGTTTATTAATTTTACTATCTGGAAATCTCCTAGGGTATTATTTTATTAACAGGAAAACTCTTAAAACATTGCTAAGAAGCCTAGCTGTTAATGTTCACCTTCAAAATTACAAGAGTTGAGCTCTCAAACGCTGAGCTCAGAGCTACAGCATGAGGGGAGAGAAAGCGCATGTGAGGGAGTTTGAATCGGAGAGAAAGAGAGCTCTTGTGATGGCGAAGGTGAACAGGAACTAGTCTCTAAGCAACATCCTAGGAGTTGTTCAGTCAGGCTTCATCAGGTACATCAGTGGTCATCAACCCTGTCCTCAGGGCCCACTAACAGGCCAGGTTTTATGTATTATCTTGGGGAGATGCAGACTAGAATACTGCAATCACTGAGCAGCAAATGATATCACCTATGATGTATTTCAGTTATCTTGCAAACCTGGCCTGTTAGTGGGTCCTGAGGACAGGGTTGATGACCACTGAGGTACATAATATAGCAAGTGCATTGTTCAACTTTGGTCAAAGACGCACAGCTTGTTTTAATCTGACACCCCTTATCTGCACAGGCAGTTTATTGGTAAAGGTGAACTATGTCTTTAATGCAAAAGAGGGAATTATGTTACCCCACGTTCAGGACTAGAGGTAGAGTTGCCACCTCATCCCTTTAAACCCGAACACATATGATTTACACAGGTTCTGAGGCTAATTAAATGCGGATAAAGCACCAAGTGAGTTTAATTACCAACTTAATCAGCCACATAACCTGTGTAATCAATATGTGTTCGGGTTTAAAGGGATGAGGTGGCAACTCTAATCAGGACACCCAAAACCCCGAAGATGGGCAAGAAGTTATGTCGGGCAGCTCTCAGTGCAGTAGTCCCCGAGAGATATACACTGAGCAAAATTATAAACGCAAGACTTTTGTGTTTGCCCCTATTTATCATGCGCTGAACGCAAAGATCTACAACTTTTTCTATGTACACAAAAGGCCTATTTCTCTCAAATATTGTTTACAAATCTGTCTAAATCTGTATTAGTGACTTCTCCTTTGCCAAGATAAACCATCCACCTCACCGGTGTGGCATATCAAGATGCTGATTAGACAGTATGATTATTGCAAAGGTGTGCCTTAGGCTGGCCACAATAAAAGGCCACTCTAAAATGTGAAGTTTTATCACACGGCACAATGCCACAGATGTCGCAAGTTTTGAGGGAGCGTGTGGAATGCTGACTGCAGTTATGTCCACCAGAATTGAATGTTCATTTCTCTACCATAAGCCGTCTTTTAAAGACGTTTCAGAGAATTTGGCAGTACATCCAACCGGCCTTACAGCCGCAGACCACATGTAACTACACCAGCCCAAGACCTCCACATCCAGCATCTTCACCTCCAAGATCGTCTGAGACCAGCCACCTGGACAGCTGCTGCAACAATCGGTTTGCATAACCAAAGAATTTGTGCAGAAACTGTCAGAAACCTTCTCAGGGAAGCTCATCTGCATGCTCATCGTCCTCACCAGGGTCTCGACCTGACTGCAGTTCGTCGACTTGAGTGGGCAAATGCTCACATTCGATGGGTTCTGGCACTTTGGGGAGGTGTTCTCTTCACGTATGAATCCCAGTTTTCACTGTACAAGACACATAGCGTGTATGGCATTGTGTGTGTGAGCGGTTTGCTGATGTCAACGTTGTGGATGGAGTGGCCCATGGTGGGGTTATGGTATGGGCAGGCTTATGCTATGGACAACAAACACAGGTGCATTTTATTGATGGCATTTTGAATGCACAGAGATACCATGACGAGATCCTGAGCCCATTGTTGTCCCATTCATCCACGACCATCACCTCATGTTGCAGCATAATGCACGGCCCCATGTTGCAAGGATCTGTACACAATTCCTGGAAGTTGAAAACATCCCAGTTCTTGCATGGCCAGCATACTCCCCGGACATGTCACCCATTGAGCATGTTTGGGATGCTCTGGATCGGCGTATACGACAGCGTGTTCCAGTTCCTGCCAATGTTCAACAACTTCGCACAGCCATTGGAAAGGAATGGACCAATATTCCACAGGCCACAATCAACAACCTGATCAACTCTATGCGAAGGAGATGTGCTGCACTGCGTGAGGCGAATGGTGGTCACAACAGATACTGACTGGTTTTCAGACCACCCCAATACAGTAAAACTGCACATTTTAGAGTGGCCTTTTATTGTGGCCAGCCTAAGGCACACCCATGCAATAATCATGCTGTCTAAGCAGCGTCTTGATATGTCACACCTGTGAAGTGGATGGATTATCTCGGCAAAGGAGAAGTGCTCACTAACACAGATTTAGACAGATTTGTGAACAATATTTGAGAAAAATAGGCCTTTTGTGTACATAGAAAAAGTCGTAGATCTTTGAGTTCCGCTCAAACACAAAAGTGTTCACTAGATTCCATTTGTAACTGACATTTTTCTTTTGGATGGACTGATTATGTAGGGCCCCTTGAACATGGGGGTGTCAAGCTGCAGTGTGTGTCTCTGCTGGTGGTTTTGTGTGCCCAGGAGGGACACATGCAGTGTCCAGCCATGCTGCAGGCAGCTTGCAAAAATTTATGGCAGGCTGAATGCTGTACTGAGTGGTAGTATGTAGGGCCCTGTGCACACAGGCCTCATATGTAAGGGGCCTTATAGTGGCGCTTTGGATACTTCAGAGGCTGTGGAAGTGGTCCGGGGCTGAGTGTAGATTGTAAACTTCATTATAACACAGCGTCTCTTATGTCTTTTTAGAAGAAGCACTCAAGTCCGCCAGTGTCACTCCACGGCCAGCTACTATGGAGGGAATTCTACTATGTTGCAGGGGCTGGAATACCGAACTTCGACAAGATGCAAGGAAATTCTGTGTGTGTGCAGGTAGACTGGGACGAGAACAAGGAGCATCTCAAGGCATGGAGCGAAGTGAGTTCTGGGTGATGGCAGAGAAGGGGGTCTTATACAATTTCAGAAGTCCTAATGACCAATGGGCCTAAATTGGATACAGCTGTAGCAGCAACCAATCAGATATTTTATTTGCTATGAATTTATGTGGTTGCTATAGGTAACAGCTTCACCTTTTGTATTATCTTTTGTTCCCCAACATTGTATAAACAATGTATCCAATAGAAGCTGTAAAATAAGGAATAAAAATGCAACACCATAGCATAACCCAGTGCAGTTTTTGTAAAACATTAGGGTTGCTTTAAAGTAGTGTGGATACTGTGGATAAATTATTTTGGGCTCAATATCCCTAAAGCTACCCATAAACTATACAATATGACCATACAATGTATGTGCAATCTCTTTGTGATTGTCAAAAGGAGGACAAACCTAAACGATCAATTAAATTTTTATCAAATCAGGTAAAGCCTCTAAAGGAGATTATAAAGAAAGCAGAGAATGGATCGATTGCTTATTTCTGTAATAGTGACCACTATCTGTATTTCATTCTCCTAGGCCAGAACAGGTTTCCCCTTTATAGATGCAATTATGACCCAGCTGAGGACCGAGGGATGGATCCACCACCTGGCCCGCCATGCCGTAGCCTGCTTCTTGACACGAGGGGACCTGTGGATATCGTGGGAAGAAGGTCAAAAGGTTAGATTATCAGGGATAGCAAAAGGGTTTCTGTCTATTAGTCAGCATGAGATGCATATCTAAAATATGCTGACTATAGTTTCAATAATTCAGATAAAGCAGCTTTAACACTTGTCAGATGGTAATGAATCTCTAATTACATTTGGGCTTAGTATGGTTTATAAAGCAGATTAGAGTGCTCAATATATTCATATATGAGCATTTATGAAACATGATACATTTCTAGTCCTTTTTTGTTTTTTGCTCTATTTTTATATTCTTTTATTCACATATGGCAGATTGTGATTTGTGAGTGTGTTTGTGATTTATTATAACTTTGTCTTGTCCACGCTGGTTCCTTGCTGTGTGTCCATGCTATGGGATAGTTTTATGCAATGTGGTTCTGTTTTTGTTTTGCAACACTTTCAGTTTCCCCCCCAAAAAATCTCCCTACATTTCCTCCAGTTCTAAGTGTTGCCATAGAAAGTTAATTTCACAGTGACGTCCAAAAAAAAAAGAAAAAAAAGGCGTGTTGCTATGAAATTGAAAAGACCTTCAGTCTACAGTGTACAGACTCCTCTCCTGAAGCTGCACACTGTGAGCTTCAGCAAGTCTCAGAGCCCATCTCATTTCCTGGCTGGAGGACGCCCAGAATCACCTAGCCTTTTGCTCCTCAACCTGATTCTGAGCTGCAACTGGCTTCAGTCATGGAAACGCAGCATACCATGTGGTTTGTTACCTAGTGTTGTCTGCATGGGAATGCAGTCTGCCTAGGAAGGTTATGTACAGCACCCTACCAGCCATGATCTACCAGCATTACATCCGAAGTACAGAATCCCAGTAATGATGTCACTGGGTCTAAAAAAGAAAAAAAAAAGTATGTAATGAAAACAGGTTTTTACACTTTATTAGCATAGTACCAGAGAAGGCATCATATAAGCAGATTCAATTTGAGTTTTAAATAAAATCTGATTTGTTGGATATGAGGTACAACTCCAGAAAACATCTTTTATGGGTAGGGAAGAGTTAGAGCCTCCATCAGGTTTTTATTGCTGTTTTCTTAAACATTAAGGAGACATGGACACAGGAAGTAAGCAAAATCTCTCGAATGGGGTCAGACTGTTAAAAAAAAAAAAAAAAGTACAGTGAGGTAGGGTGACAACCTTTGTTGGGTTTGCATTGTTTTCCTGCCCCTGAGATCTCCTCATGTCTTGTTTGGCCACCAGGACCGGTTGTGAGGAGAAATGTCACCAACAGCTACTCAGATGTTCTCGACCTGACTAAAGTACAAAAAAAAAAAATGTTTAACTGGAGTTCGGCTTTAACTGTCATCCTCTGCTCACAGGTATTTGAAGAACTGCTCTTGGATGCTGATTGGGCACTGAACGCTGGAAACTGGCTGTGGCTCTCGGCTAGTGCTTTCTTCCATCAGTTCTTCCGCGTCTACTCTCCAGTGGCATTTGGGAAGAAGACGGACAAGAATGGCGATTACATAAAGTATGTACAAGCAAGTATGTGTGTGTGTGTGTGTGTATGTATATGTATATGTATATGTATATGTATATATATATATATATATATATATATATATATATATATATATATATATATATATATAATTTAAGCTCTAGCTCTATCTGGATAAGCACAACAAACTATGTAAAACGTGACATCATATTCTACAGAATTATGGTCAAGACCACACTTTCCAGCTTGCTAACTGGAAAATAAAAAAAATCAGCGCACTGGATACATGTGCATTGCAGCAGAGCTTGAGAAACTAAGAGTGCTACTGTGAAGGAGGCTGCTATCAAGACAAATACAGCCACTTTCACTAGTATGTTGCTCTGTGCTATTTATTATGAACAATTGTAATTTTTCTTTTTTTTTTTTTACTAAAACTCTTGTTTTCACCTGTTTCCCTTCTTTGTTACGTCTCAGTGCTGCTGATCTCCTGCAGCCTCTTTCTGGCTGCATGACATTTCTCAGGGTGGGTTTTCTGATGGTGAGAATGTCTGTGTAATAGGCGTTGAAACAGCCACCTAACGTCTCCATGGGAAGCTCATGTGACAGGGTGGCAATGCAGAGGCACATTTGGAAGACAACGAAAGAACATTGCAATTGTATGACAGGAAGTCTGAACAAGCATCTTGATGGCAGGATCACCAGGGATTATTTTAACAATAGCTTCAGATTTAAAAAAAAAAAAGACTGAAAATTCACGTGACATGTAAATACTTGTTTGACATTATAATGATTGGATTTATGTTTCCCTTTATTATTTTTAAATGAATACATAATTGCATTCATTGCCCCTTTTGTATATCTCCCTTTAGTAAATGATACATATCATCTTTTATGATGTTTTTCTAACTTCTGCTGGGTTTTGCACAGGAAGTACCTGCCCTTTTTGAAGAAGTTCCCAGCTGAATACATATATGAGCCATGGAAGGCTCCACGCACTATACAGGAGAGGGCAGGCTGCATCATTGGGAAAGATTACCCCAAACCCATCGTGGTGCATGAGACAGTGAGCAAGCAGAATATTCAGCGCATGAAGGCTGCTTACGCAAGGAGATCCGGGGGCGGCGAGAAGGAGACTGAGAAAGGGAGCGCCAAAAATGGTGAGGAGCCTAGTTATGGCTAGCAGCACTGAGAAAATCTTGCTGAATTGATTGTACAACCCAATTCTAATCATTTTTATAGTCCCTAAAACAGAGGTTTTTTTTCAATAAATTGAAAAAGCAGCTAAACGGCTTTGGCTGCAGAACTCAATTCCAGATTCTTCCCCAGAGCTGCCTCTGCAGTAATATTTTTTTGCCACTCGGTGTACTCAGTCTTCTGGATTGATTTGAAGCTGGAAGACTCAGAACATGCTGTAAAGCCTAGTACGGTGATGGCGAACCTTTGCACCCCAGATGTTTTGGGACTACATTTCCCATGATGCTAGTGCACTCTGAAGTGTAATTGAGCATCATGGGAAATGTAGTTCCAAAACATCTGCGGTGCCAAGGTTCGCCATCACTGGCCTAGTACATACCATTTATTTTTTAATAAAACTGACAGCTCTGGTCAGAGCCACTGTACTAACAATCGGATGTTAGTACAGTGATCTCCTTGCTGAGCTATTGTGTTCTGACAGGGGGACAAGCGTTGATTGGGAGCCGGTTAGCTGCTTGTTTTCCAGCATGCACGGTCAGCTTCTGTCTGACTAGCTGCCATACACATGGGACGGCATACAGCCCATGTGTACTAGGCTTAAAGTGGTTGTAAAGTCAGAAGGTTTTTTATTATCTTAAAGCGGACCTTCAATAATTTTTTTTCAACTTTTCTATTAAATCTTCTTCCCTTGTTGTTTTAACTTTGGATAGAAAACTTTTTTTTTTTCTGCCAGTTAATACCTTATACAGCCCGTTTCCTGTTTGATCTTAAGCCTAGGCTTATGACATCATGCACAGCTCTCTCTCACTCTTGTGAGAGTTTGCCAGGAAGGGAGGGGGGATGAGTCATAAGAGGGCCAATAAAAGCTGCAGAGCTGAAGGTGTACCACTGTAAATCCAGGAAGTGAACAGGCAGCAGCTTCAGCTGCCCACAGTTAAAATGGCTGCAGCCAGACTCAGTGGAGAGAGATCTCTGCAGCATATTTGGCACGTACAGTATATATAAAATAATATGCAAAGTGGTTGGAGGAAAGCTTCAGAATGGCAAAGATGTTTTTATTACAAATTATGTGAGAAGACTGCAGTTCCACTTTAATGTATTCTATGCATTACGATAAAAAACCTTTGGTGTGCAGCAGCTGCCCCAGCACCCTCTAATACTTACCTGAGCCCCATCTCTCTCTCTCTCTCGATGTCCACGAGTTCCTTGGCCGTCTGGGACTCTGCTCCTGATTAGCTGAGACACAGCAGTGGCACCATTAACTCCTGCTGCTGTCAGTTAGCCAATCAGGAAAGAGAGGGGTAGGGCTGAACCGGGGATCCGCGTCTGAATGGACACAGGGAGCTATGACTTGGCTCGGGTGCCCCTATAGCAAGCTGCTTGCTGTGGGGGCACGCGACAGGAGGGAGGGGGCCAGGAGAATCTAGGCTGCTCTGTGCAAATCCACTGCACAGAGCAGGTAAGTAGAACACGTTTATTATTTTCAGAGGGAAAAAAAAGACTTTACAATCACTTTAAGTGCAAAGTATCATGGACCCGCCCCTTAGCGCATCAACACCACACCCTGTAATGATGCAGGGAGCTGTGCTGATGCCACCACTTCATCAACACTGTATCATTGAATGGAAGAAAAAAAAAAAGCAAGCAAGAATGCAGTAGAGGGATGAGAAGCATTGTGGGGCAGAAGGGTGAGCCAGAAGTTAGGCTTTAAAGCCCAGCTACAGGCACAATCAACTTACCCAAGTTAAAATTGTTTTACATTGCATTGCCACAAAAACAACTTTACCCCCTCCCCATCAAGTTGGCCTTTTTCTACATCCAGCAAATCTGTTTGTTTGCAAATTGGAATTAGTAGAGCTTCCACTGTACTTCTGGCCAACTTGGATACAAGTGCTTCAGGTCAGCAAGATCCCAGCATTATTGTCTGTCTCCTCCATGCCATTCACAACACACAGCCCCACAATTTGTACAGTAAAACCCTGCAGGACAGTATGAACGGGTTCTTAATAAACAGATCTAGATGTAGAATTGGGCCAGCATTATGGAGGCGACTTCTTTTCTAGAATCAGAATGTAGCTTTGGGTTGCTTTTATGGCAATGGAATATATAACTGCTTTAAAGTGGTTATTAAGCCACTTCTATAAAATGCTCTGATCCCCTCTGTATTGTACCAATAAGTTCCCCTGGGTCTGTATTATATCATAAATATGCTTATCTGTACTGATAACAGGGTCTTCATGATATCAGTTGCCTCCTCTCTCCTCTGCCTAGCTGACAGTTTCAGCGGGCGGGGCCGAGCACTGCAGCTGGCTCAGCCTGGAAGGAGAGGCCAGACATAGCTGAGGAGTGACATGATTGAAGGAAGATGGTGTGTTATCAGTACAGATGACTTATTGTTATAATACAGGGGGGGATGGGGGGCTTTTATGTACAAAGGGTTTTACTGAAAATATACATCCACAGAATAGTACAAAGAACAGTTATGGATGTATCTTGAACTAACAGTTTTATAAGCCTGCAGGTTTTCAAACAATCAAAAACTTGAGCCAGACCTCAATAATTTGAGGGCGAGCCCAGGTGACATACAAAGGACTGTCCGCATCTCACAAGTTCTGGTGAGGTGGCATTACATTGAGGCAAAATTGTTATTAGTTGACCCTCAAGGTCATATGTGAAACATATGGCGAGATGGTATTATAACACATGACATTGCGAAAGAACAACAAAAATCAAAACAAATTAAACTGAATACATAAAAGAGAGTAACGTTCACCAATATGTGAAATATACTGCGTTATATCAAGTATCCAATCCCAGCAGGGCTAAGCCTGAGGGCCAGAGGAAGAAGAAGGGAGTAAGAAAGAATAGAGAGACAGTGTGGAGAAAGAGAAGCAGAGAAAAAAAAAATTAGTGTAAGCATATGATGCAAAAGAGGAGACAGGGGAAGAGGGGGACAGGAAAGGAGGAAGGTCCCTGGGGTGGGGGGGGAACGGAGGCTAACTTAAAGGGAAAGGAGCGTTGAGTCAAATTGTGAAGGGTGGTTATTGGTCACCCAGGGTTGCCATACCCAGAGAAACTTGTCATGAGTGTCTGATAATATGGCAGTAAGTTTCTCGTTTACCATGATGTCGTTCGCGCAATTTTTAACTGCTTCAAAGCTAAGGGCCGGGGTCTTCCAGGCCCATGCTATAGTCAATTTAGTTGCAGTAAAGATATGTGCTGCCAGTTGGCGTTCAGGGCGGAGAAGTCCTGTAATCTGTTTCCACAGAAGGGCCTCAAAAGGATCCCTTTTTATAGTGGTATTGAAAAGGTTGTGAAGCAGTGCATAGCTTCTGACCCATAATCTGCATACCCTGGGGCAGGTCCACTAGATGTGTGCCATGGAATGGGAGGCTTTTAATGTTAACAGCGGGGGAAGGTGCTGACACAGAGAGCAGGGCTGCGGATGACAGAGGCACGTACTGACTCCGGTGTCAGGCCTCCACTGCCCTGATATATCGGAGTCAGTGGACAGGGGGGAAGGTAGAAACTGGCAGGATCAGACAGGGGGCCAAATTAAACAGCACAAGCACTGTGCTGCATCACATGCTTTAAGGGAACAGGATCTGTTTGTTAACCCAAAAAAAAAAAAAAAAAACGCTTTAACCTGGTAAGGGTATTGTGCCCAGTATTGGTGGGACTGGCCTAGAATTGTAGAAAGAAGGTATGGGAGAAAGTATAAAGGCAAATCAATTAATCAACTTGTTATTCTTAATTTGCAGGACAGAAGAGGAAAAGCCCCTCTGTAGCTGATCTGTTAAAAAAGAAGAGGAGTTAGAGTTGATTCAGCAAAAGAGAAACTGGTTTTGCTGTCAATGCAGCTGGTAGAAGTAACCCCCGTGCAAAATGAGAAAGGGCGACTATGTGACTGGAAGTGTGAATTGACTTCTCTGACATCTTTCACTCAGCACAATGTCTGCCACCGGCTAGATAAGTCTGATTACAAATGTTTACACAAGTCTGTAAAAGGGAAATCTGTTCCATTTACTTTCTGTCTTGTGGTTGTGCAGAGGGGCGTTGTTGTCAAACTGCCTTTCACCAAGCTATGCTCAAAAGCATAATGCAGCACGAAAGTGCCATCTAACCTACTTTGCCTGCAATGCAAACAAATCTCATTGTGACACAATGCACCCAAAGAAACGCAACGTGAAGCAGGTCAAATGCAGCCAGGATAGTGTCATCTGCACTGTACTTTTTCCAGAAAAACTATAAAGAGATTTGTCACTTGAAAAGTTTTCTTATATGGTTTGTCCCATTTCTAAGGCAATCTAAACAAGTCTCATATCCAGTTACTATGTGAAACACAATCCATAGCAAGTAAAACAAAAAACTTCCCATACCTTTCCTGGCTGAGCCACATCCACCTTCACAAAGTGCTTCACCTAGAGGTCAATAAGTCTTCACTGCCAATAGGAATGGAAGATAGATGCTTATTGGTTGCAACCTGTTATCACACTTCCACACTGTTCTCTGTGTTGTTAAATAGATGCTCTGAGTGCCTGCCCTAAATATATGAACCCCAATGGGCTCAACTCCCCTCACTCAAAATGTCTTGCAGGCTTAAGTATATGGACACTACCCCACTCCTTTTACTGTCCATTCATCAACATTCTGTATACTCTTGTCCTCTATATGTGCCTTTTATGTGTTTTCGTTTCAGGGATCACACACCCCACTCCTTATTATAGTTTCATTTTGACTATGGTTTATGTGTGCAAAGTTATATCATATTTGGAATCTCTCACTGCTTGAATGAACATTCAAGTAGTCTCTTAAAAGTTTATATATAAAAAAAGGCTGCTTTTTAATGAATACATTTTTTTTTTTTTAGAAGATAGATATATAAATAGATAGAGATAATATAAATATATATATTATTTTTAATATATTGGTCACGCATCATTTTCTCCGCACATAGATTTGTAAAGCAGTATCTTAACTTATAAGGCTGGCAGAAAACCAATTAGAAAACATTAAAAGTTATCTGAAAAAAAAAAAAAAAAAAAAAGGTTCAGTAATTTATTTTTTGAATAGGTTATTGTGTACCAAGCAGTCTACATTCAGACATGATATGACATTCATATATATAAAATTATTTTTCTGGCAGGTGAGGTAGTGTAGTTTTGCTGAAGATTGGATACAGAATCCATTCAGGCTTGTGAATTGGGTGGTTGCTGTGATCATGTCGCACATCCTACAGATGTTTCTGTTGTCCAGCGATGATCCAAATATTGATAAAGATCACTTGCTGGTTTTGTAACCTGATGGAGAAATATATCAAAATGCTAATAAAAAAAAAAAAAATAATAATATTATATAATTTAGGATCTCTTAAAAGATATGCGCACGTTTTCATGAAAAATGAAAAGGTGAACTAACTCCAAATATAAAAGGGTATGGTGCTAGAACAGGGATATGCAATTAGTGGACCTCCAGCTGTTGCATGACTACAAGTCCCATAGTCCCATGAGGCATAACAAGACTGACAGCCAGAAGCATGACACCCAGAGGCATGATGGGACTTGTAGTTTTGCAACAGCTGGAGGTCCGCTAATTGCATATCCATGTGCTAGAATGTAGCCACCATCCCAAAAATTTGAACATAAAGATACCCTCTAAACCACCACCAGGAGGATGGGCTACCCAAGAGTATAATCAGTACAATAATATTAAAACGTATATATTTTATTTATACAAAAATATAAAAGCACAAAAAGGCTTAACATGGATCTTGGATCAAGAGAAGATGGCACCCAACACGTTTCAAAGTCCCGTTCTTCCTCTGGGGTGCCAAATGAAGATATATACAGTATCTCACAAAACCGAGTACAACCCTAACATTTTTGTAAATATTTTAATATCTTTTCATGTGACAACACTGAAGAAATTACACTTTGCTACAATGTAAAGTAGTGAGTGTACAGCTTGTATAACAGTGTAAATTTGCTGTCCCCTCAAAATAACTCAACAACACTGTCAATGTCTAAACCACTGGCAACAAAAGTGAGTACACCCCTAAGTAAAAATGTCCAAATTGGGCCCAAAGTGTCAATATTTAGTGTGGCCACCATTATTTTTCAGCACTGCCTTAACCCTCTTGGGCATGGAGTTCACTAGAGCTTCACAGGTTGCCACTGGAGTCCTCTTCCACTCCTCCATGACGACATCATGGAGCTGGTGGATGTTAGAGACCTTCTACTCCTCCACCTTCCATTTGAGGATGCCCCACAGATGGTCAATAGGGTTTAGGTCTGGAGACATGCTTGGCCAGTCCATCACCTTTACCCTCAGCTTCTTTAGCAAGGCAGTGGTCATTTTGGAAGTGTGTTTGGGGTCGTGTTGATATTTGGCCCAGTCTCCTTAGGGAGGGAATCGCTCATGCTCTGCTTCAAGTATATCACAGTACATGTAGGCACTCATGGTTCCCCCAATGAACTGTAGCTCCCCAGTGCCGGCAGCACTCATGCTGCCCCAGACCATGACAATCCCACCACCATGCTTGACTGTAGGCAAGACACACTTGTCTTTGTACTCCTGACCTGGTTTCCGCCATACACGCTTGACACCATCTGAACCAAATACGTTTCTCTTGGTCTCATCAGACCACAGGACATGGTTCCAGTAATCCGTGTCCTTAGTCTGCTTGTCTTCAGCAAACTGTTAGCGGGCTTTCTTGTGCATCATATTTAGAAGAGGCTTCTTTCTGGGACGACAGCCATGCAGACCAATTTGATGCCGTGTGCAGCATATGGTCTGAGCACTGACCGGCTGACCCCCCACCCGCTGCAGAAATCATACGTCTATTTCCCAAAAACAACCTCGATATGACGCAGAGCATGTGTACTCAACTTCTTTGGTCGACCAAGGCGAGGCCTGCCCTGAGTGGAACCTGTCCTGTTAAATCGCTGTATGGTCTTGGTCACCATGCTGCAGCTCAGTTTCAGGGTCTTGGCAATCTTATAGCCTAGGCAAGGGGTAGGCAACCCACGGCATGCAAAGCCTCTTTAGCCGGCACTCGGCTCCCTCCCCATCAGAAGAGCAGCGCAGGGAAGTATCAGTGAGTCACTTCAATGCATTCCAATTTCAGAATTCCCCACACCGGACTTGCACTGAGAGGGAGGCACTGTGCCCCCACACATTGTAAAAGATGGGAAACATTGTTTGGTTCTCTTACTTTGCTGTAGCTACGATCGTCCGCTTTTGTGATGGGGAAGAGATTGGGTGCAGTTCTACTAGGGAGAGGGAGGGGCGGTCCCTGGTTCCAGGAGGAGGACTGTCATTGGCCACTGCTAAAGCCAATCACAGTCCTGCTAGCCCCGCTGAGCAGCTTGAGGAAGATGACTCGCTTGGTTGCCACTATCAATCTCAGAAAGAAGGGATTTCAATGTGATTGAGAAAACCCCAATCAGGTGACAGTTTGTGGAATTACTGTTGAGCTTCTGGGAACTTTGTTGAAATTATTCCTGAACCTTTGTGTCACCTACTACTGAACCCCGGCACTCCGTGCCCCTTTAAGCCAGAGCCAGTATTCAGCGTAATAAAAATCACATCCAACTTTTGCTGCGGCGCACATCGCTGCACTTTCCTCAGCTGCAGGGGCCCAAATTATGATCCTGCACAAAGGCCCACTGCTTTCAGAAAATATCCCTGACCTGAGCTCATCATTGCGCATCTATTCCAGATGCTTGTATGTGACGTTACATAAAAGCACGTGGGCTGGATGCGAGAGGTGGATCAGCAGGACGAGTGTGCCAGGACAGGTAGATGTGTCTCATCTCTGCTTGCTTTCACCACTCTGCATATCATAGATAAGAAAAGGGTACAGCAGTGAAGCAGATGAGTAGGAGGGTACAGTGGTGGGACAGATGAGCAGGGGGGTTCAGTGTTGGGTCAGATGAGAACGGGGTTTAGTGGTGCGACAGAAAAGCAGTGGGGCAGATGTGAAAGGAGGTGTATTGGTGGGACAGATGAGCAGGGAGTTACAGTGGTGGGGCAGGAGAGCAGGGGGTACAGAGGTGAGACAGCTGTGCAGGAGGTACATTGGTGGGGCAGATGAGTTCAGTATTTGGACAGATGAGAAGGTGATTCAGTAGTGAAACAGAAGAGCATAGGGATACGGCGGTGGAGCAGATGTGAAGGGAGGTACAGTGGTGGGGCAGATGAGAACGGGGTTCAGCGGTGGGACAGAAAAGCGGGGGGGGGTTCAGTGTTGGGGCAGAAGAGCAGAAGGGTACAGCGGTGGGGCAGATGTGAAAGGAGTTGCATTGGTGGGACAGATGAGCAGGGGGTTACAGTGGTTGGGCAGAAGAGCAGGGAGTAAAGAGGTGGGGCAGATGTACAGTGGCGGGGCAGAGGAGAAAGGAAATACATTGGTAGGACAGATGAGTAGGGGGTTGCAGGGGGGGTACAGAGGTGGGGTAGAGGAAAGAGGAGGTACATCGATGAAACACATGAGCAGGGGGATACAGTGGTGGGGCGGATGTGCAGGGTAGTACAGTGGTGGGGCAGATGAGCTGGGGCTGATCTGAGGTGTAAAGATGCTGGAAATGGGGCTGATCTGAGGTGTAACGGCACAGGAATTTGGGCTGATTTGAACTGTGGAGTTGCAGGAATTGGGGCTGATCTGAGGCTTGAGAGTGCAGGATGTTATTTTCTCACTATTACTTAAGTAGTTTACAGCATTTACTTTATAAAAAATCCTTTTCGTGATTGAGAGTGTGAAGTTGACATTTTTTTGTTATAAAATTGGCACACTCAATTTCTTTGAAAACATTTTTCGGCACACTGTGCTCAAAAGGTTGCCTACCCCTGGAATAGGCCATCTTTATGTAGAGCAACAATTGTTTTTTTTCAGATCCTCAGAGATTCCTTTGCCATGAGGTGCCATATTGAACTTCCAGTGACCAGTATGAGTGAGAGCGATAACACCAAATGTAACACACCTGCTCCCCATTCACACCTGAGACCTTGTAACACTAACGAGTCACATGACAGCAGGGAGGGAAAATGGCTAATTGGGCCCAATTTGGACCTTTTCCCTTAGGGGTGTACTCACTTTTGTTGCCATCGGTTTAGACATTAAATGGCTGTGTATCGACTTATTTTGAGGGGAGAAGCCAATGAGCCCCAAGGATAGTGCGGACACACAGAGTGCAAATTAGGGTACACCCAAACAGTATGTATAAAAAATATAAAAGTTCACTTTATTGGTACAAAATGGAAAAATATAACAATGAATATGTACACATGTAAAAGCATTAATACATCTCAATGGAGGATAGAACAAGCTGCTAGACTAGAATCACCGACATGTTTCGGAGGCCAAAAAGAATTATTTTTGACATATGTGTGTCCTTCTTCAAGGTTAAATAGAAAAGCAGACTATTCCATATTCTATCAAGAACAAAAAAGGAAAAGAGGGGGGTATTGTGAATGAGTAATTTACAAACAATGGGTTAAAGCATGGTAATATTACAGCACATGTAAGATTTAAATATAATGTCTATTCGTACTTAGATGTATTTTCAAATCTTAGAAACATGCACATCATTGGATGAAAACGTCAGGCCAAAGGTATTTCACTTAGCTGTGCCTCAAAGCTTGATCTGTGTGATTTTAATGGATTAGGAAATAAATCCCATGGGAAGTAAGTGAGTCCCCTAAGTAGAATATGAGCTTGGGCAAACTGCAGCCATATTATGAGGGGACAGCACATTTACATTGTTATACAAGCTATACACTCACTACTTTACATTGTAGTAAAGTGTCATTCCTTCAGTGTTGTCACATAAAAAGGTATAATAAAATATTTACAAAAATGTGACGGGTGTATTCACGTTTTGTGAGATACTGATATAATAAACGAAATGTGAAAGAAGATATATCGCTACAGCCACCAACTAGAACACTTTAAAAGCAATTTAGTGCCATTGCAACAGTCAAGCAGCAGGGAGAATGCCCGTATTTCTCTCACTTGGGTGGCAGAGAGGACACCCCAAGTCAGATGTAAAAATATGTAGGGAATGGAGCAGGAACAAAGGAGGAGTTCCCTTGATCAAGGGTAATTAGCTAAATACCAAGGGCAGATTAGAAAAAAAAATCCTATGGCAAAATCTGCTCAGGACTGGAAGTACATCTTGTGGCAAGCAAGCGCCAAACAAATACAAACATGGTGGCTATGCTGGGTCACCCCACACTATGCAGATAACTCAGAGCTGAATAACAGCATACTCACGTCATACAATATTCCTTTCCTTGATGGGCATGTTCATAATGAAACGCTGGAAGCCAAATGGTTTTAGGTTTAAGGTCTGGAAATCTCCATCAATCAGCAGCTCTGCCACTGCCCGTCCCACAGCCGGAGCATGCTGCAAGCCATGTCCGCTGAACCCGCAGGCAAAGTACATGTTCTGCACCAGTGGATGTGTCCCAATTACCCCATTTTGGTCGAATGTGTTGTAATCATAAAATCCTGCCCAGGCTGATTTTACCTAGGAAAACACAGCAAACGTGACTTTATCACCTATAAATTGCTACATTTTGATGTAAAATAATGTATTGGGATTAAAATGCTAGACTCATTTTATTCTGTATAAATTAGGACAACTAAGTAAGACATTTAACTTTTAGAAATCTATTAGAAAGCCAAAAGTTTATGGACACCTGACCATTACACCTATAGGAGCTTGCTGGATATCCTATTCCAAAACCATGGCCACTAATATGGAGTTGCCCTGTTTGTTGCTATAAAAAGACCCTGCCCTTATGGGTAGGCTTTCACAAGATTTTGGAGTCTGTGGGAATTTGTTTTAATTTGCGAGGTCAGGTACAGATGATGGATGAGAGGACCTGGCTCACAATCAGTGTTCCAAATCATCTTACAGGTGTTGAGTAGGGTTGTGGCTAGGGCTTTGTGCAGGAAACTCAAGTCCTCCACACTATACTGGTCAAACTGTCTTAATGGAGCTGACTTTATGCTCAGTCATGCTGGAAGGCTGCTGCCAGACAACTTAACTAGTCAAATTTTAGACTATTAAGGAATTAAAACCCAAGATTACCCACCCATCCAGATACCTCTTGTGCAATTGATCCAAGCCCTGATAAAGGTGGATTTAAGTATGACCCCCAAACCATGTTGGCTGACAACTTTTGACCCTTTTGAATTTGACAAATAAAAATGTATATCTAGACTGGTCCCTAGAGCTTTGGCTTTCTCTTTATACAAGCTGACTCTTCCAGGGAACGCCTTGGGGCTTCTCCAAGCAGTAGAGAACTGCCACACTAGAGATATCTGATTTATTCAGCACTACCTTTATTTTTAGTGAGGAATGTTCTGGTGTGAGGGAAGTGCATTTACAGATGCCTTTTGGATTAATATTTTGAGTACATTTAAAATGCAGGTTGGAACTAAACACTGGAAAAGCAGCTTAGTATGTGAAAGCTTAACAGGAAGTATGTGGGTTATTTTTGTTTTTAAGATTCATACTTGCCTAGGTGGATGCAGAATCGGTCAGAGGCTGAATCTGTCCCCCGCTGGCTCTAACACTGAGAACTGAGCGATCGAACACCGCCAATTGCTTCATTCTCGAAGATCCCTGAGCAGAGAGCTGGTGACCAAGTCAACACTCTCTGCTCTGCCCAGCCCCCCCCCCCCCCCCACCGCACTCACTGGAGCACTGGGCTGTGGAGGGGGGATGGGAGCAGCCAGCTCAGGCACTCAGTGGCCTGCTGAGTGCCTGAGCCAGGTGCAGGTCCAGGCAGATCCAAACTTCATTGTCGCGATCTTCCCCGAGCATGGACTGGCTCTGTGATGTCAGCTGACAGTGGGCTTCAGTCCTCTCTCTGCTGAAAATGGGTCCATAGGATAAGTACAGCCAAACAAGCTCTGGCTGTACTTCTCCTTTAATAAATACAGAACCTTTCTGAAAAAAAAGGTGCACGTGTGAACAGTTGGCTGCCTCTGCTTGCCAATTGGATTTATTCCTCTGCTAATTTGTATACTCATTTGAAACGTTATATATACATTTTATACTATGTATTGACATACAGATTTATACTCAGCTGGGGTACACACACTGTGCTCCATATTTTACAGCCAAATTAAAAAACCTGGATCATAGTATGAAGCTTGCATTGCCTCACAATCCTAATTCTCTCTGCTCAACGTAGCAGAGAGAGCTCCTTGACTAGAAAAGGGCCGGTCATGGCCGCACCACTGCTTTAGCAATTGGCATCTTAGTGTAATTTCAGTAAAAAAATTTTAGACTAGGGATAGGATATATTTTTCTCCATGTAGCTGACTTCCAGTCAGCAGACTTACCCAAGAAGACTTCAGTATGTAAGGCACTACAACATAAAAATAATGAGAGTATCTACATTTCAATTTTTCAGAGTGTGAGGTTTAAAAGGTCCTCCTGTGAGACTTTATCTCTGTATTGTGTGGTACTTACCTTGAGTGACTCAAACACGGGTACTCTGTGCGCCAAGAGTGGCCACACCTTCTCTTGGAAATAATTGTGGTCAACATCCAAATTGCTGATGTCTGGTTCCTCTTCCTAAAGGAATAAGAAAGTAGTGAACACAGCCCTCACATTATGTGAAACTTAATTTTAGTCACATTGTTATTAGTTTTAGATACTGCTGGCGTAATTCCTTGGATAAAGAAGGTGCGGCCTTCCAAAAGCATATGCCATTAGGATCTCCAATGAAGTCATGCCAGACCCAGGAGCAAGCAGTGTGGACGATTTGATTGTATTACTTTGATATGCTTTGTCAGTCTGGATGTCTGTGAGTAGATTCCTTTACGCGCTCTTATGCAAATGCATTATGGTAAAAAACATTTTGACATCAGTTCAACTTTAAGTTGAAATACCCGCCTGTTCTCTGGAGCTGTCCCCCATCGTAATGCCTTTTTTTGCCACAAGATGTACTCAGCCTTCTGTTTTGAATCATGGACAGCATCATTCAACCAGAAAAACTGAAGACATCCTGTGAGTGGGAGGATGCATTACAGTGACTGTACTCGCTGTGTAATGATACAGAGTCCACTGCATCACTGAGTATTAACCACCTACGGGGGAAGATTCTGCATGTCACGTGATCACCAAAAAGTAAGATTACAAAAAAATAAATGAAAAAAAACTACTCGAGCCCTCCAGGAAGGGAAGAGCCTGGAGAAAGGGATATAATAAATTTCATACAATGGGAGCAGGAGGTGGGATGGGGATAAAGTAAGCTGTAGAGATGCATGCTTTTAGTTCACTAGTCTTCAGTATAGTGGAGGATGTGTAAATTACAAGACTGGCCAAAACAGACTTAAAAATCATTTTACAGGTGAGAAAGCTTCTTGTTTTTGCAGCTGTCAATGTATCTAAATTGATGTACAGTAACTCTCAATATACAGTTTATAGTTGCTCACCTCTGATGGTGAGAGACCTCCGATGTAGTTGCCCCCAAATCCTTCTCTTCGAAAATACACTCCAGAGCTGTCTATCAGCATCGGACAGTCCATCCCAGGGCCATCGGGGCTATTAAACATATAGATATATCTGGAAAAAAAATATTCTATCGCTCTTATCAATGCTTTCTACACAGGTAAAGGCTCTAAAAATTTCTTCTGTGGGTTACCCTTCACTGGTTCCCTTTTAGATTCATGTTGACCCTTTTACTTCAATATTTTCAATTCCTGACCCAAAACGCAGTTCAAGAATTTCCAAAGTGCTATTTGGGTACTTGTCCCAGGCTGGAGATTCATATTATTGAGGCTGGAGTGTAAACATGAGTGCCAGACAACCAGCATTTGGAATTGGGAGCGTTCAGTAGTGCCAAGCACCATGTTTTGTTATGCCAAGTTTCCTTTCAAGCAAATCTGTGCCTTTTCAATGTAGGACAAAACAACCGGGTTCACTTTAGTTTCCCTCCCAGCAGAACAGAATGACTTTTCTTCCCCACCCCTCCATTCAACCATACCAAGTACTTATGGCTTTAGAGAAACATGTGCCTCAATTCCATTCCTTTCATGCGACAGTGCTTGTTTATTGGCCAAGCACTGTCAAACTGGGGCAGGGAGAACATCCACACCCCCTCGCAAAGTATGCCTTTTGCTCATCCCTGGGCAGATGAATGATGTGGTTGGGAGGCAAAAGAAAAGTATGTTTTTCTAAAGGGTATTAAACTGACTCATAGAGCAATAGTTAAAAAAAGTCCCTTATTTTCATGATTTGTGATGACATGAGACCTGTACCTTTTTGTCCTAAGCAGGCTTTATTTTGCTACACATTGATTCAATGGTGGCTTTTTGGTTCCTTTATGCCCACCTCTACATAACCTTTTTTGTTGGTTCTAATCCCACCAAATAGAAGCCACTGCTTTCATGTACTGGCACTGAAGATAGCCAACAGTTCTGATACATGGGGGCTAGTCCTTTACCCCCTGCCTGAATTTTATTCCTCTTTATTCCATGCAGATATTGTCATGGTTGGGATTTCAACCAAGGGTGTTAGTGCAAGATACATCTATGCTGTAATATAACATAGAAGTCTATAAGACAGCTCTAAAAATGTGAAAAACAAAATATGAGAAAAACTAATAAATCGGTTTCTAACCCCAAACCTTCATGCAAAGGGTGCTCCTATACTGTCTCTATACTTCTCTCTCCTGCCTCAGTGGACTTCATTACCCCCCAGTTCTCTACTTGGTGTATTTGTGCGACATCAAAACAATAATTAAAAGGGCAACTCCAGAAAAAAACGTTCACCTCTTTCTGGGCTCTACAGGAAGTTTTGTTCCTTCTGCTGTGTTGGGACTCCCCCGGCCCACTCCTGCCATCTCTGCCACCTTTGCAGACCAGGCACCAGCAGCATTAATGACCGCAGAGCATTCCACCGGTTGACTCTCCAGACTATGTGGCATTGACACCTGGAATCAGATATTTGTTATGTCTTTGTCCATAATTTGAAGTCCTTAGTAGTAATTATGCAAAACCTAAGTTGAACAATATATTGGAAGGGGGTATATTATTTGTGAGTGGAACCCACTTTGGCCTCATATCTGTCACTCAGTCAGTCTCTTTAATAGTAAAAAAAACAACTACTACTTGGTTGAACACAATAGGGATGTTTAAAGGCAGCATGCCAAGATCTTTTTGCCAGTTTTTGGAGGATTCACAAACAGTTGTATCTTGTAACACAGGGGAGTAATTTCCCATTTCCCATAAATCTTCCTCAGAGCTAGGCTACAAAAGCCTAGCTCAGAGGAAGGGGGTGCGCCCCCAAAACGCGTTAGCTGTACCCCGTGTCCTGTGCATCTCCAGGCATTGTGTTTATGGCCTTTTGTCAGTTGCATTTTGTGAGTACCCACTTTTAGATAAAACATTTTTATTATTAAATTATCTTTGGTAATGCACTACAGTCCCTGACAAAAGTCTTGTCGCTTGTGTACAAATTGACCTGAAGTGCCGCTAAAATATATTTCTAATCAAGATTTTGTTACAAGAAAAGGGTCATTTTAATCCCAGCAGCTTTTGTAATAATGTTTCAGTGCAAAACGAAACTGACAAAAAGTATTCTAATATTCACAGCTTGGTAAAGCCCATTGAGTCAATTTTTGCCAAGACATAAGTGTTGTCGCCTTGTTATATGTGACTAATAATGGATCAATTAGGTCTCAGGTGTATATAAAAAGAAACACCAGTACACTAGACCTTCTCAACTGCAACTAGACCTCTGCAAACATGCCTAAGATTCACCCGGAGACTAAAGTGTTGATCATCAAGAGGCTGAAGACCAGATCCACTGCTGATGTGGCAGACACCTTCAATGTGTCTCAGCGTCAAGGTCAGAGGATAAAAAAAAAAAAAGATTTGAAGAGACTGGGGACGTTTTGGACAAGGCCAGGTCAGGCCGACCCCGTAAGACATCTGCTCGAGAGGACTGTTTGTTGGCTCGAAAATCCAAGGCCAGCCCATTGTCAGGGAAGACGTCTGCAAGGTACTACTGTAGGTACTACTGACGTCTGCAGGCGCCAACCAAAAATGTCCAGAATGACTGTGGGCGCTTCTGTTGATGCGCGAACGGGACCGCGCGTTGGCGCGCGCCTGTTACCAGAACTGGCGCCAGTCAGTCTATTTAAACGGAGCTTCAACACTGGCTGGTTGCTGCTTGGTCTACAGCGTTATCTGAATCCTGATTCCTGTCTGTTTGACTTCTGCTGCCGATCCGGCTTGTTCCCTACTACCGCTGCCTGATTCCGGCCCTGACCCCTTGGCTTTCCACGGACTATTCTCTGTCTCCAGTTCCTGTTACCTAAGCACCTGTTGCCGAACCTGCTTGTGACCCGACTACGCTTCTGCCTGCTGTCTATGCCTGATTTGCCCGTCTGTTGCCAAGACCTGCCTGTGACCCGAATACGCTTCTGCCTGCCACTTCTGCCTGTCTGCTGCCTACCTGAATCGTCTGACCCTGCTTCTGGCCGTCCAGCCTGCTGCTAGCTCCTGCGTCCAGTGGTGCATCTCTACCTATCTCCTGCCAAGTCTGCCAGCCATCTGCCATCTCTCCTGCCTGCTACCTGCTGTGTTCCGGCTTCCTGCTGCAAGTTCCTGGCTTCCACTGATACAGACTTCTGGACTGATCATAGGCACTCTTACCCCACCGTGCTCCTGAGCCTGCTGTCCCACTATCAAGGGCTCTCGAGCCGGAGCTGTACGAGAGGCCTTCCTCTACACGTCAGGCTCACCCACCAGGTACGTGACACCCATTCTCCACTGCAGCAGAGCTCCACAAACCTTGTCACCTGAAGTCCCTGTGTCAACCAGAACAGTTTGTCAGATTCTGTCTTGAAATGGCCTCCATGGTCGAATCAGTGCCCATAAGCCAGCACTAAACAAAAGACAGTTGAAAAACCGTGTGGCATTCGCCAAGGGCCACAGCCTGCTAAAAGGATGGACTCTGGAAAAGTGGCAGAAGGTGGATTTTTAAGATGAATCTTCTGTTGAATTACACCACAGTCGCCGCAAATATTGCAGGAGACCTACTGGAACCCGCATGGAGCTGAGATTTACCCAGAAAACAGTGAAGTTTGGTGGAGGCAAAATCATGGTCTGGGGTTACATCCAGTATGGGGGTGTGCAAGGGATCTGCAGGGTGGAAGGCAACATCAATAGTCTAAAATACCAAGAAATCTTAGCTACCTCTTATATTCCCAACCATAAAAAAGGCCAAATTTTGCAGCAGGATGGTGCTCCATCGCATACTTCCATCTCGACATCAAAGTTCCTTAAGGCAAAGAAGATCAAGATGCTCCAGGATTGGCCAGACCAGTCACCAGACATGAACATCATTGAGCATATGTGGTGTAGGATGAAAGATGAAGCATGGAAGACGAAACCAAAGAATATTGATGAACTCTGGGAGGCATGCAAGACTGTTTTCTTTGCTATTCCTGATGACTTCATCAATAAATTGTATGAATCCTTGCCAAACCACATGGATGCTGTCCTTCAAGCTCATGGAAGTCATACAAGATATTAAATTTAGATCTCACAGCACCACTACTTAATTTGCTGACATATTTTTGGATTTTCAGTTGTTCAATTTCTGTACAGGCGACAAAACTTTTGTCTTGCCAAAATTTGACCTGTCTGTCTTGATTAAATGATAAATCTTTTTTCAGTGAAACTAATTTATTTCAGTGCATTAAACATAATTTGGGAGGGCTTTAGCTTTTCATATGAGCTATTTCTTACACCAATTGATTAATTAAAAGTCAGGTTAATAGCAGGAGTTTCTACAAAATAGAGAAGCGACAAGACTTTTCTCAGGGACTGTAGGTGTGCGCGCCTTCCATTTTTGTTTTACATGTACAGGTCTGTCTGAAGTTTGCCAATGAACATCTAAGTAATTCAGAGAAGGAATGGGAGAAAGAACTGATCAGATGAGACCAAAAATTAGCTTTTTGGCATTAACTTGACTCACCGTGTTTGGAGGAAGAAAAATGCTGACTATGACCCTAAGAGCACAATCCCTACAGTCTGGCACGCAGGTGGAAACATGATGCTTTGGGGCTGTTTCTCTGCCAAAGGTACAGGCTGACTTGGCCGCATTTGGGGGCCAATGGACAGGGCCATGTATTGTAAAATCTTGGATGAGAACCTTCTTCCCTCAGCCAGAACACTAAAGATGGGTTATGGATGGGTCTTCCAGCAAGACAACGACCCAAAAAATACTGCCAAGAGACAGCCAAGAAACCTTAAGGATTTAGAGAATATCTGCAAAGAAGAGTGGACCAAAATCCCTCCTGAGATTTGTGCAAACCTGGTCACCAACTACAAGAAACGTATTACCTCTGTGCTTGCCAAACAAGAGTTTCTCCACCAAGTACTAAGTCATATTTTGCTTGGGGATACAAATACTTATTTTACTCACTGAACTGCAACTCAATTGATAACATTTGTATCATGCATTTTTTTTTTTAGTGTTTTTTGGTCGATATTCTGTCTCTATCATTTAAAATACACCTATGATGAAAATTATAGACCCTTATTTTCTTTGTAAGTGGGCAAACTTACAAAATCTGCAGGGGATCAAATAATAATTTTCCCCACTGTGTGTTGTGAATCCTCTATTCACTATATTAAAGCTGGTTTAACACCGGTGATGACTTCAGTGTGTGGCCCTTTCATCTCTACTTGACAATTGGTTTAGGCCAGCCATACATGGATCTAAAATTCGTCTGGTTCAGCAGGGACTGGACGAATTTCAAACCATCTATGTGACAGTAGTTGTACAGAAGTCAATCTACTGATCAACTTCTGTACAACCAGCCTGTCAGATAAATGGTGCTCAGTCAGGGCAGCAGTTTATAACCGGCACTCATTAGCGGAGTGGGAGTGATTTCCCCATTCGCCTTGAATATGTGGATAGGGGAATCGGGTTAGGTTTTTTGTTCAACCCACTGATTGAACAAAAAATATTGAATCATCCATGGGCTGCTTTAGAGACTACTAATACTAAGTCCAGACTGAGCTTGTTTGGCTAGACTTCTCCTATGGGTCACAGGAGTGCAATTCGTTTTACACTCCTGTGACCCGTTTTCAGCAGAGAGTGGACTGAAGTCTGCTCTCTGGTGACGTCACCAATATCAGTCTAGACACCACGTCATCCCAACTCTGGGAGTCTGGATCCACTAGGTGCCTGGACTGATAGCCGTCTCAGAGGCCACTCCCCGCCCCTCCACAGCTCAATGCTCCAGTGAGCGTGGAGGAGCAGAGCAGGAGAGCTGCTGATTGACAGTGAGCAGCTCTGTGCTCGGCAAGCCGAGAGAACTGAGCCTTCAGCGGTGTTCGACGGCTCAGTTATCAGTGCAGAGATGCCAGGGGACCGATGCTGCATCCACCTAGGCAAGTATAAATTGGGGAGAAACAAACCCATACTTCTGTTTTAAGACAAACAAAATCTAAATGTAACTAGCCTATTTGTTCAGATCCATGGTTTAAATTTGGATACCTTATGGGTATAGATTATAGCATTGCTATAATTGATAATTTAATTAGGCATGTAGACGGGTTCTCTATTTTGCGTAAGGCATATGTTTTTGGGATTTCTATATTGACTACACATGTTCCGAATCATTTGAATTTTGAGTGGGACATTTCTCACCTTTTATGATTAAAGCTGAAGTTTAACTAAAAACAAAGTATTTTTTTTTTTAGCTGTAATGAAGCATGTCCAACATTGTTGTGAAGACTGCCAGATCCTGGAGAAATCTTCACTGCAGGGATGCCAGTCCTCTTCCTGAACTTCTAGGGCTACAGTAGTTAACAGCCTTGCGCCTTCAGGCAGAAGAGAAGCACAGAAAGTGAGACAGGTGTATTGCCCTCTGCTTCCTCCTCCTTGGGTTCCTGTTGGACCATCTGCACTGCTGTTCTGCCTGAAGACCCAAAGATGTGGGTTGTACGATCTCCTTTCGATCTACCAACAAGTACATAGTGTAGTGGTCTGATTGGATAGTTTAAGTAGGTTATCATAATAGTTTTGATAAATTTATTGTTGACTGTAAAGTGATTGTATGTTCTGATTATAATGTGTATAGTAAGCCCTGAGAACATTGTTCAGTTATAGAAAAGAAATGAGACAAGGCCTAATGTCACACTTAAACAAGCGCTTAGGAGTAATAAATGTTCTGGAACAGATTGATACAAATTGATGTAAATAACCCAGATTAGTGGCAACAGCTGCTACCTAAAAATATTCCTAAACAAAAGAAATAATACAAATAAATAGTAAAAAAGAGTCTAATAGACTCCGGCAGCGCTTATAAAAAATAATTGATCATAAACCATGAACAATCTGAACAATATATACATTCAATCAAGTCCGTGCACTCATAAAAAATGATGATTGTACAGGAAAAAGTCAAGTCCTTTGAAAAACCGAACCTTATGGAGAAAGATCCTCAGAGATAAATGTTGTCACCCAAGCGAGTTCCACATCACACGTGCTCAAATTAAAGAGGGGGGGTGTGCAAGAGAACTCCCTTTAAATAAAACTCTTACCAGATCAAGACTTGATCTTTAGCGTGTATGTTAACCGGTGGAACTCTTGCCGGTATCCTCCTTCTGTTGTCCGGATTAAGACAGCTCTCAGGTCATTCAATGGTTCAGGCTGAATGATGTAGGAGTTAATGTTGTGCCATCAACCCATTTAAAGGTATTTTCAGTCTCTTGATCAGTCAAACCAAACAGTTCTACCTCCTATGTTTTTTTCTAAGAAATTTTGCTCCTCCTTGCTATTGATAATAGCTAAATAGCCTCCCCAATTCAGGCACATATTTTCTGCATTCTGCCAGGTAAGTTTAAAAGAAGATAGGAAATAACAATGCTTTTCATATTCCAGCCATTCTTGTTCACAGGATCTGCCTTAACTGCTGTAGGCCGGCTGGCACCTGTTGTTCCACTAGCTTGTGTTCAGCTCTGTGCTGATAGCTGCAGAGTGCACAGAGCTGAATGAATGATACCCACAGAGCCCATTGAATTATACCCACCTGACAATGGGTATCATTCATGGAAAACATGGGGTACGACGCTGACGTTCAAAGTCGCAGGAAAAGTCGCACAAGTGTGAAAGGGGCCTAAGGCTCCATTTACACTTCTGAGATTTGTCATGCAACTTTGGACATCAAAGTAGCATGACAAGTCGTTCCCCATGTTTTCCAATGATACCCATTCATATATGCGCGACTTAAAGTTACAACAACTTCAAAGTAGTTCATGCACTACTTTGGTCCGACTTTCATGCAACATGAGGGCCTTAGACTTCAATGTTAACCCTCAGAAGTTGCATGAAAGTCGTACCTGAATGTTATACTATGCAACTTGTGTGCAACAGATGTCCATTATCACTGGTCAAAGCCAAAGTTGCACCCATCCAAAGTTGCACTCCAAAGTCGGCGCAACTTTTGAGTTGTACAAGTGTGAATGGAGCCTTAAAAATCATTCTTTAGTTAAAGATGGTGGCTTAACAGAAATTTTCTAGCACTCCCGAGCTGTGATGACAAAGACTTTCAGACTTACAATGGCATTTTTGATGGTGGTGATAGTTACTGGGTCTCCCTGTGATGTCACCAGTTCCTGTGCCACGGTATCAAAACCTACAAAGAAGAAGAAGAATTGTCACTGGACCCTCCAGACAATGGTCATTCTCTAAAGATTCTGGATCCACTTGTGTCACTTACCCGTTACCTCTCCCTGGCAAAATTCCACCCCCATAGAAAGTGCCTTTCTTTTGAGGGCATTGAGGAATGTCCAGGGGTCAAACCAGCCCTCATTCTCCAGACCTGATTGAATGCAAAGGAAATCAGATTAAAGTGAAAACTGCCATTTAAAGCCCAACTCCAGCTGCCACCCACCCTAATGACTATCCACGACACTATTGTTCTCACCACAATCAAACACTTTTGTTAGTTTTGTTATACATTTATATAGCTCTGACATATTCTATGGTGCTGTACTAAAACATCAAAAGATAAAACAAAACAAAAACTCTTTTGTGAACTTTTGTGCTAGGCACTCCTCAAAGCCCACCCCATGGTTTATCATTTGCTGAGCGCTCTTTTTTGTTGCAATCAGAGATCTAGCACCCTTGGACCTTAACAAGGTCCATTTTTTACTATATCTTCATTATGGATCAGCCTCTTTAAAAGAAGACACATTCCACTGTATATCCCTCAGAATGAAGCTTCACTTCTATTGGTCCAGCGCTATCACACACACACACTTATATAGCTCTTACATATTCTTCAGTGCTGTACAGTGAACACAGAGCCAGTCACATCATTTTTTGCATCAAAGAAGCTTACAATCTAATGTCCCACACACACACACCATTATATATTGATATTACTCTGACATATTTTGCAGTGCTGTACTGAGAACTCTGAGCTAAATCACATCAGTCTTTGCTCTAGAGCAGCTTACAGTCTAATGTCTCCACTGCAGTCACACTATTATTTGTATTAATTATATTTTTACTGTATATACCTCAACATATATGTGATAATTGAGGAAAATTTGAAAGCTCAGCCACATACAACCCATTTCATAACACAGTTTGACTGATCTGGGCATCACTACTGTGTGTAATGCTGCATGACCCAACATAACTCTCACCGTAGGAAGCCAGAGCTACATCCTGAGTATTAATCCATGGAAACTTCTTCTTCAGCTGCTCTGGAGAATACAGGATCACTTTGGCTCCTTGTTCTCTGTGGTGACAAAATAAAAAAGGCCATACTGTTCAGAATCAGACCAATTTATGATACTCTATCAATAAAATGGGTTCAACAGGTGAAATTCTATGGTTTTACTTCCTAGTACTAGTCTCAATTTATCAGTATTAAAATACTGTGGTGATTAGAGGTGTCAAGTATATAACACAGGGTACACAGTAAAGCAATGTGGAGGTTATAATGCACAGGCAGGGCAAAATACAAAGCAATACAAAGGAGGTCCCCAGCAAGATTTCAAGCAAGCCAGCTTTAAAATAATTAAAATAAAATGCACCTCTGTAGAGTGTGGTCCCTAACTGAAATCAGAGTGCTCAACTATGGAGACTTGGATAGCTTTGAGTTAGGGACCACACTCTTTTTTTTAACTTAATTATTTTTTTAGTTGCAGACACACATTGGAAGTATTCAGTTGCCTTGTAAAGGCGATGTCTGGGTTTCTGTATCTTTAAAGCTGAATTACAGCTATGGTCATTTTTACAAAGTTACATTGGTCCAGCTTAAGCTAATGTAAGCATGTAGTGGTCAAACCTGTAGGAGCCCCCGGAAGCTGGAAATCACTGTAGCAGGCAACACTACTAGTAGCTTCCTGTGCTGAGCAGCATTTTCTCAATGAATGCAAAGTGTTCTCTGATTGGATGAGATTGAGTGGCATCATAATCTCCACTTCATCCAACCAGAGAACACTTTGTATTCTATTGTGATAAATGCAAAGTATTCCCTAGATGGCGCCCGTGCCAAGTGAGTAACTGTTTTCACAGGGAAGCAGAGCAGCTGGACCAGATTACCAATGTAAAAATTGCCATACTAGGAATTCAGCTTTAAGGAGGCAAGGGCTGCCTCCAAGCACTGCTTATATGTGCCCCATAGTTGGGGATTGGTTTAAGTTAGGTGCAGTGCACAGAGGTGCACTGGCACAGCTGTGTGGCTTTGTACATGTATTTGCAAATGCATGCAACAAAATTTTATATGCGTGTGTAAAAAATTATATTTATTTATTGTGTTAAACAAAAGGCACACTGCCATCTCCAGGCTTTAGGTCTCATTCACAGTGGCACCGTCAAACCTGCATTTATAGGACATTTCTAAATGCATATACAGGTATGTGATGATGTTTCAAAGGTGCTATTCATAGTGAGCACTTACCTGCATTTACAGGTGATACTCGACAAATTAGAATATTGCGCAAAAGTTCATTTATTTCACTAATGCAGCTTAAAAGGTAAAACTAATATACGAGATAGACTCATTACATGCAAAGCAAGATAGTTCAAGCCGTGATTTGTCATAATTGTGATGATTATGGCTTACAGCTCATGAAAACCCCAAATCCACAATCTCAGAAAATTAGAATATTGTGAAAAGGTGCAATATTCTACGCTCAAAGTGTCCCACTCTAATCAGCTAATTAAGCCATAACACCTGCAAAGGGTTCCTGAGCCTTTGAGCCTCGGTTCACACTGGGACGACTTGTCAGGCGACCTAGGTCGCCTGACAAGTAGCGTCCCATTCAGTACAATGGAACCGTTCTAATCGGAGCGACGCAAGTCGCTCCGACTTAGAAAAAGGTTCCTGTACGACTTTGGGGGCGACTTGGGGCGACTTGCATAGACTTCTATACAGAAGTCGTTTTGCAAGTCGCCCCGGCAGTCGTGTGCAGGTCGCCTCGGTGAGTCGACCTGCAAGTCGTGCCGCCTCTGGTGTGAACCGAGGCTAAATGTTCTCTCAGTCTGGTTCAGTAGGAATCACAATCATGGGAAAGACTGCTCACCTGTCAGTTGTGCAGAAAACCATCATTGACACCCTCCATAAGGAGGGAGAGCCTCAAAAGGTAATTGCAAAAGAAGTTGGATGTTCCCAAAGTGCTGTATCAAAGCACATTAATAGACAGTTACGTGGAAGGGAAAAGTGTGGAAGAAAAAGGTGCACAAGCAGCAGGGATGACCGCAGCCTGGAGAGGATTGTCAGAAAAAGGCCATTCAAAAGTGCTGGGGGGACTTTCACAAGGAGTGGACTGAGGCTGGAGTCAGTGCATAAAGAGCCACCACACACAGACGGATCCTGGACATGGGCTTCAAATGTCGTATTCCTCTTGTCAAGCCACTCCTGAACAACAAACAACGTCAGGAGCGTCTTACCTGGGCTAAAGAAAAACAAACCTGGTCTGTTGCTCAGTGGTCCAAAGCTCTGATGAGAGCAAATTTTGTGCTCTTTTGGAAACCAAGGACCCAGAGTATGGAGCAAGAATGGAGAGGCACACACTGCAAGATGCTTGAAGTCCAGTGTGAAGTTTCCACAGTCTGTGTTGATTTGGGGACCAACGTCATCTGATGGTGTTGGTCCACTGTGCTTCATTAAGTCCAGGGTCAACGCAGACGTCTACCAGGAGATTTTGGAGCACTTCATGCTTCCTTCCGCAGACAAGCTCTATGGGGATGCTGACTTCATTTTCCAGCAGGACTTAGCACCTGCCCACACTGCCAAAAGCACCAAAACCTGGTTCAAGGACCATGGGATTACTTTGCTTGATTGGCCAGTAAACTCGCCTGACCTGAACCCCATAGAGAATCTATGGGGCATTGCCAAGAGAAAGATGAGAGACAAGAGACCAAACAATGCAGAAGAGCTGAAGGCTGCTATTGAAGCATCCTGGTCTTCCATAACACCTCAGCAGTGCCACAGGCTGATGGCTTCCATGCCACACCACAATGAGGCAGTAATTGCTGCACAAGGGGCCCAAACCAAGTACTGAGTACATATGCATGCTTATAGTTTTCAGAGGTCCGATATTGTTCTATGTACAATCCTTGTTTTATTGATTGCATGTAATATTCAAATTTTCTGAGATTGTGGATTTGGGGTTTTCATGATCTGTAAGCCATAATCATCACAATTATGACAAATCACGGCTTGAACTATCTTGCTTTGCATGTAATGAGTCTATCTCATATATTAGTTTCATTAGTTGAATAAGTGAAATAAATTAACTTTTGCACGATATTCTAATTTGTCGAGTATCACCTGTATGTGCAGTTTAGCTGTGTTTAGAAAAAATTGAATTCTGTGCGTCCTGGATCAGATTAGAAACTGTACACGGGCTAAAAGCATGTTTAAAAGTTGATTATACTTCCCAGGCAATTGACTTAGAATCACATGACCGGGAACTTTGCTGATTGGTTTCCAATAGTGAATGGGGACCTAAGCAGTCAATGATGGTGCGGTTTGGCAGTGAACAGCCACACAGTGTGTGCTGATAGCGGTCAAAATTATAGTGGTTATTAACCTACCCTCAGCAAAGGGTGTTGCAAATTTTAAAAAAATGTTACAGTAACATTTGGGAAGTGATTATGTTAGGGGTCACAAGTTATCCCCATGCAGGGAGCCTCAGTGACAGCTACTCTGTCTTTACTGATGGGGTTAAACGCTTCCAACCAGGTGGGGAAGTGGTTGGAGAATGAGGAATGAGAAAGTCAGAATGTGACAGCTGACAGACTGGGGGGTTCATTTATTAGAGGGACTTATATAGCGCTGTCAATTTACGCGGCACTTTACATATATATTGAACATTCACATTAGTTCCTGCCCTCAAGGAGCTTACCACCTAAGGTCCCTATCTCGCATTCATAAATATTAGGGCCAAATAAGAAAGAAGCCAATTAAACTACCAGCATGTCTTTGGAGTGTGGGAGGAAACCGGAGTACTTGCAGGAAACCCACACAGTCACAGGAAGAACATGCAAACTCCAGGGTTGGGATTCGAACCAATGACCCTGATAGGCGGAAGTGCTAACTACTTAGCCACTGTGCTCAGAAAAGCAGTTATGTCATCCTGCTCAGAGAGCAACTACGACTGCAAGTAAGTACACAAGAGTTCTTGACGTTGTCTTCCCATGGGGGCACCCTCACTTGTGGCTGTTCCCCTGAGCACATTGTAGTAGTCTCACTGAAGGATAGAAAACGAGGCATTCTATAATGCTGGTTTGGTAATGTGACATACGAGAGATATAAATGGTTTATAAATGATATCCTAGATTTGAGAGTGGATGTAATGGCTGAATAACATTTAATAGCGTTTTGAGAAACGAATAGTTGCATACTGCAAAGTGCTGGGTCTTTAAATTGACTATTACTGTATATACCAGTAAAGCCTTCCATAATTTAATTCACTTAAGGACATCATTTTATTTCTTTGATTACAAATCTAATGAGGGTATGTCTATATATCTTAAAGAATAAAATAAACAAGACTGATCAGTGCGGATATAAAAAACTGGTGACGTAAGGAGTTATCTCAGGGCTGTCCTCTGTGTCCCATGAACAGGACTTGAGAAGCTGTCTTGAGATTGTGCCGTGTCCCTGGAAAGAATGTGGTTATGACTGAGAAATGGAAAACAGATGTAAAAGTACAGTATTTCTACATCTAGTTTAGAAACCATATTAGTTCTATTGGATCAATTAAGTGAATGAGTTAAGCCTCGTTCACATGGGTGTACTACAGCTTACACACGTGTGAAGGCCATGTTTGCCCCCACAGGGATGCAAAGGTGTTCAGTGATTTGCATCAAATTAAGTTACTGTGCCTAAATCGTTATTAACGATAGTCAGGAAGTATCACCCTTATACACCCATACCGCTGAGTTTTGTAATTTTGCTCTAAGATTTCTGCGCCTTTCTCGCTGGACAGGAACAGGTATCCAGAAGGGTTGAACTGAATGTCAATGGGGTCTTCATTTATCACGCCCAGATATTCCTAAAACATAGAAGACATGTCAGATTTTCTTTTTATAGTAATGAAAATGTAAAAAGATCAGGAACACACAACGGTAGCTCGGTACAGAGTTAGGATACAAGATCAAATATATAAGACAGCAAGAGGCTGAGCTCATCATGCTCCATCTATAACTGAACTTTTTACTACAAGTTCCTTAAAAAAAGACTTACATTAATGTTGCTCAGAAAATGAGCACCAAAGATAGACATTTGGATGTTTTCCGGCCGAGAAAACTGCTGTCGAATGCCACCTGCTGACAGGACCGTGGATGCCTGAGAGTACTAAAGAATAATATAAAAAAAAAAAAAAATATATGAATAAATAAAGCATATATATGTCAAGGCAAAACTTTTTTTTTTTCTTTTGCTTTTATTTTTAAAGTGGTTGTAAACCCTTACACACCACTTTTCACTACAGGTAAGGCTATAATAAGGCTTACCTGTAGGTACCGTGGATAGCTCCTGAATTTGCACGGTTTAGGAGATATCCACTGTACCAGCATGTACCGGCGTCATCAGCACATGCACGCTGCAGAAACGTCTCGTTCGTGCCGTTTGTTCAGCTGATGTGCCGTGACGCCATTTCGGCTCCGGCCAATCACGGCGCCAGGGGGCCCACGAGCCCGGAAGTAACATTCCACATCTGCACCAGCTTCGATCTAAGGTAGGTATTTCATAATGAGCTAGTATGTGATGCATACTAGCTCATTATGCCTTTGTCTTGCAGGTTTTTTTTTTTTGATGGGTTTACAACCACTTTAAGGCCCACCTCACAAAGCCATGGCGATCTCTCACCACTGGCAGGATTGCATATGTGAAATGGGCCCTAGGCTTCATTTACACCAATGCGTTTTTTCATGCTGTTTGCAGAATTGCAGGACATTTTTTGGACATGAGTTCCAATGGAACACGTTTATATCAATGCATTTTTGTGCCTCTGCAATTTTGGAAAGAGCCAGGGACTTTTTCAAATGCGAAACAGTGCTTTTTTTTGCCTCTTTTGGTTCAATAGACTTCAATGGAGAAGCTGCAGAAAGGCATGTAGTGTGTTTTTACCGGGATTTGCGTTTTTAAATCTGCCCAACAAGTTTTCCTAAAAAACAAAAAGAAAAACATAAAAAAGACGCAAAACGCAAATTGCGGCAAAAAAAAAAAAAAAAATGCAGAAAGCACAGCAGAAACACTCAAAAGCAACATGCATATATGTGACTCGAGTCTTATGCTGTATACACACTATACAATCTTCTTTAGATTTTTTTCCTTTATATTTACCAAAACCATATAATACAAGGTCAAACCTTAAGAATTTCAATTTGTACGCTATCAGGCCGGCCCTTGCACTACATGGTTTTGGTAAATCTAAAGGAAATCAAACAACAAAAGTTGTATAGTGTGTATCCAGCTTTAGATAAGAACTGTCATGTTTTTATTGTTCCTATTTGTGTAAACCTCTGTGCTTAGTGTGGGTTAAACGTAAACCCAGGAATAGCTGCACACTAAACAAATATATACCAAAATTAGTTGTGCTGTCCCTTTAAATAAGTGCAAAATTATCTGCAAAAAGTGCAAAGAAACTCTTAATTATCTAAAGTGCAAACAGCCAAGTGCAAAAAATCAAATCTGCAAATCAGAGTTCATAAATGACAAATTCATATACTTCCAATGTGATGTGAAATAAACACTAATACATAAAATTCATATTGCTGGTGCAGAAATAAAATAAAAACACCAGATATATAAAAAGTCTAATTGTAAACTGTGCCAACATAGAAGAGTACAGATCTACTGCTGACTCTTTATATTTTAGTGCACCTTTACAAAGGAGATTCAAACAGTATCTGCTTACTGGAACATTAGACCTCTAGGAAAATGAGCTCATATGTGCTTAAACCAGACAAGTAATCAATCCCCAAGGGCATCAGAAATAGTAAGTTCTGTATATGGCAACCTTCCCAGTATGGTGGCTGTTCACTGCTCCACTTGACCCAATATCAATGTGTAACCGCAAGGTATAGAAGGGGGGGGGGGGGGGGGGGAACATGCTATAGTGCATTATCCAGATCAAAATCCACTTTATTAAAAGAGGTACTAACAAAAAACTCCGGTCAAACAGCAATGAGCCAAACACATAGTACCCAAACGGCGGCCGTGCGTGATGACATAATTTGCCAAAAGCTCCATCCCTACATGTTTCGTCTAATGACAGCAAACAGGGCTGTTTAGGAGCAGTGCATCCCTCCCAGTGTTTTTAGTGCACCTTGGTAGGGACAGATCCACCATCTAGCCTCGCTGCAGGCATCCTGTCAAAGTCTATGGCTGTTCAGCCCCATCAAGCCACTTCCTGCTATAGACTTTGACAGTTGTAGAAATAAACTCATATGGCCTTAATTGCCATCATCCCTTATTAGTTTTTCACATTATATATTCTCATGTCAGGGGATTTTTGAGTCAATTCAAACATTCATGTATATATATATATATATATATATATATATAAGTATTTTAATCGCTTAAAAGAAAAATATGTAAAAAACAGTAAACCGTTTTTTAAAGCTCAAAGATTTGTCATCTCATACAACATAGGTGTCCATTATATGATTACACATTCAAAATGCATTAAAGTGGTATACCCCAGCTACTTGCTGTTCAGCTCCACCATCATTGTAAGCTGTGGATGGTTTACAGTAGGTGGGGGACATCCAAGGCGTTTCGAAATGTAAACATGAAAAATTTCTTCTTCAGGGATTTTTACCACTTGTGCAACATAAAGCGATTTCATTTTAAGAATAGTACTTTGTATGCTCATATAACGGGTACATTCAATCAATTCAATAAACACTTACATTACATTATATCTTTGGTCAGAGTATTCCCAAAACGGCTCTCATATCCTTGTTGTAAATCACTATTCGTGCTATGCAGAGACCGCTGGAATATATCCAAAAGTTTTTGACACCAGAGCTTGAAAAAGATAAAAAAAGGAAAAGATATGAAAAGAGGTGGTCATGGATGGTTTGAGATATCTCTATTTTGTAATATATGATGATTATGAGTCATTTATTGCCATTTGATGGCTCATATATGTTGTCAAAAGAGCCAGACAAAAGAAAGGCTGTCAGTACATACAAATAAAAAGATTCTGCCGTATACACTACACCATCCATGCCTGCCGCATAAGGGGGATACTCAGTGTCTCTCTGTGGTTCCTGGGCTGCCTCTTGTCGTATATTTAGGCAGCGCCAACAAGTACTTATCCATATCAAATTATATGGAAAGGAAAATGGCGTCACAGTCCCCGGTGTCTCAATATACCACGCATGCGTGTCGTTTTGATGTCACGCGTTGCCGCATCATAACCAGTCTCTGTGATGACAACATCCGGAGACCAGTGGTGGCCATATTGGAGACCAATGCTGCTGACACAGGATGTTTCTCTAGTGCCTAAGAATCTGGAAATGATTCCATTATTCTCAGTACGCACTTGAGAGTCTGTGAGGCCCCAAACAATGTTGTAGAGGCCTTCCTGTGCCTGGTACAGTCACGAAATTCACACAAATCTATCGGATCTCTGCACCAAAAAGAAGAGAATACTCGTACCACTACAATGAAATATGTTAAACAAATTATAATTACATAAAGAAGAATATCAAAATCAAATAGGCACTAGAGAAACATCCTGATCGTTTGATATGGATAAGTACTTGTTGGAGCTGCCTAAATATACGACAAGAGACAGCCCAGGAATCACAGAGGGGCACGGAGTATCCCTCTTATGCGGCAGGCGTAGTGTAGTGTATACGGCAGCATCTTTTTATTTGTAAGTATTGACTGCCTTTCTTTTGTCTGGCTCTTTTGACAACATATGAGCCATCAAATGGCAATAGAGGACTCATATTCATCATATATTACAAAATAGGGATTTCTTAAACCATCCATGACAACCTCTTTTCATATCTTTTCCTTTTTTTATATTATATATTTATATTTTGGTGTCAAAACCTTTGGGTATATTCCAACCGTCTCTGCATAGCACGGATAGTGATTTACAAAGATATGGGAGCCGTTTTGGGAATACTCTAACCAAAGATATAATGTAATGTAAGTGTTTATTGAATTGACTGAATGTAGCAAAACTTACCCATTATATGAGCATAGGAAGTACTATTCTAAAAATGAAATCACTTTATGTTGGAGAAGTGGTAAAAGAAGAAATTTTTCATGTTTACATTTCGAAACGCGTTGTTGTCCCCACCTACTGGAAACCATTCACAGCTTACAATGATGGTGGAGCTGAACAGCAAGTAGCTGGGGAATACTGCTTTAATGCATCTTGGATGTGTAATAAAATAACGGACTTATGTTGTATGAGATGAAAAATCTTTGAAAAACTGTTAACTTTTTTTTTATACATATTTTTCTTTTAAGCGATAAAATAAAAAGAGATAATATATATAATGAGAATGTTTGAATTGCATCAAAAATTTTCTGAAATGAGGATATATAATGTGATAGACTTTGACAGTCTGTCTGCAGCAGGGCTGGAAGTTGCACCTGTCCCTAAAACAAGGGGCAAGAGGTCAGACCACTATGGTTTAAAAATGACACACTGAAACAATGTATACTGACTAAAAAGGCTGCTAGAACCAGCTACTAACATATACATAGTTTCATTGTGTTAACCCCCATTGGAAAGGGCAGCAGTCCTGAAACAGATTGGCTTCATAAACGAACTGCCTTTGGAATAAACATGCATCTGGATTTGAATATCATGAGGTGGTACTTTCATTTTAGGTTCATTGAAAAATAAAAATCTGCTTATCCTACTCTACTAAAAAGGAAATCTCTTTATCAGACTCTTTAACACACAGACAGTGTGTGTGTGTGTGTTTTTTTTTATCTTTTTATATTTATTTCAAGCGGAGTTCCACCCAAAAGTGGAACTTCCGCTCATTTGTCTCCTCTCCCCCTCCGGTGCCACAATTGCACAGGTATCCTGTTCCCACTTCCGGGAGTCCGGGCCGCGGCCCGTGACATGACCCCCGGGCTCCCTCCTCCTCTCCCTGTCACCGGGTCAGTAAAAGAGAGGAGCGAGGCCTCGTGCATGCGCAGTAGAGTTCCCGGAGTGAAGCTATAAGGCTACACTGCTGGGTTCCCTTACCCGCAATGGTGGCAGTAGCACCTGACAACTGATGGAAACATCAGCTGCGGTGCCAACATCGCGGGACTCCAGGACAGGTAAGTGTCCTATTGTTAAAAGCCTGCAGTATGTGTAGCTGCTGGCTTTTCATTTTTTTTTTTTTTTTTTTTTGGGCTGAACACCGCTTTAAACATAGGAAAAAACAAAAAGAAGATGTCTTGTTGTACCGCAGGGTCCCTCTCTACCACCAAGATGCTGTAGGTGCTCCTTTGTTCCTGAATCAGCTTTAGCCAGAAGGCAATTGACCAGGCTATCACTCCTCCCCCAACGATGACTAGGTCTGAATGGTCCGGGGGAAGATGTGTTGTTGACCTTAAAGGGCTCCATTTGCCGCTGGGCAAAGAGTCTATAAACTTTTTCTGGAATTTGTCAAGTTCCTTCGTCAGGGTTGGATCTAAGAGAAGGAAGCAAAATAAAAACGAGTCAACGATTTGATGTACTGAACATATTTCATGAATGACATAAATATTATTATTGATTCTCACAATGTAAATATCTTGTGCTGCACAATGTGGGGACATAAAGGGAATATAATAACAGTAGAGGGGTTGTAAACCCTCTTTTTTTTTTTTCACCTGAATAAACTTCTGACAGTGCCCGCCCCCCGTTTTACTCACCTGAGCCCGTTCGTTCCCTCGGCGGAGATGCGCTTTTCTTCTCTGCCCGTTGTCTCGGCTCTTGATTGGATAGATTGATAGCAGTGCAGCCATTGGCTCCCCTGCTTTCAACCAAATGCAATGATGCGGACGCCAGGGGGGCGGGGCCGAGTCCTGCATGCTGTGTGAATGTACACAGAAGCAGGACTCAGCATGGGTGTCCACCTTAGGAGAACCTTCCCCAACGTGGACACTTGATGCGGGGGAGGAGCTACCAGCGCCGCCGGGGGACCCCAAAAGTCGAGGATCGGGGCCACTCTGTGCAAAATGAACTGCACAGTGGAGGCAAGTATGACATGTTTGTTATTTAAAAAAAAAAAAGGAGGGTTTACAACTCCTTTAAAGAGGACCTGTACTACGGAAGCTGTGTTTAAAAAAAAAAAAAAAAAAAATCAGGCAAAGGGTAAATAACTAGCCACCCGATTACTGCCTTTTCAAGCTTCCATGAGTGTGACGGCAGCCATCTTGGTAGAGACGCAGGGCTTTGCTTCCTCATGTCAGAGCTACCCATTCCTCCTCCCCTCCCCAATTATTGGTGATGTGATCATAAACGATGGAATTTTAAAAGCAGCAGGAGAGGTGGAGGAGGTAAATAGATACATAAATAAAGCAGACGTAGGGAGATCCTTACAGTGCCGGTACTTATGTACAGCTTCCTCTCCAGAAAGGAGAACAGTGGTCAGTTACAGTAGAGACATCAACAAACCTCACTCCAAATCTGGTGAGACTAACCGTGCCCTAGATCAGTGGTTCTCAACCTCAGTCCTCAAGTACCCCCAACGGGCCATGTTTTCCTTTACTTTGCACAGCTGCTTTAAATCAATATCAATGACATGGTATTGATAAGAGCTATTTTATCTAAGGGAAGTACCCAAAACATGGCCCGTTGGGGGGTACTAGGGGACTGAGGTTGAGAACCACTGCCCTAGATGATCCCACAACTGCAAAGGAGGCTCGAGACACTGGAAGTGTGCCGTTATTTCTCAGGAGTAATTCAAGCAAAAAGGTAGATTTTTTAGGGTACTCGTTAGACACAATTAATATTTCAAAAAGGTTACCTACAAAATAACAAATCTTTGCTTTTTGAGTTCAGGTCCACCTAAAACTGTACACAAAGACAAGGAATGTGTACCCTGCTTGAAAGAGCTTGCAGTCTAATAGGAGAAGGAAGAGATCAAATGACGGGGGAGATTTGGCACCAGAACCTGTGCTGGAGATTAACCGCTTCAATACAGGGCACTTTTACCCCCTTCCTGCCCAGGCCAGTTTTGAGCGCTGTTGCACTTTGAATGACAATTGCACAGTCATGCAACGCTGTATTCAAACAAAATTTTTACAATTTTTTAGAGACATATAGTTTTCTTTTGGGAGGTATTTAAAGCGGAGTTCCGCCTGGAAAAAAAAAAAAATTAAAAGTTAGCAGCTACAAATACTGCAGCTGCTGACTTTTAAAATATGGATACTTACCTGTCCTGGGAGCCCACGATGTCAGCACTCGAAGCCGACTCCTCCCTCGGCTCCGGGTGCAGGCACCGTCATCCTTACTAAGGGGAACAGGAAGTGAAGCCTTGCAGCTACACAACCTGTTTCCTACTGCGCATGCGCAAGACGCATTGCGCGTCCTGAATGGTCCCTGCTGTCTTCTGGGACCTTTGTGTCTCCGGATTCCGAGTGAATTGGGACAAGTCAATCCTATTTGATCAAGCTCTTACATCGGAAATCAAACTGGACTCCAGACTGCAAATAGCTACCTCATTTAGATATTTAGGAGTTATAATTCAATTGCCATTATCCCTCTATATAACCAATAATTTAGGCCCCTTATTACTCCAATTGCAGACTCAGACCAAACAGTGGAAGGACTTGCCCCTAGACCTTATGGGACGAGCCAATGTCCTTAAAATGATATATTTGCCTAAACTGCTGTATGTCATGGCTAACTCGCCTTGCAAAATCCCTAAATCCATTTTTAAGAGCATAGACTCTATCTGTATTACGTTCCCTTGGAATGGACGACCCCCTAGAGTTGCACTGGAGACACTTTGTCTCCCGTCCCACCTAGCAGGGTTAGCTTCCCCTGACTTTTACTTCTACTACCAGGCATCTCAACTAGTTAATATCCATGACTGGCTACACCCTGATTCGAATAACGCATGCACAACTACTGAAGGAGCCATAGTCTCCTCATTTGAAATGCTACATAACATAATATATCGCAGATGCACACCACCAGGACCTGGGATGTCTATCATACATACCTCTCTCACTTTGTTTAAAACAGTGACAAACGTACCTCTGGCTCTTGGTTGGCCTCTCCCAATAGTCCACTCTGGTTTAACCCTACGCTTAAGGAACTACACTCCCTACCTGACCCTAAGAGATGGTCATCAAAAGGGATTAAATACTTAGGTCATATATACACACCTCGGGGTTTCAAATCCTTCTCCCAGATGAGATTAGACTTTGATTTGCCACGTACCTATCTATTCTATTACTACCAACTCAGACATGCTGTACGAGCACCGTTTGGCTCCCTAGACAGTCCCCTCAAAACCCCTGATCTGGAAAAACTCCTAAGATCTCCGGACCAGACAAAGCTTATATCTACCTATTACTCAGCCCTAGTGATGAACTCCGATCCTAGGTTCAGGGCAGCACAATGGAAATGGGACTCCCTAGACATCCCTATCACAGAAGAAGACTGGTCTGAATTCTGTGACACCTTTAAGACCTCTGTTATCTCTTCAAGAGACAGAATAATCCAATTTAAGATTTTTCACCAATCACATCTTACTCCAGTTAAAATTAACAAAATGGGCATATCCCCCTCAGCTGAATGTTTTCGAAGATGTGGCCACACAGCTGACTTCTTCCACTGCTTCTGGACCTGTCCCATAATACAAGACTTCTGGGTGAACATAGGCTCTTTTATCTCCTCAGCACTGGGTCTCCCCAATATACTTAATCCCAAGAACTGTCTCTTGGGCATCTTTGGTGACCTCGCTGTTCCCTCCCAGGCCAAAAGGTTGCTTCGCATCCTTTTTTTTACGTGAAGAAGGTCATTTTACTGACCTGGAAGGGTGCTGCGACCCCAACTAGAGGTCTCTGATTAAAACTGGTTAACGAATCCCTACCACTATATAAGCTCACCCTTGATGTCCGAAAGAGGAAAAAAAACATTACACAAAATCTGGGACAGATGGCTAGCTAGCCCACTAACTCTCTCACCTACAGTGCCATAATGGAAAATTACTAAAGACAGTTTGCCTCATACAGGGCATGAATTATGCCACGATAGTACTGTCCATGATTGTGACACTTGTCTATAGAGTCTAATGTCGAGCTAACATAGTATATACATGATGCACAATTTCCTTCTGTTCTAGGCTGACATAGGAGCATTTTGTATTTTATGTTTGGATTTTGTTTTTTGATTGTGTGTTTTTTTGTATGTTCAGAAAAATGCAATAAAATATCTATAAAAAAAAAAAAAAAACTGTTATAAAACTTATTGACTAATTAACAAAACTGAACAAATTCGAACTTTGCTTTTCCACGTGACACAAAATGGTAATCATTAAATCCCAACATAGCATCTACATCTATTTTTATGCTGTATTTTGATTATTAATTAAGGCACAGGAGATTGTACATTTGCCAGGTGGACTTTCACCTTAGACCTTGTGCGTTAAAAAAAATCCAGTGAGTTTGCAAAAAGTCAAAAGTACATTAAAGTGTATAGAACCCCCAATCACCGAAATCGAACATAAGCGGTAACATGGAATGTGGGCAGTTTTCACTACTAGCAGGTTTTGCCTCTAGGACAGGAAGTGAAGATAAATCTCCCCAATGCTATGCCAATAGAACAAAAGTACACAAAAGCTGATAAATGTCAGGGTTATAGCCACTCACATTTGTGCTCTCACTCTGTACAGCTTTGCAGCCCATGTTGGTGCACATAAGCAAATAATAATAAAACAGGCAGATGTAACGATAACATTAATAATATGATCAGTGCTACCACCACACTGAACAGCAGTAACCTGATGTATAATAATATAATAACTTATTTTCTCATATACCATATTACTGCTGTTTAGTGTGGTGGTAGCACCAATCATCATCATAATAATAATAATAATAATATTAATAACATGATGAGTGCTAACACCACACTGAGCAGCAGTAATAACGTATATGATAATATACATTATTATTATACATCAGGTGGTGGTAGCACTGATCATAATAATAATAACAATAACAGCAACATGATCAGTGTTAGCACCACAATGAGCAGCAGCAACGTAATATAAAGTATAAAATAATAATAATAATGATTATTATTAAGATCAGTGCTACCACCACACTGGACAGCAGTAACCTGATGTATAATAATATATACAATTATATTATTATATACTATATTACTGCTGTTCAGTGTGGTGGCAGCACTGATCATATTATTATTATTATTATGATGATGATGATCAGTCCTACCACCACGCTGAACAGCAGTAATATGTTATATGATAAGTTATTATATATTATTATACATCACGTTTCTGTTGTTCACTGTGGTGGTAGCACTGATCTTAATATAATAATAATGATAATTATTATTAAGATGGTTGCTACCATCACACTGAACAGCAGAAAACGAATATGACATAATATAATAATAATAATTAAAAAAAAAAATAACCCCTTCTCACAGCGGGTATGCACACATGTGGTCTCACAGAAGTGGGTCTTCATTCTTAGGGCCACATATGTGAGTACTTGTTCCAATGTTTGTGCTAGAAGAGTGTCGCGGTGTGCTCACAGCACAGAAACCAAGCTGTCACCGACAGATCCGGGTCTCTCACTAAGGATCAGGAGCTGGAAGGACTGGCTCTCGATCACAGGATCCTGTGATTGGCTATCCCAGTGATCGGTCACTATACAGCACGCCGCTATAATCTTACTCTTGAATGGAGAAAAAAAAATAATAACAGTTTTTTTTTTTTTTTTTTTTTTAGTATCAGTGTGTTTTAGGTATCATAAAAAAGTGTAATGCGCTCGATTGTCTCTGGGCTGTACTAGGAGTATAAACAACAAATAACACACACATAGGTGGTATCGCTGCAATCGCCAGGAGAATTTATTTTGGGATGTTGTTTGGTGGAAGGTCACCGTCACGGCAAGAAATTAAGTAAAGTAAATTTCTTTTACAATTTTGTGCCAGTTTTCCTTTGATAGTAAAATAAGAAGATATTCATCCCCATTTAGCACCATTTTGCCTTTTTCTCACCAAAACCCTATTTGTCTTGAACAAAACAAGGACTGATTCACCTGGACACACTAAGTAGTTGTGATGACAGATTTACTAACACGGGTCAAAGTTGTTAGGATTTGTTTTATCTTTGTAATGAAAGGGTTAATAATAATACAGATAGTATGATCAGCAGTATTCTGATATAATAATAATAATAATGTGTGTTACTCACAGTTGGGGGGGTCCCTCTGGTCCCTCAGCAGGGCAGAACATGTCCTCATCCCCCTTTGTGTCCATCCAGAGACCCCATGGTAAGTGCTCTTCTTGCACAGGTGCCAGGCTCTTCTATACACACTCATACTTCTCCCCACACATCTGCCTGAGCGTTGTACAAGAGACTAGAGGACATTCACATGGCATGTCCCCGCCCATGCTGATAGAAATGTCTCTAATATTCTCCAGGGACAGCCATTGTGTTGAAGACCATAGACAATCAGCTCATTAGGGAGTGGTCTCAAGAAAAATGGCTGAGGAAACGGAGACAGTTCTTCGAGCGGAGGCGGAGCAAGACTGAACAGCTCAGGGATAGGTGTACCAAGATGGCCGAAGCCGGAAATCATTGTGCCTCCCCCCCTCTGGCACAGGCGGAAGTGACGGTTGCCAGTATTTCTCTGACGTGTCTCGGCCGGTGTCGGTGTCTTCTGTGGGGACAACATGTTGGACTTCTTCACGATCTTCAGTAAAGGCGGCATCGTGCTCTGGTGCTTCCAGGGGGTGAAAGGATCCTTCACCGGGCCTGTCAATGCTCTCATCCGCTCTGTCATCCTACAGGTGACTGTCCACCAACCGGGGGGAGGGGAGAGAGCTGTGCCAACACCACTGAGGGGGAGAGGAGAGCTGTGCCACCACTAGGGGAATGGGGGGAAGGGTAGATCTTTGCCACCAGATGTGGAGGGTAGCTGTGCCAGCAGATGGGGGGGACGGTAGAGCTATGCCATCACTAGGGGAATGGGGGGGAATGGTAGAGCTGTGCCACCAGATGGGGAGGGTAGAGCTGTGCCCCCACCAGGGGAATGAGGGGGGAGGGGAGAGCTGTGACACCACTATGAGGGGGAGAGCTATGCCACCAGATGGGGAGGGGAAAGCTGTGCCACTGTAGCGTCACATATGGTGACCCATCGCATTTGGCTACCCGCTGGACTGCGCATGCACGCCGCCATATGCGTTCCAACACTGTGGCGATCTGCGCTTGCGCAGAATTTTGTGGCCACACTCATGAGTCCAGGTTCAAGACCCACCATCCAAGTGGACGTAGAGTTAGCTTATAATTATGCCGATCGAGGTGAGCGGCCCTGTGGCAAAGTGGTCTTACAACAGTGTTGGAACGCATATGGCGGCGTCGCACATGCGCACTCCAGCGGGTAGCGAAATGTGATGGGTAGCCGAATGTGACGTGACACCACCACTGGGGAGGGAGAGAGACAGCTGTGCCACCACCAAGTAAGGAGGGGGAGAGCTGTGCCACCCCTAGCGGAATGGGGGGGGGGGGCAGAGCTGTGCAAACCAGATGGGGGAGTGGAGAGCTGTTCCACCACGGGGGGGGGGAGCCGTGCCACTGCTATGGGGGAGGGTAGAGCTGTGCCACCAGATGGGGGAAGAGAGAGCTGTGCCACCAGATGGGGGAGCTGTGCCACTGCTATCGGGGAGGGCAGAGCTGTGCCACCAGATAGGGGAGAAGAGAGGTGTGCCACTGCTGAGGGAAAGGGGAGAGCTGTGCCAGTACTGGGAGGGAGGGGGAAGGGAGAAGAGTGCCCCCCCCAGTTAAGTAAGGAGTTTGTGTAAGGTGAGATGTATGAAGGATTTGTAGATGGTGGGAGTGGAAGGAACATCTGCCCTCCCACTAAGGTGTGAGGGAAAAGCTGTGCCACCACCACTGAGGGGGAGGGGAGAGGAGAGCTGTGCCATCACTAGGGGTATGTGGGGGGAAGAGAGCTGTGCCACCACTGGGGGGGGGGGGGTATTGGGAGAGAGAGAGGCGTGCCACCACCACCACTGGGGGGGGGGGGGGGGGGGAGAGGAGAGCTGTGCCACCACTAGGGGCATGTGGGGGGGAGAGAGCTGTGCCACCACTGGGGGGGGTATTGGGAGAGAGAGAGGCGTGCCGCCACCACCACCACTGGGGGGGGGGGGGTCGGGGAGGAGAGCTGTGCCACCACTAGGGGAATGGGAGGGGAGGGGGGTGCTGTGCCACCACTAGGAGAATGTAATGAATGGAGGGGGAGAACTGTGCCACCTCGGGGATGGGGAGGGAGCTGTGCCCCCACCACTGAGGGGGAGGGGAGAGGAGAGCTGTGCCACCACTAGGGGAATGGGGGGAGCTGTGCCACCAGATGGGGGAGGGGAGAGCTGTGCTACCATTGAGGTGGGAGGGGAGAGCTGTGCTACCATTGAGGTGGGAGGGGAGAGCTGTGCCACCAGATGGAGGAGCTGTGCCACTACTTTGGGGGAGGGGGAGTTGTGCCAGCACTGGTGGGGAGCACTAAGTAAGGAGTTTGTGTAAGGTATGATGTATGAAGGATTTGTAGATGGTGGGAGTGGAAGGAACATTCCCCCCCCCATATGTTGAGTGTGGAAAGTAGAGTCTGGTCTGTAGATGGTGTCAGTACTTCCCAGCCAGTAAAGCTCTGTGGATGGGACGTACCCAGACTGGAGTGACATTTCCTGCGAGCTGATGACGCCTCCTCGGGGTGTGACATCACACACTCACCTCTGTCATTCTTTGTATTTCAGGAGCGAGGCGGGAACACTTCCTTCACCCATGACTCCCTCACCCTCAAGTACAAGTTGGACAATCAGTTTGAGCTGGTGTTTGTGGTAAGATCCTCATCATGACGTCCATGTGACATCACAGCTGGAAGGGGATGGAATTCCGTGCTGTCCGCCGGATCAGAGGAGCTCTCCTATAATGCAAGAGCCAAAAACAGAGACATTTTTTTAAAGACTAGTTGTTTTCTAGTCTTTTGGACATCAAAATGGCATTTGAATAAGAGGCAAAACAATGTTACTGAATGTGTGAGCCTCATTCCTGGTGCCGAGTGTACGATCACTGCATCTTTGTCCATATGCTCAAAGCCCAACTAACCTGAAATATAGGATTGTTTTCAGGTGTTATGGACCAAATTCTAGTGAAGAGATGGATGGCTGCACTCAGCTTTGTACTTTGAGTATACTCCTGTGCCACCATACTTTGCTACAAAGAGGATCTTTATCAAAAAAATTAATTGGAAAAATGCGACAAGCGTTTGCTCATACTGGACACATTTTGACTGTACAGTTCCATCTAGTAGCCGCAATGTGTTAATGTCTTTTGATTGCGGTATTTCAGAAAAAATACCATCTTATGGCCACTAGATGGAGTTGATGAAGGAAATCGCTGTATTTAAATACAAATAAAGGCAAAACCTTTTTTCTTATTTTAGATAGAGTGTAGGGAGATTAAAGCGGTTGCAAAGACTAATTTTTAATTTTTTTCAATTTAAAATAATGAACATGTTATACTTTGCCTGCTTAAGGGTGTTGCACAGAGCAGCCCTCTTCTGGGGTCTTCTGCTGTCGCTGTCCGCTCCTCTTCTCCGGGTGCCTGCATAGCAAGCTGTGTGCTATGGGGGCACTCCTGCAGGCGTGCTCCCGAGCCAGGCTGTGTGCTTGAAAAGACCCACCACTCCTTCCTCGTAGGATTTTATTGACTGCAGCAGGAGCTATTGGCTCCCGCTGCTGCTTCTGTGAATACAAGAGAGAGCAGGTCTACTGCAGATGGCCTAAGGTAGAAGCAGTTATACAGGGATCATGTTTGAGGCTATAACCATGAGCAGCTTGGTGTAGGTTTTTTCAGTGGACGGTTTCCTACAATGTAAAAGTGATCTGAGTAGCTACTGAGCCATTGGATCACTTTTACGGGCAGCAGAAGGGGGTTCAGCACCAAACCCTGCCCCTGTTACCGGGCTCTCCTTTCTGATTGGTCAGCCCGGTAAGGGTGCCATTGGAGGCATCCACTTCCTAAGACACAGTAAGAGGAATGGGTGTTGTCGAGGATTCTTTACTTCTGGTTTCATTCTCATGTAAACTAGCCATTACTGGCTAGTTAAAGCAACTTAAACCAATCTCTGCTTTGGAGGCCAGAGGAGAGATCTGGGGTCTAATAGTCCCCAGATCTCTCTAAAAAGAGAATGTGGCTCCCCCATTGTGATAGCAATAAAGTTCATTTAAAAAAAAGAGAACTATAAGCCCAGCCGACAGCCGCATAGGATGTTGGGGCTTGTAGTTCATTCACACACCCACAGCTGTGTGAATGAATGAAGTGGCTTTGTTGGTGGAGCCCCGCACTGCCGTACTGATTTCAAAAAGGGGCAGCTAGTAGGGGGATATTCTCCCCATACTGCTGTCACAGGCAGGCGGGGAGTCGATCAGACAGCTTTAAAGGATAATTTCACCTTTGAGAACATATAACATGTTCCCAGTGCTGCAGCTGCCACCTCCACCCCCCGCCCTGTGACAGAAGTATGGGAAGAAATACCCTGTACTAGCTGCAACAATTTGAAAGCGGGGCTCGACCCACACAGCCGCACCATTCAGCTCTGTGTGTCTGAATGAACTACAAGCCCTGACATCCTTAGTATCTGTCGGCTTGTAGTTTTCAATGAACTACCATGGCACTGTGGTAGTTTATTGAGTCTAACTGGCAGGGATGTATGGGTAAGCCGATACATGGACAGTGTACAAGAGACCTGCATGGTATCGGCGATCTTCTGATCACTGGTCCAATGCTTTCCAGACTCCTTCAGCAAAAAATAATAAATGCACATTTTTTTACATGCAAAAAAAATGTGCATTTATTATTATTTTATAAAAAGTGAACTTATCCTTTTAAGCAAAATATGGTAAAAAATTTTCAAGGATGGGCATATGCTTGTCACATTCGTCCAACAAATTTTTATAAATGGATCCTCTAGTATAGGTGTACACACACGCCATGGTAGTGACTCTTCAAGGGTCTTGGATGGGTTCTGCCCTTTAATTCATCTCAGAGGTGTTGTGTTGGAAGTCTTTTTATACTTTGGGGCATATTTATAAAGCAGTGCACATGACATTGAGCAAACATTCTCTGCAGGAGAATCTTCCTGGGTCACATGTTTTAAATGAAAGCGATTGATTCAACACCAGGGAGTCTTTGGTGAAAGTCCCATTCACTGATTTGTAACTAGACCCTTTTGTATTGTTCATGTCCCTGCAGGTGGGGTACCAGAAGATTTTAACCCTGACGTATGTGGACAAGTTAATAGATGACGTCCATAAAGAGTTTCGGGATAAATATCGTAATCAGATACAGCAGAATGGGACTCTAGGGTTGCTGAATGGCTCGTTTGATTTTGAAGATGATTTCAGCTTCCTTCTCAAGTGAGTACAATTAAAATTGATTCACTGATTGATTGCATTTCTAGAAACCTTTTTTTCTCAAGCACTTACCTCCCCTATTGGGTATAATTTTAGTTAGCTTTGTGTGTGTTTTATTGTAAATCGCGGTTTTATTTTCTGTATACTTTTTTTAAAAAAACTCTTGTTAGTCACCCTAGTTAATATCTGTATAATTTTATTTTTTGGCTTTGATTTATGTATACTTGTGAAATGTATTGTGAAACTTTAAAGTGTATCTAAAGCCAAAATGTATTTTTTGGGGTACAGTAGGGAAGCCATAACACCCCAGTCACATCGATTTTCTTGCCACAATGAGGAGATCTTCCTAGTTTCCTGTCCTGTAGATGTAACTGTAAGTGTGAGGATGTCTCTCCAAAGTGAGGGGAATCCCTTCTTAGAATAAGGGTCTATATTTTACATACACTTCATATTTACACCTTAGCACTGCAAACAGGAACTCCCGTCTGCAATGCTGGAAAGCTGGGGGGGGGGGGTTCTGGAGTGCTTAGCCTGTAATAAAAATATTACTGTGACTGTGGTAGGTATATTCTGGTGCAGAGATTGGTGTGACTGTAAAGCACTGTGGAATATGCTGGAGGTGTACAAATGTATAGTAATATTATTATGTGACTGTGATGGAGATATTGGAGTGTTAGCTCCTCCTCATGCAGAGATCGGTGTGGTTGGCTCTGTGTTCTCTGTACAGCACTGCACTGTGGAATATGTCAGTGCTATATAAATGTATAATAATAGCGTGTGACTGTGTTTGAACATTATAGTGTAAATATTTGTTTAATAAAAAAATACATACAGCTTATTAATAAAAACATATTTAAACAAAAATAAACAACAACTAAACAAAAAGAAGCGTGCTTACATTGGCAAGTAAAGAAAACCGTTTTCTGACAAGATAACATAGAAACATATTTTAATGACCACAAAAAAGAGACTACAAACCCCGAACCTCAACTTAAATACAATCCAGGCTAAGAAACCTTTTGAGATTTAATCGCCATCAGGATGCTATTCCAACTCCACACACACACACACACACACACACACACACACACACACACACACACACACACACACACACACCATTCACCCCGACTTCCACATCATTCACCTTGCATTCTGCACCAGCCACACTTGTTCCCTTCCCCTTCCCACCACCTCCCCCTCCACCATCATCCAATCCATCCTTCACTCCACCTCTTGGTGTCTGCCAACCTCCAACCGCACTTCTGCCATGCCAAGGAGGAGGGCTTGGTACCACCATACACGCTGGTCCAGCACCCTCCACTGCCTTCACTACACTAGGAGAAACAGTAGGTGCAGACATAGACTTGACAACCACACTTTCTGACACTGACTGGGGAACCACAGACTGGTGGGACACTGACACCACAGATTGCCACAGTGACACTAGGATTCCCTGGTACAACCTCCGCCAACCCAGACTCTTCTCTATCCAGACGGAAAAATTCCTCCCAACTCTGGCTTATTGTGCAAAGCCTCAGGGCACTGGCTATAAGGGTGGCCAACCCTATCACATAGGCTACATTTAATGATGTTACAGTCCCTTGCCAGATGCCCCAGTTCCTGACACAAAGATCACTTCTGTTCGAGACAGTTAGAGGAGAAATGTCCCTTGACTCCACATTTATGGCACACCTTAGGTTGACCAGAGTAAAAGACAGTAATCCTGTCTCTACCAATAAAGGCAGAGGAGGGCAAATGCTGGACCACACACACTCAACCTCATTGACCCTGACCACCCACCTGTCCAGATTCTGCTATCATCCACAATTTTTTTTAAGGGGATGCAACGTTTCACCAAACCTCCTCAATCAGACCCATAAGTCCTCGGGGGGTATAGAGTCATTCCTTGCCAGGATAGTCACATTTTTTTAGCAAGGGTTGTTGTGAGACAACTTTGGGGACAAACCCCTTCCAGTCCAGCTGGCCCCCATATACATGCTCAAAACGCTCCCAAAACAGATCCAGCGATTCTGGACGCACAAATGACAAATCATATTCAAAGGACCAGCCAGACTGATAAGAGCATCAATGTCCTCCGCCTTAAATCCCATGGCTAGGATCTTATCCACAACCACCCTCCTGATAGGTGGACTTTGTCCCGACACAGCCTTAGCATAATTCCTAACTGGGACAGATGACACATTAACTGGTTGCATCGGAATATTAACTGGCTGCATAGGAACCTCTGAAATCTGGTTTGGTAAATTTACCCACCACTTGATCCCCCTTCCTCCCCTCCAGCACAACAGTCCCACTCACCATAGTCCCAGAAGTACAACAGATACCAGCAGTCCCGTCATAAAGTAAAGTCATCTGTTTAAAAAACACCAGCTGTTTCAGCTTCCATACGGCCCTCCTGCTCTGCAGTTTCAATGTTCATGCGACATGAACTTGATAGGGGTAGTACTGGGGCCATCATGTGAAGCCACTCCCTTACCCCCCATCCATACTGTCGCTGTTGCTCTGGCATCCACCATCTGGCTGGTACTGGCACAGGAACTTTCCTTCATCTGTTGGAATCTTTCCTCATTCTCGCACTTTTCTCTGAACACACCGCTGCTCTCCTTCAGAGAGGTGACCAACTTCTGCTTTTTCAATGCTTCTTCCAGAGACTTCAGCTTGGAGACTTCCCTCTTACTGTTTCCAGACTTACTGTGCAGGGATTTCTTTTTCCTGAGATCTTCTTTCATGACAGCAAGTTTCTCTTCCTCCTTAGCAATGCGGCAAACTCTGTTCCCCACTTTATCCTGGAAGATTGGTAAGGACTCCTCTTGCATAGGGATAGGCCCAGGATCCATTGCAGCTTGAGCACATGGAGTAGGCCTCTTCCTGTGGAGAGCCTCCACCTTCGTCTCCCCCTACTGCATGGTGGTTGGGGAGAAGCCTGCAGGACAGGCCCAGGCTTGATGTTTCCTCCAACTGAGGTGTCCTTTTATGAAAGTGCGGTAAAATACCGCTTTTCAGTTCTCAGGCATTCTCAGAGGAGATCGCTCTCCTCTGAGTGCCTGTTTATGAAAGTGTGTAGATCGCTTCTCATGTTGAGTTGAGGAGCGATCTACAAACGCCGGGAACTCCTGAGAATGGCTCCTCTCACTGTAATCTCGCGTGATATAGCGGGATTACAGTATGAGGAACCATAAAATACAAAGTGTAACACAAATCAGCACACCTTATTCCCCAACATATTAATAAAATAATAAAGTTAAATTCCCCCTACACAATATACATTAACCTAATTATAAAAAAAAAACATTGTTTTTATCAATATTTAAAGATCATACATGTCCCTATTTAAATGTGAATGGTGTATAGTAAATGAATGTAATGCACATATGTAATGCAGCTATACACCATTCATATAAATGCAAAATACATTTATAATCATTAAAAAAATAATTTTAATAAAGTATACAAGTATAAATATTTATTAATAAATTAAAATAAAATATATTTCATAATTGATAAACATAAACATTGATAAACTGGTGCAATGCGAGAACACTGCGAATCCACTGCGGGTTCCCGCATCGCACCGACTCACATGTCAGTTCACACTGCCATATGCGAATCGCTGGGGAGTGTCAATACATTGTTAAGGACACCCCCAGTTCAGCTTGCATATCGCACTGCGAACTGACAGTCCGGACATGCGATCCGATTCTGGTCCGAACAGAAAAAAGGGTCCTGTGCGTGTTTGCACCGAATGCGGTGCGATATCAGCCATACTACCTGTACAGCTGATATCGCACCGCACAGACATCGCATGTAATGTGAATGGCAGTGTGCTAGATAGATAGAGATATAGATATAGATATATATATATATCTATATCTATATCTATATCTATATCTACACACTATAAATTTCACCAGTTTCAGGCTTCTCACTCTGATTCTCCACTTCTGAAATGGTGAATCAGAAAGTGAGAATTCTGTCACAGATCGCCAGTGAGGTGCTGAGATCGCACCTTCATAAACTGGCCGTTTCTGTGAAGTCAGTTACAAATTCTCACTGTGCGGAGAACGTGTTCTCCACTGATTATCTCAGTTTCATAAACTGGTAATGAGCTAGGATCAGCGGTGAGACTCGGGATCGCTGCTGATCTCAGTTTCATAAAAGGACACCTGAGAGCAAAAGCAGAGTGAGCCAACAGCACCTTGCAAAACAGCACCACCTGGTGGAGAAGCTCCTCCAGTGCAGAGACTGATGTGAATAGCTCAGTATTCTGTGTATAGCATTTGTGGAATTTGTCAGCTATATACATGTATAATAGTGTGTGATTGTGGTGAAAAGTAACTCTGGTGCTTCACTGAAACTGTTTAAAGTAAAAAAAAAAAAAAAAAAAACTAAACGAATGTTTCTGAAAAAATGCGACCAACTATAAAATACTTTATTTTTGATCCTATTATACAAGGTTTATTTATTGGTGACGGTGACTCGCTTGTGATTACTTTACAATTGGTATAAGAGGCTAAGTGGTTAGCACTTCCATCTAGCAGCACTAGGGTCCTTGGTTCGATTTCTAACAATGGCACTACCTGCATGGAGTTTGCATGTTCTCCCTGTGCCTGCGTGGGTTTCCTATGGCTACTCCGGTTTCCTCCCACACTTCAATGACATGCTGGTAGGTTAATTGGCTCCTGTCTAAATTGGCCCTTGTATATGTATGTATGTATGTATGTATGTATGTATGTATGTGAATTAGGGACCTTAGATTTAGGGCTGCAACGATTAATCAACAATAATGAAAATCGCTGTTGACGATTTTCATTGATTAGTTGGTCTAACGGCACCTTCCTCTCTGCCAGTCCCACCTCCGTCCCAGTGAATCCTGTGTACAAGGTGGCAGCGCCGCCGTATTCTCATGAGAATACAGCGGCGCTCATGTGACCAGGCACGTCTGCCTTTCTCCTCCTCGCTGACGTCAGCTCCCCCCCCTCAGCCCCGCCCGCTGCTGCCTCGAGGGAATAGAGAGATGTGATGTCAATTGTCAATGTGATGAAAAGTTGACAACAAGTTCCCCTTGATCATAAGTATTTCTGGGGGGGGGGGATAGTGCCCCATCGTTGGTTTTCTGGGGGGGGGGGGGGATAGTGCCCCATTGGTGTTGCTGGGGGGGTGGGGGTGAATAGTGCCCCGTTGGTGGGGGTGAATAGTGCCCCATTGGTGTTCATGGGAGGGGGGGAGATAGTGCCCCATCATTGCTGTTCCTGGGAGAATAGTGTCCCATCATTGGTATTCCCGGGAGGAATAGTACCCCATCATTGGTGTTCCCGGGAGGAATAGTGCCCCATATATTGGTGTTCCCGGGAGGAATAGTGCCCCATATATTGGGGTTCCCGGGAGGAACAGTGCCCCATCATTGGGGTTCCCGGGAGGAACAGTGCCCCATCATTGGGGTTCCCGGGAGGAACAGTGCCCCATCATTGGGGTTCCCGGGAGGAACAGTGCCCCATCATTGGGGTTCCCGGGAGGAATAGACACGACAGGATACCTATATATGACAAGGGACTCTCTCATGCATTATAATATTACAGTTCTGTTTGAAAAGCTGCAAAATAGTATTTCGGGTCTTTTTTATATTTTTAATTTTTTATGATTTTATCCAATTAATCGAAACAATCGGCCAACTAATCGATTATGAAAATAATCGTTAGTGGCAGTCCTACTTAGCTTATAAGCTCTTTGAGGGCAGGGACTGATGTGAATGTATAGAATATAGATGTAAAGCGATGTGTAAATTGACGGCGCTAGATAATAAAATATGAGCTACTGACAACATAAGCCGCATATCTTCTATTAAATGTGCCCTATACATGTTTTAAAAATATTGCAGTTGCATAATTCACTCTAATAAGATTACACAAGTTGCGTTATCCCAATATTTAATGTGACCAATGATTACGGAGAATACATATCTCAGTGAGGCCTGACCAGTGTGATATTATATTTGACAAATGTATAAAAATGTGTTTTCTCCACAGGGCAGCAGAGGGAAGCAGCAAAGCTCGGCCCACTGCCACCATGAAGACATTCGAACAGTCAGAGAAGTCAAAGAAGACAGTGAAATCCATGATTGAGAAGCCGGGGGACAAGACCAAGGAGAACAACAAGAAAAACAAGGCTTCAAGGAAGGAGAGTGAGTAATGAGTAAAATGCTTTTTATAATATCATATTGTCTCTGTATAAGCAGCTCTTCTCTGTGTGTTCAGTTTCCACGCATGTAGTTGCCTTTAATATTGGATTTAATAAGGGCACATTTTTAACCCACCCAACTCCAAATAAAGGGTAAGTTCACGAAAATAAAAAGGTGAACTCCAAATATCCTAGACCCCATTGCCCCTAATAGCTGTGATACCTCATGCTACCAGTGTAGTGATCTGTATACCACAGTACACAGCCCCGGTGTTAATATTTATCTAAATGCTTGCAAAGTCCATAAAATATGAATGGAAGCCAAATTGTCCCAAGCAATGATGAGCTGTCACTAGAAGATGTACATATTCTGTGAAGACAAAACATGACATGTACAACATCACTGTGGAAAACGTGCTGGATCCCACCACCAAGGAGCAAATTATCCACTCACCTCAACAGCATGACCTCTGAACATACTGAAAGGCCATGATGAACATTCCCCTAAGGGATAAATCCAATAACTGTGAAGCCTCTGGGATCGCTACTCCGGGTGCAGGCTCCATCATATATGTATAAAATCTAAGGAGACGTCAGCAGAAGGTTTCTAACCCCACACATGTCACTCCCCGTGCAGGACCTCGTCGACGGGGAAGGAACCAAAACATCAACCCGCATAGAAATAGTGCCCCCATCACTATGGAGTTCTAGGACGTGTGAAAATTGCCTTGAGTGTTCAGCTTGCATTCACATCTATTTACTTTTAAAATTCAGTTTTTGCTAATTGGTTTTCTCTATTAGTATGGCTATATGACTTTGATGACCAATGAAGCACCTGAGGCCGCCTTTTCCAGTAAGGCATTCCATAAAGAAGAAGAGTTTTCCAGCGTGGTCACGTAGTTGCTCTGATGGGCACTTTCCAACGAGCATTATGATGGATGCTCACTTCGGGGCTGTGTATTGTGGTGAATGGACAACTATACCATCAGCACTGCCACTATGTGCAGCGTGGTTTTGCCAGGATATTTGGACTTTGTTCACCTTTTTAATTTTGCATAAAAAAGTGAACTTACCCCTTCTTTAACAAACTTTAGAAGTAAATAATCTCCCAACAGTGTTAATTTCGTCGACTAAAATATTTTAGTCGACTAAATTAATACTATCTTATTCGACTAAAACGAAAATGATTCAGATGACTAAAATACGACTAAAATGACATTTTCGTCAAAAGACTAGAATTGACTAAATTGTCATTGTTATTTTAATCATCTGAGTTGTTTTAATCGTATTTCAGTCGACTAAAATCTCCTGTACATTTTATATATCAAAAAGTTAGCCGAACTCCAGCACAGGATGGAACTTTGGGAATTTTATGATAGGCCAGTGCCACGTCCTAAATAGCAATTTTGAGTGAAACGAAAACCGAAACAAAAATGGACTTTGTAGGCTCCAATTATAAAAAAATACAAACGTTTTTATTAAAAAAATAGTACAAAAGCACACTTTAAAACATTGCAAGTAAAATGCAAACAACTAACTAGACCTTTCTAGTGTATATTGTATACAATTAATGCGTAACATTTGCAGGGATGAACTCCTACAATCATTTTAAGATGTGCAAGAAAAAGCTCTACATGTTTCGCAATTTGAATGCTTCTTCGGGAGCTTATTAAATATTCTTGGATAAAATGATACAAATCTGGGTGTAAGGACCATGCTAATAAGGTATGAGCCTGTATAGTGAGACTGTGAACAGTCAGCAACCTTTCCTTATAATCTTAATAGATAATGGAGAGGGGTACTTTCTATCAAAGAAAGAGCAAACTACAGTGTCTCAGCAGGGCTACCAGCAGAAGCAAGATATGGTGGAGATTGCTAATAAGGTAGCAATTCAATTAGCAAATGGCAAATACAGACCGTCTTTCCAGGATAGAAGTCATAATAAGATAGGAGTTCAGGACAGAACTCCACACAATATACACTAGAGAGGTCTAGTTAATTGTTTGCATTTTACTTACAATAATTTTAAAGTTTGCTTTTGTAGTATTTGTTTAATAAAAACGTTTGTAGGCACCAATTATAAAAAATACAAAGTCCATTTTTGTTTCTGTTTTCGTTTCACTCCAGTACATTTTAGTCGACAAAAATCTAATGGGTTTAGTTAAATTTCAATGCATTATTGTAAAGCGATGCGTAAACTGTTGGCGCTATATAAATCCTGTATAATAACAATAATAATAATAATAATAAATAATAACAATAATAATGCATTATTTCTTTAGAACTGTCAAACATATACTCCCTGGAGTAAAAATCTAATATGTTTATTATTTATGGTATTAAGGTTTGAACATGTACTACAGACACAGATTTAGCCGTTGTGATATAAATTCAATTTAGTTTTAGTCGTAAGACTATAACTAAAACTAAATTTTTAAATTTTATGTCAAAATTAACACTGCCTCCCAAAGCCCTTTTTTACTCACCTGAACCTGCTGTCATGCAACCCTTTTCGGTTCTTCTTGGAATGAAGGTCTGATTAATCGCTGACCAATATGGTTGCTGCCCTGAGTCTTGACATTACATTTCACCTGGGGTCTTTAGGACCCTGTGAGGAACCCGCTAATGAACAGCCAATAGGAAGCTAGGATATATAATTATAATTTTAATTTTTTTTTTTTTTTTTTTTTTTTTTTTTTTAAAGCTAATCTTTATTGAGCTTTACAATAAATGGTGATAAACATTTTAGAAATCCCCTAACTTGCCCCTTCATTTTTTGGGTACATTTAGTCACAAAGAAACCATACAGATGGTGCACCATTTATAAAGCAACCTCACAGTGACTAAAATATTTGGCCAACTAGTTTATTATTTTTTTTTTTTTTTTTTTAGTCTACTGGGATAGTTAGCTAGAGGGGAGATAAAGTTTGGGGCGGGGGTGTACCAGTCCCTGGCTTGACTTCAGCTGTAAACTAATTTTATAAGGGTGAGCAGGCCTGTTTAGACTTCTCTGTGCTGGCTGTGGACTCCGCTGGTGGAAGACCCAGAAGTCCCAGTCCAGTATAGAGATAGATTCCCGTCAGATCTGTCCAGGACCTCTTCCCAGTTGCATGGTAGAGTTTCTGGGGTGTTCAAATAAGATGAGCAAGCCACCATATTATATGGTATATTATAATATCCCACTGCTCCACTCCGGGTATTTCTCCCCAGCTCACTCTGCACACCAAGTACTGGTCCTCATACACTTTGATATTCGTGTGGAAATAAAGGAAGGAATGCTTTGGTATTCAGTTTGAAAGGATATCAGTATAATGTTTGTTAAACCAGCTGCAGATGGGGCGTTCCTGTCGTCCATGGCTGTGTCAAGGTGAGCGTTCTCTCTTTCCAGACACTGCCCCAGAAGTGATCGCTCCACCCAATAAAGGCGGTAAAACTGGCACCCCAGCAGTACCTGCAGAGAAGGAGGAGCTTACCTCAGAGGAAGCCATACAGAAGAAGCGAGAGGCGTTCTTTAAGAAGATGATGAAGGGGGGAGATAAAGCAAGGTGAGCAATGCTTTCTCCGCATTATATATTTGGGAACTGCTATATTTCATGCTATTCCTTGTGCGGTTAGGGGAAGCATTCTCAAATTGTTTGCATGTAAGCTGACTCATTGCTGCATCATCATTCTGTCTGAAACATCTTACACAGCAGCAGCTAGATGGAGAATGACTTTGTTTCTAATATACATAGGTACACAAAGCCAGAGCTGATTATTCATTTCCTTGTCTTGCAGCAAATCCCCAAAGCCCGAGTCCCAAAAAGAAAAGGGGAAGAAGCCTCGGGTGTGGGAAGGCAGGCCAGTGAATGCCAAAGAGCTGGACTTCAGCAAACCCACTACCAATGGCAACACAGAGGAGCCAGCGGTCACTGATGAGGACCTGTTGGCCCTGGTAAGAGTGTGTGTGTGTGTGTGTGTGTGTGTGTGTGTGTGTGTGTAAGAGGCAGCATTGTATCTTCAGTCAAGAACAGAGATGTTGGTGTAACCTGTTACATCTCTTCTGCAGCTCGATGGAGCAGACCAGAGCACTTATTCACCTTCCTGCAGAGCGAATTGCTTCACACAGTGCACGTTTAAGGCACAAAAATTTTAAAGGAATAATTTATCTAATATGAAAAAATATATTTATTTAGTATGAAAAATGCAAAACCTGTATAAAAACCACATAACAATGTGTTAGAACGAATTTTACAGTGTTGTCATCAAAAACATAATACAAATATTAAGCTAATGTGTCTTGCAACCAACGCGTTTCGGAGTGAATATGTAGTTCTCCTTCTTCTGGGGTATGACTTGAGCAAGAAAATTTAGTATTCTACAATAGGATTGAAACAATGACATAAATATACAAATATGTAGCAATGTAACACTGTACATACAGATACCGAGATAACAGACATGAATTAGTGGAAAAATAATGAAGGAAAAACACTTACATATAATGGGATGACAACTGTTGCAGATTAAAAACATAAGAGTGCACAGAAAGTTGCTTCCAAATTCCTTGAGCCAGAGAGTTCGATACAAAAGGCGTGCCTCAAAAATAAGGAGGTGCCTGGCCCGTAAATGCTGACTCAGCTCCCCCATACACACAGCACCAACCTGAGAGGGAAAAGCCAAAGGACCCACTGAGGCCAAAAAAGGAAGGACCCTGAAAGCATGAAATAAGTCAATAAATGCATAGTTTTCATTTAATACTCTATTTTTAATTCCTAAGAAAGTAAAAACCTTCATAGGTAAATGCAGCATAAGATATATGATTTACATAGCGGTCAATCACATTCTTAGATTCCTTTAAAAGAGAAAACCTAATTGGCCATTCTGGGCAGCTGCTCCACGTTTTGTGTCTGTGTTATTAATCGGCTCTGATTGTTTTTCCCCTGCAACTGGGGAACTATCCAATGTTGGATGACTTTTGTGAACCCAGAGGAACCTTCCCATGCTGTCTACTAGGGTTGCACTGATACTAGTATCGATGCCGATACCGAGCATTTGCATAAGTACTTGTACTCGTGCAAATGCTCCGATGCTTGACCCAATACCTGGGCAGTCACGGATGATTGGTGCGGCGGTATAGATTTCAATAAAGTATCTGACAGCTGCTTCTCCCCCCTGCTTTCAGCTGCCTTGCTGAAATCTATAAAGGGAGATTGGTGCTTGTAACTCCCCCCACCGCCGCACCGTTTACCCCTGACTGTCCCCTGTGTCCTTCTCCATGTTCTCCTCTCTGTGCTCCTTCATGCCCTCCATGCTCCTCTGGTCCCCCTTCATGTCTTCCGTGTTCCTCCAGTCCCCCCCTGTCCTGGATCTGTCAGGATGCAGAGCGGAGAAAGGTGTCGGTAAATCTGTCATTTACCGACTCCTTCCTTTTCTGAATGCACAGTGATCATTACTCTGCTCAGTTATGAATGGACAGAGTCCAACTGTGTTTACGATGTCTCCGTTTATATCCATTCATTTTCAGTTTAGCTGAGGCTGCAGAAAATGGGACTGGGGAATCTGTGTCCTCAGTCCCTTTCCCTGTCTCAAAGGGGAGATGTCACGGGTCTGTTTAGATCCCTAATATCTCACCAACAGGGCTGACAAAAAAAAAATTGTGATAATTAAAGGCTAAAATTTGTAAACAAAAAAAAAAAAAAAAAACACCGTCCACTCCCCCTCAAAAAAAAGCATTGTAAAAAAAAATTTTAAAAATTATAAATTGCAAAACATATTAAAAAAAGAAATTGTAAATAAAATTGTAAAAAAAAGAAAAAACTACTGACACAGTCCACTGTTACATAACATTAAAAAAATGTATCAGTAATCAGTATTAGCGGGTACATGAAAAAAGTATTGGTACTTGTACTCGGTCTTAAAGTAGTATTGGTGCACCTCTACTGACTACCCTCATGTGTATAGGAATAACTTGCCTTTGTTGAGTGATCTTCCTAGCCCTGTAAAGCTCCCAAGCCCTTAAGGAGCTTTCCTTCCTGACTTCCAGAGCTGCCAGCAAATGTCCTCTTTGGAGACACCTTCTCCAGCCACTGAGGAGAATCCTTCTCCATTAGGCGCCTCCTCAGCTTTGGGGTACCTTCTTCCCACCTTGACTGTGTGGTAATGAAGATGGGAATTTAAAAACACATAGGATAATGCTGCTGCTTTTCTGTGGTGAAACGAAGACCTACCAAGCAGAAACATTTGCAGTAATAAGAGTGCTGTTTTTAGCCAGTAAGATTTTTTTTTAATCCAATACAATAAAGAACAGCTTATAACCTTATTAAAAGCTGACGTCTGCATGGAATAAATTTGATTGTCATGTGACCTGTGCATGTTCTTTCAGAGATCAAACCGGATGGTGGGGAACCTCCCGGACGTAGAGTGTGAAAGCAGCAGTGAGGAGGAGGAAGAAGAGGAGGAGGAAGTTCCCATTGTTAAAACCAACACTACAGCTCCCGTCAAGACTAGGTACTGTGAATGTGTCACTTTTACTACCAGTGTGAGATGGGGTGATATTAGGTGACCTTCACTTCTCTTTTATTTAGCACTAAGAAGAGCAGCTTTGGGGGAATGTTCGGAATGCTGAAAGGCCTTGTAGGGGCAAAGAGCTTGAGTATGGACGACATGGAGCCTGTTCTGGAGAAGATGAAGGATCATCTCATAGGTGCGTGCAACAGACGTGGCCCATAAAATGCAAACCTTTTAGTCTTGGGTTGATGGCTTTAGCCTGTTGTATACTTAAAAAATTTTGGTTGTTTGAATAGATTTTAACAAAGGGCAACCTAGTAGTAGTCTCAAGTCACATGAGCAGTTTTGTGGCATTGATCATTTGGTCTCCCTCAATGTGAAAGATCACTGTTCAACCAGTAATGCATCTCTGCCAGAACATCGCCTCCCTAATATCCTCTTGTAGCAGCATGTTGACATTTGGTCACATGACTGGGCAGTGGAAATTTGCTGAGATAGAAACAGACTCTGTATATTGTATATTTTTTCTGAAATGCTAGTTGTTATCACAAAAATACCAAGATAGTTGCATGTTACTGGGTGCCAACATCCCCCAAGTAATATAGAAATCCAAAAAGAACCAGTTGTGGTTGGGACTATAAAGTGTTTGTTAACCCCCAAAAAAGAAAATACAGATCCTGCTCCCTTACAGCAGATTAAACAGCACAGTGCTTGTGCTGTGTTATCTGTCCCCCTCTAAACTGTAAAAAAAAAAAGTCTGATCCTGCTACTTCCTGTATCCCCCTCTTTACACTGACCATGATAATCAGGGCACTGACCACCATGGTCAGCATACGTCAATTCGTCATCCGTAGCCCTCCTCTCCCCCCTCACCCCCTCCTCCCTGCCCATCAGCTCCCTGTCTGTATCTCTGTGTCCGCCCCGCCTCCCCCCCGCTGCTATTATTAAAAATAAACAACTTACAATGGTTACTGCCAGCCCCTCTATTATAGGCAGGCATATCATACTGTGTAACTTTTATTTCTAAAAAACGAGGATTGTAAATACATTTTTAGTGCTATCTTCAGGCCGGTCATGTGACTCGCAGCCTCTTTACATCTCCGGGACAGGGCTACTGCTGGAGGAGAAGAGCGGCCACGTGACCTCCCCGGCTGACGTCAAAGGAAGCTCTCAGCCCCTCCTGCATTGTATTGGAGCTGAAGATTGCCCTAAATAGATATTTACAATCCTAGTTTTTAGAAAAGACTTACACAGTGTGGTATGCCTGCCTATAATAGAAGGGCTGGCAGTGGTTTACACTTTTGCCTTAAACACTTTAAGGGCTCCACCCAAAGCAATACAAAAGCAAAAAAGAATTTTTTTTTTTTTTTTTTTACATATAAAAGCTTAACTCCTACTTTGTGCTCTTTTAACACAATTCATCTCCCATCACCCAATAAACATGTCTTACTGCTTGCTGATGTATTTCGTTGCTAGATTTTCAAAGGATCAAGTAAAATACAAACCTTTTCTCAAATATGTATAATTATAGCGTCAATACAATCTTGAATGTGAAGGACAGACCATGCCTGCCAGAGTAGTAATCGGGGAAGAAGAAGGTCAACAAAACCGTCAAATGCCAAAACATAGCCAAGGACAGTTACGTAGACTTATCTTGCAGATAATGAAACTAATATTTAACATTTAACTAACAGAGGTAGTATAGGCTGCAGTGTCAAACAAAACAACATACTTTAAAGGGGTTGTAAAACCTTGTGTTTTTTCACCTTTAATGCATCCTATGCATTAAGGTGAAAAAACACCTGGCAGTCACCGGCCCCCCAGTTTTACTTACCTGACCCCTTCATCTCTTCGGTGGGGACACGCTGTCCCTCTCTCCACGGGGTGCCAGCTCTTGATTGGATAGATTGATAGCAGCGCAGCTATTGGCTCCTAGTATCAGTGCAACTCTACTGTCTACCCTCCTGTGTGTAGGAATAACTTGCCTATGTTGAGTGACCTTCCTAGCCCAAGGGGAACTTTCCTCCAACTGTAAAGCTCCCAAGCTCTTAAGGAGCCTTCCTTCCTGACTTCCAGAGCTGCCAGCAAATGTCCTTTTTGAAGACACCTTCCCCAGCCCCAGAGAAGAATCCTTCTCCATTAGGCGCCTCCTCAGCCTTGGGGTACTTTCTTTCCACCTTGACTGTGTGGTAATGAAGATGGGAACTTAAAAACACATAAGATATTGCTGCTGCTTTTGTGTGGTGAAATGAAGACATACCAAGCAGAACCATTTGCAGTAATAAGAGTGCTGTTTTTAGCCAGTAAGATTTTTTTTTTTTTTAATCCGATACAATAAAGAACATCTTATAACCTTATTAAAAGCTGATGTCTACATGGAATAAATTTGAAAATGGTTCTGTTATTCAAGGACTGAAATCTGATCCATTCAATGGCAGTTAGCTGAAATGGATGGTACCCGAGCCTCATTGGATAGGAGAGAAGAATACTCAAGGTTTGCCTGTAATGCAGCCTTATGGCGCTGACCCTGCATAATGAAACCCTGAGCAGTGTTTCTGACCAAGGTGCTTTCCAGCAGGGTGCTTTCCAGCAGGGTGCTATACATGTCCAGGGGAGAGGACCCCAGATTAAGCGGGACTAAGTCCTTTAAGATCTTTTATGACAGAGCTGGTCGGGATGGGTGAAGGTTGGACTCCTGTTATGATTCAGAGTCCTGTGATGGGAATGGTAAGTTTACATTTGCAGTGTTTCTTTGAAAAAAAAAAAAAAAAATCTGACTGGTGGCCACTGGGGGGCAGTGTGCTGTTTGGTCAGGCTGGCCGGACAGGCTCCATGTGTTTCAGAAGGTGTATTGAGCTGCAGTTTTCTCCTCCAGCCACTAGAAGGTGTGGGTCTGCTCTATATAGTTTACTCTTATGCAGCGGAGGCAGGAAGTGGAAGAGTGGCCTTTTTTTTTTTTTTTTTTTTTTTTTTTTTACGGTTGAACTGACGTGGGCTGAAGGGTCAGTGAGGCTCCTGAGAAATAGCAGGGACATGGAGAGTCTATGGCTGAATGAAGATGAGTACTAGCTGTGGGAAGCTGCAGGACCACACAGGACATGATTATACACTGTATTTTTCTGCATAATCCTGGTGGGTTTGTACAACTGTTTTCTGTTACACCCCTGCATGAGTATCAGTGCACTTAAAGAAGTTGGGTCTCCAGAGTAGCTTACATTGATCTTCAGGAACGTACATTTAGGCTGCACTAAAGCGGCATTGAGGCTGCATTCAGGGTGCGTTTTTTGCATATGTGCTTGTCAAGTCCTATGAAACTAGTATGGGGCTAAGTGCGGTTAATTTTCATCATAGTTCTTTGATGAAACCATACTCTTCTAGAAAACGGGGCAGGTGCAGCATAGTATTACATTATTGCATGCATACCTGCATAATTCCTGCATGGCTATATATGGGGCATACTGCATACTTACATGCATATCGCATAAAGTGCTTATATGCAAAAACTGCAAAACCTTTTATGCATAGCTGTGTATCTCGTGCTTGCATACCTACGTATTTGCATAGCTGTAGACCAACATGGTTATGGGCTTGCATCCTTGGGGGACTGCATATTAGGTTTTGGCAAATATAGTTGCTACATTATTTACCTGTTATACGATTTCAATGGTCCCAGAAGGGGGAGGCAGGTGCACTGCCCTTTGATGCAGTGGAGGGGGGGGGGAGATCTGGGCCACTGCGTTTGTCTGGCTATCCCCCTTAATGTGCCTGAGCTCAGGAAAGAGCTGTAAGCTTTTCCCCTACAGAATCTGAGGCTGCTGTGTTTTGAGAGGTATCTGAGGCCAGAGGATGCTAGGGCAGTCTCTGGTGGTTCACTTTGTCTTTAGGTTGACTCTGGCAGAAACCTTAGAGGTTAAACACGTCTCTTTGGGACCTTCTGGGTTCACTGCAGAATATCAAGCTTTTGCTTTGCATTTTCTTTTAGAGCAAAGTTATAGGCTCATTATAGACGGGGATATGAGGTCTATCTTGGTTCTCAAGGCACTACACAAGTTTTTAAAACTCCTTCTGTTTCAGATGCGATTGGTCCAGTCAGTGGTGGCCACTCTGTAAGAAGTGGATCTCTAATGTCCATAGTCTTCAGTGATACATATCTGCATGGGGCATTTTTTCCAGGCTCATCAAAGGTTTCCACAATTTTCAGTAGAAGATCGGCATTTTTCTTTTGTTGCTCTGTCCTTCAGGTTGGCCACAGCCCCCACAGGGGTTTGACAGAGTTCATAGCCCTGGTGCTGGGCTTGCTGAGGGCGCAGGGGGCATCAATCTCAGGATACCTCAATGATCTTTTGCTCAGGGAGCAGTCCGTTCCAAGTTTAAAGTGAAATATAAGGAGCAAAAGGTATCCTTCATTGCATCTCTGCATGAGGTTGCTGGAGAAATAGTATCTACGTAATGCGGTTTCCTATGTACAGTTCCACTCCAGGTATTTGTAGAGGAACATTGTGTCTGTCTGAAAGATGAGGGTTCAATCTTTCTCTGTCCCTGGGGTATTGCAGGGTTTGAAGTAGCGGTTGATTGTTTGGAACATGGAGAAGGGGAACATTTCCTCCCAGGTCTATCCACCATCAGGCGTCAGTGGCTCAGGTTTGCAAGGCTGCTACATGCTTTTTGACGTATACATTCACAAGGTTTTACCAGGCAGATGTTGGAGCCATGGAGGTTGCTGTATTTGGCTGCAGCATCTTACAAAATGGTGGAATACATCCTTTTTGGATTGATGGCTGTGATAATTGTGGTGTCTCCCACCTCTCAGATTTTATTGCTTTGGGACATGCCACATAGTCATGATGATAGCCTGCTTTGTGTCCCATGATGTATGATTAAAGAAAATTTGGATTTTTTTTTTCTACATACTTACCTGTAAAAGCCATTTCTTGGAGTACATCACGGGACACAGACATCCCTCTCCTCCTTTTTAGAATTTTTTCATTGTTTGCTACAAAACTGAAGTACTTTCTGTATAGGAGGGGCTATATAGGGGAGGACTTCCTGTTTGATTCATCGGCAAGTGTCCATTCACCTATAGGTGGCGCATAAGCGACATAGTCATAATTATAGCCTGCTCTGTGTCCTGTAATGTACTCTAATGCCGCGTATATACGGTCGGACTTTTCGACCGGACTGGGCCGACGGACCAAATCCGGCGGACAATTCGATCGCGTGTGGGCTTCACCGAATCTTCAGCGGACTTTTCCAGTCGCAAATCTGACGGACTTTAGATTTGGAACATGCTTCAAATCTTTACATCGTAACTCCGCCGGACCCAGAAATCCGCTCGTCTGTATGCTAGTCCGACGGACAAAAACCCACGCTAGGGCAGCTATTGGCTACTGGTTATCAACTTCCTCATTTTAGTCCGGTCGTACGTCATCACGTACGAATCCGTCGGACTTTTGTGTGATCGTATGTAGTTAAGTCCGTCGAAAGTCCGTCGAAAGTCCGTCGAAAGTCCGTCGAAAGTCCGTCGAAAGTCCGTCGAAAGTCCGTCGAAAGTCCGTCGGACGGGCTGTCGGACTTTTGTAGCCAAAAAGTCCGACAGTGTGTACGCGGCATTAGAAATTGCTTTTATAGGTAAGTATGTAGAAAAAATCCAATTTGAAAAGAGCGCGGAGTAGGGGGTTATATTTATTGTATAAAGTCCATGTGATTTTAGGGATTTTTTGTCTTTTTTTTTTTTTTTTTTTTTTGTAATTTATTTTTTCCTTTTTATTGTTTTGGATGGTACCCTTAAAGTCCCAACCACAAATGGTTCTTTTTGGATTTCTATGCTAGTTGTCATGCTCGTCCTGCTTTTTTATTGCTTTAAATAATTTATCAGATCGAGGTCTTGCATTCCTAATTTGCATACAGTACATTTTCTAGTTCAGCATCTCGGGAAATATTGAAGACTGTGAATCAGGATAGCAGGCAGTCCTGTAACTTTTGATTTTGCACAGAGCAGCCCTGATCCTCCTCTTCTGGGCTACCCCGTTGGCGCTCCTGGCTCTTCTCCCCCTCTCCAAGTGCCCTCATAGCACACCGCTTGGAATCCAGTCACCCTTGCGGGCTTGATCCTGAGCTGCACTGTGTGTGTGTGCGCTGACACATGCTCATCCATACTCTGAAATACTGGATGTTCCCTTTTAGTTCCCAGTGATAAATCTGACAGCAGGCGAGTGAAGGATAGGTAAGTAGGGGGGTTTAAAACAAGCTGTTGCTTTGCCCAGATGGTATTGTATTGTTGTGTCTTGGTTTTGATCCTGCCATAATTCCCCTACAGCTAAGAATGTGGCAGCTGATATCGCGGTGAAGCTCTGTGAGTCTGTGGCAAAGAGACTGGAAGGAAAAGTGATGGGAACATTCTCCAGTAAGTGTCATCTGCTAAACCCAATGAATATCTAAAGTGTGTATAGTTTAGTTGTAACGGAACTGAGTTGCTAAGATCCAGGTCTTCATGTAGCATTTTATAATGCAAAGCTTATAATACTTTATGCCCTTTTAAAGGTTCCTGGTAAGCCACACACACACACACACACCCATTGATGTGTTAAGTATGTAAGTTTAAAGCTGTAGTAAACCCAAAAGCAAACATTTATTATATTACAGCTTACCAATTCTTAGATGTGATAACTGTATTTTCTTTTTTAGGCTTTTTTTTGTAATTTCCTATTTTCCTCTGGTGATCTGGCCAGTAAGTCTGTTATTTTTGCAACAGAATATTCTCTCTTCCAAATGTATCCGTGTTGAGACAAACCATTTACCACTGACATGGGGGCTTACAATGATCAGCTTTTATTTGTTCCTGTAAAACCTTTATCCCAAAAAAAACAACTTTTGCTGTACCTGCTTGTATAACTGCAGTGTGAGATGAATTTTGGCTTCAATTTGCCAGTGTATCTAAATCTGCTATTATATCTAACACTCCCCTCCCCCCAGACTGACAATGCTGCTGTGCCCCCTGTTCTCCTTCATCCAAAGTATAGGTACACTAATACAGGAGGCCAGATCACCTGGTGAAAAATGAGGGGAAAAAAGAAAACAAATGCAGCCACCACTTCTTTTTTTTTTTTTTTTTTTTTTTTTTATTTTTTTATTTATCACTGGGTAACAGGTCCACAGGGACCGATACAACATTAATATCATAACAGTGCCGTATAAACATTTACATAGCATAAAGAAAACCTTGTTTTGCATATTCCAATAACATCTTGTGTTGCAATGTTAGTTGAGGTTGATGTATTTCAGAGATTCAGAGTATGTAGTGTCTCCTAGAGTGATGTGTAGTATAAGTGCTGTCTATGTCTCTCGGCCTGTGTCATTATCGTAATATAGTCATCTAGTGAGGATAGATATGTAAGATCCGTAAGATGTCCCTTTGTGTATTCTGCTTCCTTCCATTTTCCTGCAGATCATTAAAGAAAAGATAACCCATTTTTTTTAAATATGGGCTAGAAATCAGGGGGGTAAATATAGAAGGAGAAATAAAGAAAAAAGGGGGGGGGGGAGAAAGTATTTGCGAACAAGGAGTCCTCAGTTTATCCATCTGAGATCACTCGTCAGTCAGTTAGCAATGCAATTTAATAGGAGAGATTCCTATAATTAATTCCAGCCCAGTTTAAGTATACGGGTCTCCTCTTCTGAGGGCTTGTCCCTCCTCTGAGTATTGAAACATATTCCATAACTGCCATGTCCTGGAGTATGTCTCACTTCTGTTCTGACTCGTGAGAATTAGATCTTCCAGTTTGTTAATTTCGTCTATTTTCCTAAGCCAGACGGCAATGGAGGGCGAATTGGAGGATTTCCAGCTAAGGGGAATACAAACTTTAGCTGCGTCAAGTAGGTGGCGTACAATTGACTTTTTGTATATACAAGCGGGTGTATCTGTAACGTGTAGGAGGAAGTATGCCGGGTCGTCAGGGACAGTGCGGTCAGTGAATTTTTGTACTATCCTGCGGACCTGCTCCCAAAAGCCCCTTATCCGGGGGCAGGACCAGAAAATCTGTATTAACGTGCCTGTGTCTTGTTGGCATCTCCAGCATAATTTCGATGTCCCAGGAAAAAATTTGGGTAGTATTGCTGGTGTTCTGTACCACCGTGTAAAGATCTTGTAATTAGTTTCCTGGAACTTGGTACATATGGATGATTTGTGTATGAATTGGAGGATGTGTGATCGTTTTTGTGCAGTGAGGTGGTAATTCAGGTCTTTTTCCCATTTGGCAAAGCTGGGGTGTTGGTAGTCCCCTGATGGTGCGATTAGCATGTTATAGGTCAGGGATAGCGTGTGCGATAACACTCCGCTTTCTGTACAAATTTCTTCGAAGGCAGTGAGAGGTGGGTCATTTACGGTTGGTGGGGTCAAACTGTTGAGAAAGTGTGAAAGTTGACAGGCCCTCAGGAAATCCAGATGGTATAGGCCATTCGGGTCTGAGAGCTCGACAAGCGTCACCCATCTTCCCCCAGTACTGAAATGGGAGGCTTGATATTTCCCTGCATCTTTCAGCACACGGAATGTAGGGTCTGTTATTCCTGGTGCAAATTGGGGGTTCCTATTATGGGTCTCAGTGGTGAGTTCCTAGCAGAGAGAGATGCTTGTGCTAGTAGGCGTGCGCACACTTTTGTAGTGTTCCCAATCAAGGGTTGACATCGTGTTTGTGAGGGGAATGTTGAACTGCACCATGGGGCTCTATGGAGGGGAATCTCAGATTGTGCTTGTTCTAAGTGTGGCCATAGTTTGGTTTCCTTATGTTGACACCAATCGATAAGTCTACTTAGGTGTACTGCATGGTAGTATGTTTTGATCTCCGGCATGGCCAATCCTCCATGTTGTTTTGGGAGGGATAGTGTCTGTCTCAGAAGGCGTGGTTTTTTTCCCTGCCCACAGGAAGGTTAAGAATAAGGAATGTACCTGTCTAAAATAGGCTGCGGGTATGTGTATAGGTAAGGCCTGTAACAGATACAAAAATTTAGGTAGTATCATAATTTTTAGTATATTACAACATCCAAACCAAGAATGTAGGCCGTTTTTCCAACTGTGGAGTAGTTTTTGGACTGTTTTCAGTAAGGGCGGGAAGTTGAGTTTGAAGAGTTGGGATAGATTTGGGGGGATGTAAGTGCCTAGGTACTTCAGGGCTTTGTCTGTCCACTTGAAATGGAAGTTATTCTTAAAATTTGTGAGCTGTGGCTGTGATATTCCTATTCCAATTGCTTCTGATTTATTGAATTTTATTTTCAGGTTAGAAAGATGTCCATAAGTCTCGAATTCTTTCATTAAGTTTGGAAGGGAAATGGTTGGGTTAGTAATAGAAAACATTAAGTCATCTGCGTACGCAGACACTTTATGTTGGGTGCTCTGTATTGCAATCCCTGTAATATCTGGGTTTAATCTCACATGGCAGAGGAAGGGTTCCAATGACAGAGGGTGAAAGTGGGCATCCCTGCCTGGTTCCGTTTAGTATTGGAAATGGGTCCGAGACAACACCATTAGCCCTGACTCTAGCTGACGGATTTGAGTATGCTGCAGATATCCAATAAATAGCTTTTCTCCTACTCCGATGTGTTTCAACGTTTCAAACAAGAATCGCCATCGTATTCGATCAAACGCTTTTTCAGCATCTGTACTAAGGAAAATACATGGCGTTTTATCTCTATTTGCTATGTGGAGTAAGTTCAGAACCTTAATGGTGTTGTCTCTGGTTGGCACAAAACCAACCTGATCCAGGTGTATGAGTTGTGGTAGATGTTGCTGTATCCTTGAGGCTATAATTTTGGTAAAGAGTTTTAAATCGGTATTTAGCAGGGATATCGGGCGGTAGCTGCCGCACTGTGTGGGGTCCTTACCCTCTTTCAGTATCACCGAGATCTGTGCTTGGAGCGTAGAGGGGTGTAATTTTGAACCTGAGCCAAGATCATTAAATAATTTGATTAGATATTGGCCTAAAGATGATAGGAAGGTCTTATAGTAGGTAATGGTCAAGCCATCAGGTCCCAGTGCTTTCCCCTGTTTGGCGGAACTTAGAGCTGATTGTAGTTCGATTAATGTGATGGGTTCCTCAAGTAATTCCCTTGTCTCCGTCGGTAAGGTTGGCATCAATGACGAGGCTATGTATTCGAGTGTATTGTCTGTTGCGGATAGTGTTGTGTGCAGATTGTACAGGGAATTGTAGTAAGATCTAAACTCTGCTGTGATTTGTTTGGGTAGGGACGCTGTCTGTCCCGAGGGGGTTGTGATCTGCGGTATGTATGACGCTAGCTTTTGTTGCTGTAGGGACCGGGCCAGCATCCTCCCACACTTGTTGCCAGATTCATATATTTTCTTCCGGCAAATCTGAAGTGCCGCTTTGGCTTTGAAGTGTAGTAGGTCTGTGACCTGTTTACGGGTGGTGTCAAGCTAGGTCCCTATTTCCCTTGTCGGGTTTATTTTATGTCTTGTTTCTAGTGTTTGTAGTTTCTGGAGGAGTGTGGCTAATTGTTCTGTTCTTTGAGGTTTCAACCTGGAGCCGTGCTTAATAAGCACGCCCCGGATCACGGCCTTATGTGCTTCCCACACTAGACCAGCGTCACTGTCAGGGGTACTGTTAGATTTAAAGTAATATTCAATCTCCTTCATCACATCTGCACATACCTCCGGGTCTTGCAGTAGGCTCTCGTTTAATCGCCATGGCGGACGCTGTGTCGTGTGTGTTCTAGCAATGACGTAGCGCATCGTTATCTGGGCATGATCAGACCATGTGATAGATTCTATCTTGGTGCTTAGAACTGCTTGCAGATTTCTATGTGGAACTAGAAAATAATCGATGCGGGAGTACGTCTGGTGGGGCCGGGAGAAGAACGTATAGTCCCTTTCTCCCTGGTGAATGAGACGCCAGACGTCTATCAATTGTGCAGAGTGTAAAGCCGTATGTATACATATGTATACGTTCACGATACATGTGACAGGCTTAATACTATTAGTCTTTGGGTTATTTAAACCACTTTAAGCATCTAGACAGTGGTGGCTCGCAGGATTTCTTTCTATTTTTGCTTTTAATGTTGAATGTTGCTATTTGTTTCCCCTCTCTGGGGGAAGTTTCCCTTTTTACTACCTGTTTTAATGGCTACACAGAAAGAAAGGGAGAATTCACACAGATTGAGCTGACACCTGATGGAGGTTTTTTTTTTTATTGTGAATTGTGTTGAAGTTGCAGGTACTTGTTTCCTGCCCTCTTCCAGCAAAATAAAAATGTGACTAGAAGTCACTTCAGTGTAAAATGATAAAATGTTACGGTCCCCTTACAGGAGTGTCATCAATTCCATCATGAAAACTGATTAAAAAAAACTAAACATGAAAACTAAATCTTTTTTTTAAATCGGTTTATACATCTGTCTTTCAATTCAGTTAAGTTTCTATCAGTATGTGTCAGATTTCTCACATGTCCATTTTTTTCATTAGTTGTTGAAAAGAAAATAGTTATAGTTGACAAAAGTATAAACCAAAAATATGCTTCTTCCCTAAAAACAGACGTACATGGAACGGATGTAAATGACCGACATCCATTTACAGTGCCTTGAAAAAGTATTCATACCCCTTGACATTTTCCACATTTTGTCATGTTGCAACCAAAAACGTAAATGTATTTTATTGAGATTTTATGTCATAGACCAACACAAAGTGGCACATAATTGTGAAGTGGAAGGAAAATGATAAATGGTTTTCAAAATGTTTTACAAATACAGTATCTCACAAAAGTGAGTATACCCCTCACATTTTTGTAAATATTTTATTACCTTTTCTTGTGACAACACTGAAGAAATGACACTTTGCTACAATGTAATGTAGTGAGTGTACAGCTTGTATAACGGTGTAAATTTGCTGTCCCCTCAAAATAACACAACACACAGCCATTAATGTCTAAACCGCTGGAAACAAAAGTGAGTAGACCCCTAAGTGAAAATGTCCAAATTGGGCCCAATGTGTCAATATTTTGTGTCGCCACCATTTATTTTCCAGCACTGCCTTTAACCCTCTTGGGCATGGAGTCCACCAGAGCTTCACAGGTTGCCACTGGAGTCCTCTTCCACTCCTCCATGATGACATCACGGAGCTGGTGGATGTTAGAGACCTTGCGCTTCTCCACCTTCCGTTTGAGGATGCCTCACAGATGCTCAATAGGGTTTAGGTCTGGAGAGATGCTTGCCCAGTCCATCTTCTTTACCCTCAGCTTCTTTAGCAAGGCAGTGGTCGTCTTGGAGGTGTGTTTGGGGTCCTTTTCATGCTGGAATACTGCCCCGCAGCCCAGTCTCTGAAGGGAGGGGATCATGCTCTGCCTGAGTATGTCACAGTACATGTTGGCATTCATGGTTCCCTCAGTGAACTGTAGCTCTCCAGTGCCGGCAGCACTCGTGCAGCCCCAGACCATGACAATCCCACCAACATGCTTGACTGTAGGCAAGACACACTTGCCTTTGTATTCCTCACCTGGTTGCCGCCACACACACTTGACACCATCTGAACCAAATAAGTTTATCTTGGTCTCATCAGACCACAGAACGTGGTTCCAGTAATCCATGTCCTTAGTCTGCTTGTCTTTAGAAGAGGCTTCAGCTATGATGCGGAGTACGTGCACTCAACTTCTTTCGTTGACCATGGCGAGGTCTGTTCTGAGTGGAGCCTGTCCTGTTAAACCACTGTAAGGTCTTGGCCGCCATGCTGCAGCTCAGTTTCGGGGTCTTGTCAATCTTCTTATAGCCTGGGCCATCTTTATGTAGAGCAAAAATTATTTTTTTGAGATCCTTAGAGAGTGCTTTGCCATGAAGTGCCATGTTGAACTTCCAGTGACCAGTATGAGAGAGTGAGAGCGATAACACCAAATTTAACACACCTGCTCCCCATTCGCACCTGATACCTTATAACACTAACGAGTCATATGACATCGGGGAGCGAAAGTGGCTAATTGGGCCCAATTTGGACATTTTCACTTAGGGGTGTACTTACATTTGTTGCCAGCAGTTTAGACATTAATGGCAGTGTGTTATTTTGAGGGGATAGCAAATTTACACTGTTATACAAGCTGTACACTCACTACTTTACGTTGTAGCAAAGTGTCATTTCTTCAGTGTTGTCACATGAAAAGATATAATAAAAATGTTTACAAAAATGTGAGGGGTGTACTCAATTTTGTGAGATACTGTAAATATCTGAAAAAGTGTGATGTGCATTTGTATTCAGCCCCCCCTGAGTCAATACTTTGTAGAACCACCTTTCACTGCAATTACAGCTGCAAGTCTTTTTGGGGATGTCTCTACCAGCTTTGCACATCTAGAGTGAATTTTTTTGCCCATTTTTCTTTGAAAAATAGCTCAAGCTCTGTCCGATTGGATGGAGAGTGTCTGTGAACAGCAATTTTCAAGTCTTGCTACAGATTCTCAATTGGATTTAGGTCTGGACTTTGACTGGGCCATTCTAACACATGAATATGCTTTGCTCTAAACCATTCCATTGTAGCTCTGGCTGTATGTTTAGGGTCGTTGTCCTGCTGGAAGGTGAACATCCGCCCCAGTCTCAAGTCTTTTGCAGACCCGAACAGGTTTTCTCCTAAGATTGCCCTGCATTTGGCTCTGACCAGCTTCCCTGCCCCTGCTGAAGAAAAGCATCCCCACAACATTATGCTGACACCACCATGTTTCACGGTGGGGGTGGTGTGTTCAGGGTGATGTGCAGTGTTAGTTTTCCTCCACACATAGCGTTTTGCTTTTAGGTCAAAAAGTTAAATTTTGGTCTCATCTGACCAGAACACCTTCTTCTATATGTTTGCTGTGTCCCCCACATGGCTTTTTGCAAACTGCAAACATGACTTCTTATGGTTTTCTTTCAACAATGGCTTTCTTCTTGCCACTCTTCCATAAAGGCCAGATTTGTGGAGTGCACAACTAATAGTTGTCCTGTGGACAGATTCTCCCACCTGAGCTGTGGATCTCTGCAGCTCCTCCAGAGTTACCATGGGCCTCTTGGCTGCTTCTCTGATTAATGTTCTCCTTGCCCGGCCTTTCAGTTTAGGTGGACAGCCATGTCTTGGTAGGTTTGCAGTTGTGCCATAATCTTCATTTTCAGATGATGGATTGAACAGTGCTCCGTGAGATGTTCAACGCTTGGGATATTTTTTGAAAACCTAACCCCGCTTTAAACTTCTCCACAACTTTATTACTGACTTGTCTGGTGTGTTCCTTGACCATCTGAATGCTGTTTGTTCAGTAAGGTTCTCTAACAAACCTCTGAGGGCTTCACAGAGCAGCTGTATTTGTACTGAGATTAAATTACACACAGGTGGACTCTATTTACTAATTGGGTGACTTCTGAAGGCAATTAATTCCACTAGATTTTAGTTAGGGGTATCGGAGTAAAAGGGAATAAATACAAATACACACCACACTTTTTTTTAGATAATTATTTGTAAAAAATTTTGAAAACCATTTATCATTTTCCTTCCTCTTCACAATTAGGTGGCACTTTGTGTTGGTCTATCACATAAAATCCCAATAAAATTCATTTACGTTTTTGGTTGTAACATGACAAAATGTGGAAAAGTTTAAGGGGTATGAATACTTTTTCAAGGAACTGTATGTCCGTTTTTATATTTGTAAAACAAAAAGGATTCTCCCTCTCTCCCCTCTCTCCCTCTCTCCCCCTCTCCCTCCCTCCGTCCCTCCACAGATCTACAATGTAGTTCAGCCTGGATCTGTCACAAAGTGACAGATGGGTATAGACTGAATGTATGTGTGGAAGGCCCTTTCTCACATGACCATTCAGTATGGATGTGTCTCAGATAGATCCAGACTTCAATACAATGTGTGTCTATGTGCAGGCAGGTGGGTAGATGAAACCGCATGCATTAAGGTCTGTTTATGTCTGCAGAAGGAAAAAAAAAAAGGAAAACATTTGCATTCTTTCTTGTTTCACGCACATACGTGGATGTAAACAAATGTCATCCGTTTACAGTATGTCCTTTTTTAGGCAAGAAACATTTTTTTTTAATTTTATCATTTTGTAAGGGAGGGTTATAACCCCTGTCAATTCTTTTTTGCCATTTGTTTCCCATTAGGAAAACTTCACTTCCTTTACCATGGCAACAACAGAAAGTGAGCGGAAATTTCTCCAATATTAGGAAATCGCTGTATGTCCCCATTGGAAGGTTTCCCCTCCTATTTCTGTTCTGGTGACAATTTTTCACTCTCTCATTGATGATGGTAAAGGGAACAAATAGAGGACGTGAATCTACCTGGGGGGGGGGCACACAAAATGGCAATAAAAACTGACAGGTGTTCTAATATCTTTCCACTCCATCCAAAGCTAAAAAAAAAAAAAAAAGTTTTGCTTGTAAGCTAATGCATATTTGGAAGCTGAATTTCTCTCCATCCAGTGAAGAAATTTGTACAACTCCGCTACATCACTCAGCTGTGTGTGGCATGACAGGAGACCTGATTTTACTCTGCTGCAGTTCAGTAACACATATACAGGTCTTGTTCCTCCTCCAGCTTGTGACTGGAAAGTAGAAGTAAAAACAGCAGACTGATCAACTCCTCTTTGTCGTTCTGCTCTCTCCTTCTACCAGAATGCTCCATCTGACAACTGAATGGTGCCTTGTGCTGCTTCTCATTCTCACAGTCTGAATTCTGCTGTACAGGCACTGCAAGAGGCTGATACCTAGTCAAATTTGTGAACTTACTGCTTGTATTAAAACAAAAAAAACATAAATTCAATGATATATTAATACACAGCTGTGTTAGTTTGTGTCTTTTATATCTGCCTGGAGTTCAGCTTTAAGTAGTATATTTAAAGTTCCTTAGACGCAGGCTGTTTAACGCCCCTGTTGCTGACCCGTGATGTATTTCCTCTGTGTCTGTAGCTGTGACTTCAGCTGTCAAGCAAGCCTTGCAAGAGTCCCTGGTGCAGATCTTGCAGCCAAAGCGTCGTGTGGATGTCTTGCGCGATGTGATGGAATCCCAACGCTTGCGACGCCCTTATGTCATCACTTTCTGTGGGGTGAATGGGGTGGGAAAATCTACCAACCTGGCCAAAGTAAGTGAATTCTTCCTAGTGGCTGATAGCGTGCATACACTTGGTGGTGTTGCTGAGACATGGTTTGGGCATCTCCTGATCCTTATTGGAGGTAAAAATCTCGCACTGTGACATCTCTTCTCCTACCCGCAGATTTCCTTCTGGCTGATTGAGAACGGTTTTAGCGTGCTCATAGCAGCTTGTGACACATTCCGAGCCGGGGCGGTGGAGCAACTGCGCACACACACGAGACGCCTTAATTCCTTGCACCCTCCAGAAGCGCACAAGGGATGCACCATGGTGCAGCTCTATGAGAAGGGGTACGGCAAGGACGCGGCCGGCATTGCCATGGAGGCCATATCTTACGGTAAGCTGTTAACACTGGGAATGTTTTAGTGTTTATGGTACTTTGCTGCCCAGTTTAATTGTAAAGTCTTTATCCTGCTGAAAAAACTCAAAGTAGGAGTCTGCCAATAATTCTAAAATCATTCTGGCTGTGCATGCTCTTGTGTTATCCATTACAAGAAGGAGAAAATACCGGTACTGCATATAAACCCAAATTCTTTTTTTTCAGTATGTTAGGCATTTTATCTCCCTGTATACAGCTCTCTTAAACGTTTTTTTTTGTGAATCTGTTGCAAAGTCGCATAAACTACTATCTTTGGATATAGTTTGTGTTACACAGTCCCCTATTTTTTTTTTTTTTCTTTTTTTTTTTTTTTTTTCTATCAAAGCTGCTTTTAAACGTGTTTTTTTACCTTTTTTAGAGCTGTGACTGCCGTTGTCTCTTGCTTTCAGCACTTCCATGAAGTTCTGGTTTGGGATTGTGAATAGAAAGAGCACCTGTTGTCAGGACTATATGTCCCATGGTCCTTTGAGCGGTCACAACACATTTTTAGAGACTTTCTGCACATAGTGTCTTCCTTTGCAGCTGCAATCCAAGTCAGGAGCACACATGTAGGGGTGGCTATACTGGGCTTCTAGGAAGACCCTGGAAAGCAGCATAACCACGCCATAGAAGGAAGTTTCTTTGTATCACATGTTCAGTCTCTTCTTGTGGAGGGTGCATGGCCCTGGGAGGGAAGACATGGAGGAGTTCCATATGTAAGTGTGAAATGCAGATTAGCAATTATGTATAATGGCTTTATTAACACTTGAACTGTAAATCTATCTAGAAATGAACTTCCTGTTTATAGAATAAGTTCACCTTTTATAAAAAAAAAAAAAGGGGGGGGGGGGTACTTATGTGGGCTCGCTACAGATCGACACTGCATGCGTCTATTGACACACAGTGCAGCTCAGCACTACCCCTGCTCCTTAGTCACTGGATTTAATTGACAGCAGCGGGAGCCAATGGTTCCCACTGCTCTCACTGAGTCCAATGAGGAGGGAGAGAGAGAGAGAGAGAGAGAGCACAGCACTGGACTGAGATCTGGCTCAAGTAAGTATTTTGGGGGGGGGGGAGCTGCACCTAAAATGTTTTTACCTTAATGCAGAGAAAGCATTAAGGTAAAAAAACCTTTAGCCTTTACAACCACTTTAATGTGAGCCCCCTTACCCTTGCTAAAATTCTGCATTGCACTGCATTAAATAAAATTTAATCTGAGATAAAAAGTTACATGATATACTTCTCTTTCCTGGCTTCCACCTGTGATGCCTAAACAAACCTGACATCACCATCCTGCTGAGTTTCCTGGGAATGTTGGGCAGCCCAAATATTGTGAGAATGCAATCCTCTACTGTGCTGCAGGGTCTTCTTGCAAGATTTGGACTACAGTTCCTCCTGGAATGGGGAAACTCCATGTTAATGGCCATGGCTGTAGAATGGTATGCCCAACAAGCTCGTATAGAAGTGATGATCCTGTGTTCACAAACATTAAGTTATTACTAAGTTGGTAGGGCACAGGAGTAAATGGTCTTTTCATTTACTAATCTAGTCCTATCAATGTCACAAAGTTGTTCAAGGCCTCGCAGCTCTCCTTAAATTTGGGAAATCTTGAGGCTGCACTAAAAAAACAAATGGAGAAAAGCTCACCGTCCTCGTGCATCACCGTTAACAATACTTTATTTGTAAAATCCAATAAAAAATATAGATATGTTAAAATTACAGACATGTAGCCATCCATCCCTTCCCATCCCATAGACAGGATCTCCCCACGTCTCCATCTTTGTATACATTAATGGAAACACTCTCTTAGAAAAATAAATACATTTTCTAAATAAATAATACTTTCCTACTGCCCTTTCAGCTCGGAACCAGAACTTTGATGTGGTGCTGGTGGACACAGCGGGCCGCATGCAGGACAATGCACCTCTGATGACTGCACTGGCCAAGCTGATTGCTGTCAATATGCCCGACCTTGTGCTGTTTGTTGGGGAGGCCCTAGTTGGCAATGAGGCTGTGGACCAGCTGGTGAGTTCTATAAACTAATATTTAAAAATGAAAAGTTACCTCACGTTTAGTGAATAATGTACTTTTGGTGCACTTTTAGCCATCTGAATACTCGATGTATGAAATTTTTTTAAAAAATGGTGCCGTTAAAATGCCGGTAAACCGAAAGTGATGTCATGTCACCGCTTCCCAGTTTCCATAACGGCAACCCGATCAAAGCCGCTTCCAGCTTTCTTTGGGTCCCTGACTAGCTGACAGATGTGCCGGCTAGTAGCTTGGGTCTCCCGATGGAACGGGAGAGCCCAAACGAGCCGTGGGAGGGGGGGACGTGTTCTCCTGCTGCTTGTAATAACAACAGATCAATTATTTCAAAACTTTTTCCACATTTAATGTGACCTATAATCTGTACAACCAAGTTGAACAACAAACTGAAATCTTTTAGAAGGAGGGAAGTAAAACTAAAATAATGTGGTTGCATAAGTGTGCACACCCTCTTAAAACTGGGGATGTAGCTGTGTTCAGAATCACATTCAAACTCATGTTAAATAGAAGTCAGTACACACCTACCATCATTTTTAAAGTGCCTCTGATTAACCCCAAATAAAGTTCAACTGATCTAGTAGGTCTTTCCTGATATTTTCTTAGTGGCATCCTACTGCAAAAGTCATGGTCCGCAGAGAGCTTCCAAAGCACCAGAGGGATCTCATTGTTAAAAGGTATCAGTCAGGGGACGGGTACAAAAGAATTTCCAAGGCATTAGATAGATATACCATGAAACACAGTGAAGACAGTCATCAAGTGGAGAAAATATGGCACAACAGTGACGTTACCAAGAACTGGACGTTCCTCCAAAATTAATGAAAAGACAAGAAGAAAACTAGTCAGGGAGGCTGCCGAGAAGCCTACAGCAAGATTAAAGGAGCTGCAGGAATATCTGGCAAGTACTGGCTGTGTGATACATGTGACAACAATCTCCTGTATTCTTCATATGTCTGGGCTGTGAGGTAGAGTGGCTAGACTGAAGCCTTTTCCTACAAAGAAAAACATGCAAGCCTGGCTAAAATTTTGCAAAAACATCTGAAGTCTCCCAAAAGCATGTGGGAAAATGTGTTCAGGTCTGATGAAATCAAGGTTGAACTTTTTGGCTATAATTCCAAAAGATATGTTTGGCGCAAAAACACTGCACATCACCAAAAGAACACCATACCCACCGTGAAGCATGGTGGTGGCAGCATCATGCTTTGGGGCTGTTTTTCTTCAGCTGGAACTGGGGCCTTAGTCCAGGTAGAGGGAATTTATGAACAGGTCCAAATACCAGTCAATATTGGCACAAAACCTTCAGGCTTCTGCTAGAAAGCTGAACATGAAGAGGAACTTCATCTTTCAGTAGGACAACGACCCAAAGCATGCATCCAAATCAACAAAGGAATGGCTTTACCAGAAGAAGATTAAAGTTTTGGGATGGCTCAGCCGAAGCCCAGACCTGAATCTGATTCAAAATCTGTGGGATGAAGAGGGCTGTGCACAGGAGATGTCCTCGCAATCTGACAGATTTGAAGTGTTTTTGCAAAGAATGGGCAAATATTGCCAAGTCAAGATGTGCCATGCTGATAGACATACCCAAAAAGACTGAGTGCTGTAATAAAATGAAAAGGTGCTTCAACAAAGTATTAGTCTAAGGGTGTGCACACTTATGCAAACATTTTTTTTTTATTTTTACTTCCCTCCACCTAAAAGATTTCAGTTTGTTGTTCAACTGAGTTATACGGATTATAGGTCACATTTAAAGGTGGAAACAATTCTGAAATTATTTATCTTTGTCTCTCCTTTTTTTTGTTTTTTTGTAGCATGGAGAAATATTACAACTAAAATTTATGAAGGTTACAACAATCAACAATTAGTAGGAAGGGGGGGGGTTGCTTTGAATGACTTCAGCACATCTGCTTTGCACAGGACATCATTAGTCTCTCACACTACTCTGGTGTGATTTTGTTCCATTCTTCTTCCAGTCTCTTCCACGGTTTAGTGACTGGAGTGGGTTTCTTTGCCATAACTTTGTCCCCAAGGATTGTCCAGAAGTTTTCTATTAGGTTTAGATCAGGACTCTGGGCTGGCCATTTCATAATTTCAACGTTTTCAGCTTCATGGAACTGCTTTACCTGTTTTGCTGCGTGACAGGGTGCATTATCGTGCATGAAAATTGCTGCCTGAATGGGTGATGAACGAGGGAAGGAACTGCATGTTGTCGAAGAAGTTTGCATTCAAATTTGCACTCACTCTGCCATGTAGCTGTATAAGAGGCCCAACTCCTGCTGCAGAAAACATCCCCCAAACCATGAGGCTTCCCCCTCCACCTTTCACTGACTTCTTTACACACTTTGATTTCAGTCTTTCCCCAGTTTGAGGACTAGCATAATGTTTCCCATTGGACCCAAATAAATGAAACTTGCTTCCATCACTAAAGTGAACTTTGGACCAGTTCTTCTCTGTCCACACAACATGCTCCTTGGCATAGGTTAGTCTAGCCTTTTGTTTTTTTTTTTTTTGCTAATGAGAGGTTTGGTTTTCAGTCCAAATTCTCTTAAACTGCAAGACACTGTACGAAGAGACAGATCCTTACTCTGTTCAGCGCTGAACTGGTGAGCAATCGCAGCTGCAGCGTTGAACCAATTGCCCATTGATATTCTCCGCATTATCCTGTCCTCTCTTGCATTTGTCTTTCGTGGACGACCAGCCTTCATGGGGGACTTGAATGTTTGTGACGTAAAGATGCAATATTCTAGAAATCGCAGATTTGGAACGAGAAACTTCTCTTGCTGTGGCTGAAAGAGTCATCCCTTTGGCCTTCATCTGTGGACATTGTCAGATCTGTAAGTTTGTGGAGCGCACGAATGCCGTGCACACACGAGCGGGTTCAGCATCAAAGGTCCGATGGTCTTTCCGATGGACTTTCAACGTAGTTACGACGGACTTTTGAACGACCGGACTTGCCCACACACGAATGGACTAAAGTCCGTTCGAAAGTTCGTTTGTTTGAACGTGATGACGTACAAAGGGATTAGAATAAGGAAGTTCATAGCCAGTAGCCAATTGCTGCCTTGCGTCGTTTTTTGTCCATTGGACTAGCATACAGACGAACGGATTTTTCGATCTGACTCGAGTCCGTCGGAAAGATTTGAAAGATGTTCTAAATCTAAAGTCTGTCTGATTTTTCGACAGCACAGGTCCGATGAAGCTCACACACAATCGGATTGTCCGGCAGATTCGTTCCGTCTGACCTTTGCTGTCGAAAAGTCCGCTTGTGTGTACAAGACATTTACTGATGCTGATAATATAAATATAAATATATATAAATATATACTAAATGTCAACTCTGTATTCGTATAGGTGAATACCTTGGTGATAGTAAATATAAGGAGCCTAAAAGTCCCTTGGCACAGCATTCTCTCCTTCACCATCAGTCCAAAGTTGATGGACTGAGAGTGAAGGGAATTTATGCTGTAAAACTGAGTAAAAGATGGGGTGACTTTTACTCAAAAGTTCTGAATTTATAAATTAAATGCGCTAATGCCAAGGGGACTCGATAAGGAACTAAATCTACAAGTTTTCCTAGACTTTACCTAGATATCCTTGGATCTTGCTTTGTAAGAGTGCACAAATTGTACATGTATTCTATTCTTAGCATTCATATGTGTGCACTTTTGCTGAACATCTTTATTTTGGCTGTTTTTATACCTTGACTGAACTCACGATCTGAGATGTTCTTTTTGTACATTTGTTCAGTCTTTTTGTGATTTCTCTTTGTATATATGACTAGTCACAATAATCCCTTTTCCTCTTTTTCTGTTTTGGTTTCATTTCTGTTTTTCATTACTATGTCAGTAGTGGTACGAATTAACTTTTTTTCTTTTGGTTTATTTATGTGATAGTGGCTTGCTGTATGTGCTACTCATAGACTATTTGTTTGCCTAGGGACACCTTAAACATAGAATTTAACTATATGAGGTTTAGCATCTTCCACACACTAACCTATATGAATATATGCAGTGTGCTGTTTGGTTCCCTTCGTGAGAGGAAAAAAGGAGGCTGGGCTCGAAGGTGTATTTATACTTGCCTCAGCTAGAGTTCACTACGTCCTGACAAAGCTGGGGACTTCCAGCGAAACGCGTTGACGTCATGCCTCTGTGCGTCTGATGCGGTCTGTTGCATCCCCCGTTTCCCATGCAGCATGGCTGACATGGCGTGGATCTACCTGCTGGTATCAGGACTTTGTAGGAGCATCTGGCTCTAGACCTATCCGAGTTGTCCACAGTATTCCCAGGCACAGTGTCCACCTATGAAGGTTTGGAGGGCTGCGCCACTGGGAGAACCACTGGGAGTCCGGACTCATTTCACTGATAACAGGATTCTGTCAGATTCATGGAACTTACCAGCTGACATTCTGTTACTGTAACCTGGCCATTCCTTTTTGATGCGCATTTGTTTTTCCCGCTTGTACCATCGGCAATCAGAGTAGAACCCATGAGACTGTATTTTCATCTTGATGTTGCATTGATCCGTGTCCCTCTAGCCACCTGAGTTATCGCATCATTGATTGCTACTCATTACCTACTGGCATACAGAGACACCTGCTAGCATTAGGTATACCCAGCCAATATGGTAATATGGTCACTGTACTATGATATGTTGATGCATGACGGCGCCTAGATGTTTGTGTATAGACAATGTTGTCTTTTTAGATAGTTATAGGTGGAGGAGTATCATTTTGCATTTTGACCTGTTTTTTTTTTTTTTTATTATTAAATTGTCATTTATTTTTAACCACTTCAATACCGGGCACTTAGACACCTTCCTGCCCAGACCAATTTTCAGCTTTCAGTGCTGTCGCAGTTTGAATGACAATTGCGCGGTCATTCTACACTGTGCCCAAACTAAATTTTTATCATTTTGTTCCCACAAATAGAGCTTTCTTTTGGTGGTATTTGATCACCTCTGCGGTTTTTATTTTTTGCTAAACAAATAAAAAAAAAAGAACATTTTGAAAAAAATAAAAGTTTTGCTTTTTGTTTCTGTTAAAAAAAAAATTGTAAATAAGTAAGTTTTCTCTTTTCTGGTCCTGGGCGGCTTCCCTGGTGGTCCTGGGTAGGATCCGAGGGGGGGCTGTGCTGATAAACAATCAGCACAGACCCCCCCTGTCAGGAGAGCAGCCGCGAGTGAGGAAAAGCCGATCACCGGCTCTTCCTATTTACATCGTGATCAGCCGTGAATGGACACGGCTGATCACGTGGTAAAGAGTCTCCGTCAGAGACTCTTTACCTAGATCGGTGTTGCAGGGTGTCAGACTGACACCCCGCAACAACGATCGCCGTGATGCGCGCCCCCGGGGGCGCGCAGCGGCTCGATATTCCTGATCACGTCATATGACGTCCGATCAGGAATATCAAACCACTTTGCCGCCGTCATTCTGTAATAGGGCGGGCGGCAAGTGGTTAATGAATTTTTGTTTTCCACTTTTTTGCTTACTTTATCCCTGTGGCTCTATTGTGTGGTACTTTTGACTGTCCCCTCTTCTTGGCTCAGTCCTCCTCTCTTTTTATAGGCAGCCCTTCGGCCACTGAGCCCCACTTCTGTTGGACAGTGAGTGGATGAGCTCTCAGCAGTATTTGGATTTCATGGTGTGGTTCCCAGTTTCCCAATTTTTCTTTATCTGAACAACCTGCTGCCCAGAGGGTTTCAGTCACTTTAGAACGGCTCACCATCTTGCAAAGTCATTGAAAACTGAAAAGTTAGCCCTTTTATGGAAACCAATAGCAGAACTTCTTCATCCTGAACGTCAGCTAGCAGCACAGATCTTCACTGCAACTAAACTTACCATAGCAAGAGCCTGGAAAACCCCGAACCTTAGTTTTGAAGCAGTTAAAAACACAGTGAATGATATCATGGTAAATGAGAAACTTACGGCCATATTGCTGGACAAACACGATAAGTTCCTCAGGATATGGCAACCCTGGGTGACTTACAGTCGCCCATCAAGATTTGACCTAACGCTCCTCTCCTTATAATAAGCCTTCGTTCCCCCCACCCCGGGGTCCTTCCTTCCCTTCCCTTCTTTCTTCCCCCCTCCTTTTCTACTTTCAATTTCTTTCTCCTTCTCTTTATTCAGGCCCTCGGGCTTAATTCTACAATGATCAGAAAAGTACCATAACAAACAATTTTATTGCATCCAGAGGTATTTCATCCTCTCTCAGGTTATTCCATTTAGTCTGAATTTAATACTGGTTTTTTATAAAATTTTGATTTTGCTTTGTGTGTGTGTGTATGTATGTATGTATGTATGTATGTATGCGCGCGTGTGTGTGTGTGTGTGTGTGTGTGTGTGTGTGTGTGTGTATGTGTATATATATATGTGTGTGTGTATGTGTATATATATATATATGTGTGTGTGTGTGTGTGTGTGTATGTATGTATGTATGTATGTATATGTATATATATATATATATATATATATATATATATATATATAAATAAATTTCTTCATCTAAAGTTATGTATTGCAACAACATTTCGCATTGAAACTTTTAGTTATCCATGTATGTTTGCAATCATATTATTACGTACTGTTATCATACCGTTACGTCAGAACACCAGTTAATTCATGATGTATCCATCACTGTTTTGTATTCTTTTTCTGTTGATATATATTTTCAATAAAAACCTTTTGTACAAGAAAACTGAAAAGTTAGGCTGCCAGCTAAATAGGGTTTGTCAGATAATTAAAGAAAATGGCACACAGTCCCAGATTAACACCAATAACTGGGAGCTATCTGAAAGTGTTCTCTCATTTTGAACAATTTTCTTTTTCAAATCTCGTTAAAGTTTTTTTATGCTGTGCTTCAAAATATATGTAGCTCATGAAATATGCTTAACAAAACTGCTCTTTTACTCTTGTTTAGATCATTTCAAATAGGACTAATATAATTACACATATCATTTTCTATTTGCAATTGAAATCTAGTGAGATTGTACACAGAGATACAACTGTCTGTATGTACAAGCAAAATCCCATGAAATCAGTGAGATTTCATTATTTCCTTTCTGAGATTTGCCTGCAGCATCTCTTGACTTAAACGTCTGTGGGGATGATGCTGACAAGGTCACTAATGCCTAAACTGAAGGCCTGTAGGGAAACTGATCAAAAAGGGTAACTGATCAAAGTTAGAATTTTATTAAATAAGTGGAATTAGGATGATTTGCCCAATATGTGTGTGTTTTTTTTTTGGGGGGGAATCAGGACCTCGCCTACCTGTTGAGTCCCAGAATGCCATTCTGGGCGCCATGTCTGGTAGAATGCCACTGTTTTGTACTGTGTTTTCTCTGTTCTATGAATGGTAATAAATATTCTGTGTTGGGTCTTTTTTTCCCCCCTAAAGGTGAAGTTCAACAAGGCATTGGCTGACCACTCTATGACAGAGAAGCCACGTCTCATCGATGGCATTGTGCTCACCAAATTTGACACCATCGATGATAAGGTGATTTTAAGTTTTAACTGTCATTTCTTTTTACTACTACAAACACATGTTGACTTTTTACAGCGAGTTCATTTTACGTGGCATCAACAACTGTAGCACAAGCAACATTGTTTATAGCATTCCCTAAAATTGCTTACTCTGATTCCACGGCACACTCTGAGTTTCTCATATTGGGCATTTAGAAGCTGCAGCAAGTCAGAGTGTGCTCAATTTCTGGGCTGGAGAACATCCAGCATAGAGGCTGGCTGGAGGACATGGGAGTTACCTAGGGTGGTCTGCATGCAAACCTGCCTAAGAAGCCCACCCCTTCAGACTGACATCCACCCATCAAGGCATTTTGATATTTGAATAACTCCTTTCAATAGCCAGCCCACTGCTTGTATCGGTGTGGAGGACTTAAAAAAAAGGAGTACTGAGGCAGGGTGCTGTGTTTACATGAAGCTATGCACAGCACCTGCTGACCCTCATCACCAGCCTTGATATTCCTGTGTTGCATAGAGAAGCACATCTCTGGATCTAAAATATATATTTTTAAATTGGCATTTCGATCAGGGGAGGAGGAGGAACCAGAAAGAGAAACTACAAGCAGATTAAACTTTAACTCACAGACCACAAGTTTTTCCACATTTTTTTAGCAACCAGTTAAAAAATGTGTAACCACAGCGCAAAACAAACCCAGATGCAATGAAAGTAGTAAAGTGCAAGTGCTGTGCATAAATAAGGTTACAAATGCAAATAACCAAACAAATCTAAAATAATGGAAAATTTGAAACAAGCACGTAGCCAGTAAAAGTTCAAGTTTCAGTGCAGAACACAAAGTTCCAATCACAATGAATCTTCACAAGTGCTGCTGTACTATCAGTTTCCCAAAATGCTGTAGTGCTCAATTTTCATACAGGTGATTTGTGCATCACACACCCTCCTAAGTGGTTAGACTCACCAGATCAAACGGACCCCTTAGCAGTACTATTTCCTATGGGGAAACTCGCTTTGCTATACGAGTGCTTTCTTTTGGAACTAATTATGCTCATAATCCAAGGTATCACTGTATTTTAAATTTGTTTGGTTATTTGCATTTGTAACCTTATTTATGCACAGTACTTGAACTTCACTACAGTGGTCATCAACCCTGTCCTCAGGACCCACTAACAGGCCAGGTTTGCAAGATAACTGAAATACATCACATGTGATATCATTTGCTGCTCAGTGATTGCAGTATTCTAGTCAGCATCTCCCCAAGGTAATACATAAAACCTGGCCTGTTAGTGGGCCCTGAGGACAGGGTTGATGACCACTGATTTACTAGTTTCATTGCATCTGAGTTTGTTTTGCGCCGTGGTTACACTTTTTTTTTTTTTTTTTTTTTTTTAACATGTTTTTGACCTTTGTCATGAACCACAGCAACAAGCCTGACATGAGATCCAGCGTGGGTGATTTATTTTTTTATAGTTAAAAATAGTATGTGATTATTGCTGTGGGTAAGGCACAGTGTGTCTGTCTTTTCCTCCTTGTGATGTTGGTGATTCTGATAAGACTTTCTTTGTTCCCCTTGCAGGTGGGAGCCGCCATCTCTATGACGTACATCACTGGGCAGCCCATTGTGTTTGTGGGTACAGGGCAGACTTACTGCGACCTGCGCAGCCTGAATGCCAAAGCCGTGGTGGCCGCTCTGATGAAGGCCTAACAACTTTTCCTGCAGAAAATCTTGCCATTAAAGTGTTAAGAATTTCTCGCCCCCCTCCCTCCTCGCAGTGCTGACGTGTTTATGGTAAAGAAAGGAATCTTTGTCTCTGCTGAGCGACTCCCATCCATCTGCCTGAATCCTGAGATCATTTCCTAGATGCTGTAATGCAAGAACAAGCAAACGAGCATCCTCCAGTCACAATGGATCTAAGGGCCTATTCACACGATGCACTGCATTATTGAGCATCAAGGCAGTCTGCCTAAGTGTGAAAAAAAAAAAAATAGACGTTACTTTTTTTTTAGCCTACCCCATTGTATCGCATTATTTTGTGGCGCACTGTGGTTTGTATATTAACACTCTACCACTTGTGTGTAATGCATCAGTGCAAATGGGCCCCAAAAGTGCCAGCATGTTCTTGCCACCAGCAGCTTGCAGTGCATGCTTGGATTAGAGGTTCTTGCATAGTTAAATGTCGCGCTTAAAAAAAAAATCTCTAGTCCCTGGGCGTGTGCGCATGTTTCCTTTTTTTCCATTGCTGGTGCTTGCAGTCCTCATGCCTGATGATCTCCTCCTTTTTAGAGAACAGTCAACAGTGCAAAAAAGCAAATCCCAGCTTGGGGTTTGTAATATTTCAGCTAGAACTGCCTTATTTACTAAAAGCTGCCCATGTTGCTGAGAGAAAGAGAACATATTTCAGCTTCTTTGCTCCTGCATGATCATTAATGCAGAAGGGCGTCCTCCAATGGACTATATAAAAGGATTTTGCAATGAGTGCAAAAGTCCTATGTTTGTTTTTTTTCAGCTGTTATATCTGAAAAATGGGAGCAAGCAACTGCCCGTAAACAATTTGGTTAGATATTTCCCAGCAAAGCTAAGAACTGACAAGAGCAGAAAAAAAAAGTGATGCATGCTTGGTTTAGGAGGGTTATCCTGGACTGGCGCACAGATTTGTTTTCCTAGTGTTGTCTTCCTGTAGGTGACAGTATATGATTTAATGGATGAGAATACTTTTTTTTTTTTTTTATATATTACTGTACGGTGTCCCTGTTGTTGGGGATATCACCTCTCTTTGTTATGTCTTACACCTGTTACATAGACATAAACAGAGAATTAACCTATCCAAGGGGAACGCTGAGGAAATACCCCTTAGATAGCAGTTTAGTACATTATCTGGTGAGGACTCAGCAGCATGACCAAGGTTCTAACACCTTTTCTGTGCAATCAAGTAAACTTTAGCTGAAGTTGGCCTTTAGCTGAGTAGGAGAGATTTCTACTGAAAGCACCATCTATGGAAATAGCCTAAGATGAGAAATATATTTTAAAATTGACAGGTCCTCTTTACCAAACCATGGCTGGAAAACAGAATTCTAAATGAACTCTTCAGGCAGAGGATGGAACATCACGTATTGCCAGCAGATGGTGCAGATTGTATATGCATCTTGATTTTGCTGCTACAGGAAACTGCAAGCCCCCATCCCACCCCCTTCCAGAGCACCTGTCCCTTTCAGGGCCATTTTGTAGGCTAGTGAATGGCAATGCTGCCTAATCATGTATTCATCGATAAGCTTAATATAGGATGGTTTAGCCTAGAAAATGGCCACATTACCCATATGGGGGCAAGTGCATATTTTATTCAGTATATTACTGGCTGCAGAGTTTGTGCTGAGAGCATGTAAAGGGTGCGTTTGAATGGCCTGTAGCCTGAGTTTAGACCAGGTTAGCTTCTTCCTCCTGCTGGTCAGGTGACAGTGTTCAGGCCCCAACACTGCATCTTGAGAGGACACAGGATGCCTTTCCCCATAGCTGGATGTCCTTGGTATTAACCAAAGGCTCCAGTAGAGTGGGGCAGCGGTGTGCACAGAATTATGAGAAGATGGAGGTAAGAGGTGCTTCTGACAGGTTAATTTGGCACTTAGACCCGAATGGCCAAACTGACAGTCTTTTAAAAGTTGTACCTAAAGTTCTTGCAAAAGAATACCTATTGTACTGACTCCCTCTTTGGCTGTCTCCTACCTTACCTTTGTTCTTTTTCATTTTATTACTATTCTGGTGAGCTGTAGGCCCGGGGCCATTCCTGCTCTGCAACCCACCTCCTTGTTTATGTAAGCTGTGGGGTAGGGATGACCTGACGCACAGCTCATTAGAGTGTAAAAAAAAAAAAAAACCACACAAGTTCTGCTAGAGTTGAGTTTGTAGGATGCCCAAGCTTACATATAGTCATCACAGGACTCAGTAGGGATGTAGGTGGTCAGAGGATGGAGTTCATAGTGCCCATCAGGAGATGCAGGCCTTTGGCACTTCCAGAGGAGTCTTGTGGAAACTGCAGCACTGGGAGAAGGTAGGAGAGCCTTGCTGTTGGAGAAGTGAATATAATCAGCTATTTTAGGTACAATTTCCTTTCTTGAGAGAGTGACTGTTCTCCTCCTGCAGCTAAGTGAGATCAAGGCCGTTCAAACCCACCGGGACCTCGTCACTCAGCCCGATTGGACAGAGGATCCCTCATGTTCTCAGCATTAGATTTACTCCTTGCCTGTCTACCAGAATCATGTTGTTGCATTTAGCACTGTTCTGTGTGTACCAGCAGCTAAGAAGCACCATCCCGGTTCCGGGTGTGTGCCGTACGGCTGCTGTACTTCTCCTCTTGTACTTCGTCTAGTGGCACCATGCTAAGCTGATGTGCAATAAATGGATCCATATCCATTCTACAGAGGCAAACCTTAATTTATAAAAAAAAATAAATTTCTTAAATAATGCTGGAAATATGTTTGTGCTGATGATTTGTCACTATAATCTGTATTTAAGGTGCATGCAGATTGGAACTGAAAAAGAAGAAAAAAAAACTGATATGTCAATTTTATTTCATATACAGCAAAATATAGGTTACAGACTGGTTTTAGAAAACTTTACAAAAAGCCAACCAAGATGACAGGAGTTTAACCAAAACAAAAACAGCCAATCGGATCTTAGCATTCATACTGTAAACTGTTCTTGCCAGATGGCAGATATTGATTATGGACTAGGACATAACTAAAAGTGAACCTGTGCCCAGATCAAGCACGCTTTTTTTTTTTTTTTTTTTTTTACAGATTCCTAACAAGCAGCTAAAGCACTTTAAAGCCTATGTGAAATTTGCAACTCAAAAGCAGGCAATCACAAAAATATACACTTTACAAAACTGAAACCTTCAATACAACTGCTAAATACGTAAAATATTGATTTAATCCAGCACTCATGTGACTGCAAGCACCTTTTCCATGTTCCTGCTGGGCAGGGGGCAGAAGGATTTGGCCATTGTATGTAAGCTTGTGATGGCACTGGCCCACTACAGAATTACAGCCAAGCCTGTGCCCCAGAGAAGAGGATTCAGTCTAACCACATTAGCATGGGTGTGCTTAATGTGCATCAAACAGGAAGTCCTACAATCAGAAGGGATCACTAGGTAGTTGTAGGGGCCTCTAGAAATAAAAGGAAAATGTATACAATTGGGGATAATAAAAAGTAGCCCTAGCATTTTCATTTTATCTGAACCTATACTTTAAACAAGTCCTCATTCACCTCTGTATCTAAAAGCATTGCGGAGAAATTGCATTTTCAATATAGGCAGTGGGTTTTTCTATTAGAACAGATACACCTTCTAAAGTAAAACACACAGCAAGTGTTTCTAAGCTCTTTGAGAATGAAAAATTTCATAGGAAAAGCAGCTAGAGCGGTTAAAAACAGCTTTCTTTATAGCTCATACTACTTGTCAGGACTATTTAAATAATTTAATGTCCAGTCTGGACACAGGTGTACTTTTAAAGGTAAATATATACCCCCTCTTCTGTCCCTCTGACCAGAGAGAGAGAGAGACAGGGAGGGTCAGGAATGGTGATCTCCATGTTTTACATTCTACTTTAAAGTCATTCCATCTAGTAGTCACTGTACACAGAGCTGGTTGTGGGCCCGTTGTCGCTTCATCTCTCATGTCACATCTCTAGCAGTCCCTGGCTAGCAGCTGACTACCACATGCAAGCTGTATGGGGCTCCATGATTGCTAATGGTGAACATGAGACATAGAGCTTACAACAGCCCCTCAATACGTAGGTTTTGTCACATGAACTAGTACAAGCAACATTAGGAGTCGGTTTAAATCAATTGTTAATGCATGGTATAAAAGATGTATTGGAGCATATGACCTCAGAACACAAATTGTACAGAAAAGTGACGCTCATGTTGGGAATTGAGCTGCTTGCTGTGGTCTGTAATTAGGCATGTGAATCGGCTACAGCAGGGAAACCATTGTATATTCATTGAGTTAAGGACCCCAAATCTGCTTTGTAAGGGTAAGATTTACCAACGTGACAAGCAATCTGCCCCCATCCTACAACTTTACTTTGTAGGGAACACTTTGGACCCATTGTATGTATTATGTGGCGATACTCAGAATACCAGCTATGACTCTGAGCTATTGAAAGGTTTGTTTTTTTTCACCATAGTTTAAAATCTACTGTACAGATTACCGTTCCCTGGAGATGCAGTCTATTTTGATGTTACAGTAGAAAAACCCACTGACATTGTGCAAAAAAAAATATGAATTGACAAGTACTAAAAAGCATACCCCCTCAAGGGAAAAAAAAAAAAAAAAAAAAATCATCGCCTGAAATGGCCAGTGTGTATATTATCCTGAGACAGAAATATGGACACCATTCCCTGTTTAAAAAAAATTCTCCTACATCATGGACACAATTATCAAAACTTTCACATCCGGAATGACTGTCTCATATCCAGCATCCTCCAAGCAGCTAATCGGATTGGCTGATGTCCGGTTTGACTTTTAAAAAGTGTTACTAAACCCAGGACCCTGCAGTCACTGTATCTGGTCTCCCACAGTGCACTGAACATGAAAATGCAATTACTTTAGTAAATATAAAAAGACCCAGTCTTGTGACTTCTACCAGTTTCTGGTTAAAGCTTGTAGGAGGAGTTTTAATTCTACTATGACTGTCCTATGAGGCTGCAGGACTCGCTGACCCTCTGTCTGGACAGTGCTGATTGGCCCTGTGCTGATCACATGCACTCTCCCCAAACAAAACAAAGAAAAAAAACCTCTAGCAATACACACCAAACTGAGCATGTGCAGAGTTCCTCCAAAGGCTCTGTACTATCAGCAGATGGATTGGGGGCTGTGGAAGAAGAGATCAAACCCCCCCCCCCAGGTTCCACAGTGAGTATAACAAGCATGCTTTACTGCATATACAAACTGATTTTACTGTTGTATGAACAGCGATCTGTCATCTCCCCTATACAGTCCCCTTCCCCCTTCAGTTAGGACACACACTAGGGAACACAATTAACCCCTTGATCGCCCCCTAGTGTTAAACCCTTTCCTGCCAGTGACATTTTTACAGTAATCAGTGCATTTTTACAGCACTGATCGCTGTATGAATGCCAATGGTCCCAAAAATGTGTCAAAAGTGTCCGATGTGTCCGCCATAATGTCGCAGTCACGATAAAAAAAATCTCAGATCGCCGCTATTACTAGTAAAAAAAAAAAAAAAATAATAATAATAATAATAAAAATGCCATAAAAGTATCCCCTATTTTGTAGACGCTATAACTTGTGTAAACCAATCAATATTGCTTATTGCAAATTTTTTTTTACCAAAAATATGTAGAAGAATACATATTGGCCTAAACTGAGGAAAAAAAATGTTTATATATTTTTGGGGGATATTTATTATAGCAAAAAGTAAAAAAAAAATTGTGTTTTTTTTCAAAATTGTCGCTCTTTTTTTGTTTATAGCGCAAAAAATAAAAACCGTAGAGGTGTTCAAATACCACCAAAAGAAAGCTCTATTTGTGGGGAAAAAAAAAAAAAAGAAGGATGTCAATTTTGTTTATGTGCAACATTGCACGACCGCGCAATTGTCAGTTAAAACGATGCAGTGCTGAATTGCAAAAAGTGCTCTGGTCAGGAGGGGGGTAAAATCTTCCGGGGCTGAAGCGGTTAAGGTAAAAAAAAAAAAAATACAAAAAAAAAAAAAAAACCCTACCTTTGACTAAGGCTCCATTCACACTAGCGCGTTTTTTGATGCATTTTGCATTTTGCAGAAATGCATGGGAATTTTTTAACATGGGTTCCTATGGAACATGTTCACATCAATGCTTTTTTGTATCTCTGCGTTTTTGGAAAGGGTCGGGGACTTTTTTTCATGCAAAAAGCAGCGTTTTGCATGTAATGGATTTCAATGGACAAGCATCAAAAACGCAAGTGCACCGTTTTTGCAGCGTTTTTGGTGCGTTTTTGCCGTTTTTTTTTTTGTAATTTTTTTTTAAGACTGTAAAAAAAAATGAAAAAAAAAAAAAAAAAAAACGCAAATCGCGGCAAAAACGCTACAAAAACGCTGCTCAAAAACGTGCCAAGCATGAAAAAAAAACCCTCCAAAAACGCTCAAAAGCAACATGCATAGGTGTGAATCGAGCCTAAATGGTTAAACCCCCCCCACACACACACACACACACACACACACACACACACACACACACACACACACACACACACCTACACCTACACCTACCTGTGCCCTGTATCAATCCAGCGCTGCTCTTTTTCCCTGGTCTCACAGGACAGACTGATAGCAGAGGGAGCCATTGACTACTGATGCTGTCAAAAAAATCCAGTGAGGAGGGGGCAGAGCCAAGCCAAAGACAAGAAGGAGCCAAGATTGCTGGCAGAGGACACCCAGAAGAGAAAGCTTGGGGCCATTCTGTACAGTACCAGTACATAGAGCAGGTAAGTATAACAGGTTTTTTTTTTTTTTTCATGTAATAAAGATTTTAGAATCACTTTAAGGCAGCATTCAATGCTGCCAATACACCCGGAGACCTGGTTTATATGGGCTTCAGTCTGTATAAGAGCAGTATAAACAGAGGGCTTCAAGCAGCTGTCTTGAAGTCTTCACATTTCAACTTCCTAATGGATCTCTGGAGCAGTTTTTCACATTACTGAGCTACGGTGTACCCATATCCTGCCCTGCTGCATCTTTCACTTATTTTAAACATCTGAACTGTGGACCTTGCAACAATACAGAAGAAACACAATTTCAACAGGATTTAAAAAACACACACACACAGTAAAAACATGCTCAATGTTAAAAAAAAAAAAAAATTGAGCTGTGTACCATTCATTACTGCCTGTTAATTCCAGTAATGGGGTTTCTCATGGGAGGGTCTTCGCCCCTCAGGGGTGGAGCATAAACTCATGACAAACCAAAGCTGCCAGGGCAAATACTGGAAATACTCAATCATTTGGGAGCCAGAAACTTTTAATTTACAGAAATACCCTATGACATTCACAGTTGGGTAATACAAAGCCCTGGCACAGAGAAGCTAAACAATAGTCAGCAGCTCTGAACTGGCTTGTCCTGCTTATGATACCATAGTCTTTACAGACTGCAAAGTGTCTGAATAAACATTAACCAAACAAACCCTGAAAGCAAGAAAAAAACAAAAAAAAAAACAAAACAGGACTAGCACTCCTCTACGGGAGTTACATAAAAGCTCCATACAAGACCACTTCTCTGATGTACCAGCATGGGAAGCATACATAGCAGGGACTTTCATGTTGCCATTTCTTCAGCTGTGCTCTCCACCATAACGTCATGTGGTGACCGATGGTCAGGTCTCATGTGCTGGAGCCTGGTGGAACAGAAGAGATTAGTCAGTGTCTTTACTTTGGCCATAGATTCACTGCAAGTAGCTGCAAAAAAATGGTGGTTACTAATGAAAGACAAAACCAATTAAATCTGAAGTCTAGGTATAGAAATTTTTGCAGTTGCATTGGTTCAGCTGGGCCAATCCTAGCATGTATGTGCCATACCTGTGGAATCCCCACAGAAGCTGGAAATCAACATAGTAGACACTGCTAACTTCTGGGTCTCGTGTCTGCCCTGCTGCAGTGAACGCAGGAGGTTGCTCGCTCGGCCCAGGCCCCATTTAGAGAAGACTATGCATTTTCCCAATGAATGCAAAGGGTTCTCTGACTGGACATGGTGGAAAGGCAAGGCAAAGATGTCACAATCTCCACCTCATCCAATCAGAGAAGACTTTGCATACAGCTATTGTTATACTTTTGGTGCTTTGATACAGGACCTTTGGGTCTCAGTGTGGACTAAGGCCACGTTGCCCACCCATCCTCTCGCCCAATCACAAAAGGAAGGTTTTGTATTTTGTAAATGGATTTACATAACACAAGCAGCCTTCTGTGAATGAACAGGGGAGGGGCGGACAGTCACACACAAGCCGTGCGCCAAGAGTATGGCTATACTTGTGCAATTGTAAATAAATCCACCAGGTGGCCTATACCTTGGGCTTAGCCAATTGTAAGCTAGCACATTTTATATACGGACTTAATTCCTGGAATTCTTCTTTAATTAAAGTAAATTCCAGGTGCATCAATACAAAATGTGTTAAATGTGTAAGGGCTCTTTCACACGGGGCAGATTAGTGATGATCCGCCCCGTGAACACCCGCTTGCTCAGCGGGGATCGCTCCGCCGATCCCCGCTGAGCAGGAAAATGACAGGTCCATCGCTGCACCCTGTGCAGCGACGGACCTGTCAGAGCGCCGCTCTCCCCTATGGGGATGGATGATGACAGACCGTAGTGTCCGTCGTCACCCGATCCGATAACGGATGGAAAAGTAGGGTTTTCCTCCGTTACACTTTTCGGATTGGAGCGAGTCGGATGTCAGCGGACATGTCACCGCTGACATCCGACGCTCCATAGGGATACATGTATGTCCATTTTTCATCCGAAAACGGAAGGATGAAAAACGGACATACGGATCCTCCGTGTGAAAGAGCCCTAAAGGTCCCTTTCACACGGACGGATAGAATTCAGCTTTTAGCTGTGGATAGATCAAGTTATCTACCGCAGCTAAACTCACACAATGCTTTCCTATGGGCCCCATTCACACACTGCATTTAGCAATGGTTTAATTGCGTGGGGTTTTATGCAGTTACAAAAAACAAATTTGACTGCGTCCAGGACTGATTTATTGCAGCTATCTGCACATAACTGCTGGTAATCGCAGTGTACTATTTCACCTGCAGATAGCAGCAGCAACAAGGAAAGAAAAACTACAGGAAGCACATCAGAAATGGCAAGAATGTTCCACTGCAGCTAAACGCAGCCGCATGTAAACACATGTAAATGCAGCTAATCGCAGTGTACAAATGCAGGTGTTCGCTGTGCCTGGAGTCTTGGAATTTAAAAATAACAAAACATGCTTTAATATCGGCAGAACAGCCACCCATGTGAAAGGGGCCTTACAGTTCGTTTTCTTGCTAAAGCAGCCACAGCCCGAGTAGAGAAGCCTTTCCCCTGAAAGCATACTGTAGAGAAGTTCAGTTGGGCTTTAAAGTAAACCAGTTGGTCATTTTAAACTTTTCAAAATAAAAAGGCCTGGCCAACTGCTATCTCCTGTCACATAGGGTGACTCTAGGCTGCATTCCCATTGTAGCATTTTGTAAAATGCGCAAAATTGGGCTGCACATGATTAGGGCAGCCCATGTATCTTTTTTGAGAGTCAAGCTTTGTGCATTTCTGACCATACGTTTTGCAGCATTTGTCATGCATCTGTTCGCAGCATTTATGATACCATTAATAAATGGCACTGCAAGTTTGACACTTGTTTCTTGCACGTTTCATAAACATATGCAATTCCGCGCATGTTTATGAAGCGCTGTGAATGTAGCCTCAGAGATCAGTAAAGTCACTCGTATAAGATAGCCATTAGCTTGGGGCTAAGCCCTTCCAATGATCTCTATTTATAAAGAAGACTGGATACTGCCATCTGCTGACCACCACAGTGTTTACTACAAAACTCTACATTGTGCGACTCATTCATAAAATGCAGGCCACTGGGTGGAGCCTGAAGTGTCTGCACTGCTGTCTTTATAAAATGTGTGTTTCTCCTCCCCCCCCCCCCATAAGCAGTGGCAGTGCTAATGGTAATACTAATATGGCCATAATGCTAACTAAATGGGCCAAATAACAAAAAAGAAACTAAATCAAAGAGGGGCGCAGACTAGGCGTTTTAGGCTAACAAGCATAAGTACATTACATACATTGATAAGACTTAAGGTAATGGTTTGGGAATATTGCTTCTAAGTATGGATTGCATGGAAGCAGCCACTTTTTAACATTATATATGCAGGCCACTGTGCCCGTTTAACAAAAAGAAAGAGGAGGGAAGTGCATAGCTAGTGCACTTAAACTTTATTAATCAGAAACAAAGAATAAAAAAGACCGGTCTCATCTATTCTGACCTAGATAAGAAAGACTATCTTCTATGGTGGTAACATTCCACTATGTTCCAACTTAAATTGTGACTTTTATACAGGGCCCCTTTACAACATAGGGCATTTTTTTTATTCTTTGGTTTTGATTAATAAAGTGCACTAGATATGCTGTTCCCTGCTCTTCCTTTTTGTTTTGAAAGCTCTGGGGAATTACACTGTGCCTTCTTCCTAGTAGTGTAGCACAATGATTACGCTTTACTGCTCCTCTCAGATTCAATGAAAAAAAAAAAAAAATTTGTTCATCTCCGTTTTAGCAGAGCTGCTTATTGAAAGTCTCCGATACAGAGAAACAGAGGGAGAATCTACAAATCTGAAAACGAAACAGAATCCTCAAAATATGGAATAGCAAGGATGTAAAAACGTGAAAGGCTTATCAAAAGTTACTTAGGCAAACTTGGCAATCATAACGTAAAATCTTTACTCAAGGAAAAGACATTATAGTTTGCCTTTAAAGGCTGGCAATGGAAATAATGTTGCAGGAAAGTCTGAGGAAAACCAAAAACAGAAATGGAAGTATTATCTGCCTTTATTCCCCCCTTCACCCATCATTTCCCATCCTATCAGCTAACAGGTTTATTGATAAATCAACAAGCAATGCACCCACCCATATATCTCTGGTTCCATATGCCACTGACAAAACTGAACTCCTCTTAGGCTTCTAGGATCATTTCACGGTGAGCACCATTATATTAGAAGGACCAGTCCACGCAAACTATTTCATTGGTGGAAGATTAAACACCCTAATAAATCCTTCTATGTGTGCTGTGCCCATTGTGAAGGGTTCCTACTATCCCTGCACTGAGTTCACATCTGCTGTGACAATATGCTGGGTTCCCACCATCCCTGAGCGGAGCTGCCAGCTCTGCAAACCTGCTGTGCCCTTTATGAGGCGTTCCCACCATCTAAACACCTGATTCGCCCATATGAAGAGCTCCCACTATATCTGAGTGCACGGCTTTACACATCTGTTATGACAATATGATGGGTTCCTGGCTCTGCAGGCCTGCTGTGCCTATTATGAAGTTTATCCCACCATCTCTATGCCAAGCTCTAAGTCTATAAACCTGCTGTGGCCATTATGAGGGGTTCCAACCATCCCTGTGCTGGGTTCCCTGGTCTGTATATCTGCTGTGCCCATTATAGGGGCTCCCCCCAACCCCAAACTGAGCTCCCAGCTCTTCATACCTGCCGTGCCCTTTATGAGGCAATACCAACATACCTGTGTTGAGTTCCCAGGTCTGCACACCTTTGGTGTCCATTATTAGGAGTTCCTGGGTGTGCACACCTGCTGTGCCAATATGAGGGGTTCCCAACATCCCCGTTGGATTTATTTTTCCATTTACAAATACAGATAATGCAGCATATTAGTTGGAATACCACAAGCTTATTACAACTCCAAGGTGGGCAGGGAAAAAGTAAAGTCCTATGGCAATGTCCCACCACAAAAGTTCAGAGGCCAACAGGTGTTACAGCCCATCAGCCAAAACCTTTTTTCCCTTAGAAGAGGAGGAGCTTTCCCTTCACTTCCTGTTCCACAGTAAACAGGAAACCTGTACAAAGCGAGGAAAAGATTTTCTCTCCATTTCCGTGCCTACTTTAGAATTTCCCATAGCCTGCTTTACATATACTTTATTTTTGCTTTCCTACACTGGACTCCGACATTAAAGATAATATATTGCTTTCTGCCTTTATAGCAAGCTGTGATAGGGAAACTTAAACCTATACAATCTTTTACATGGATTAAAAGAAGCACTTGTGAAATTTTCAAAAGGTTTTAATTCTAGAACAAAACTTAACATTTGGATGTTTTTTCCCAAAAATATTTCCTTTCAAAAATAAATAAAAAAAAAAAAAAAAAAAAAAAAGGAAGGACGGACAGCTCAACAAAAAGTGAAGGTTTATTTACGCCCTCTCTTTGCAGGACGCGGCCTTGTGTCACTGGAGTAGTTTAATGGTGGAGTGGGTCCTTTTTTTGCTCTGGTAGAATAGCGATACTGCGTAGGGGGAGGAGACAAAATTGCAGTAGTAGCTATAGATGGGCTTCCAAGAGACATATCCTCTAGAGATGTTGGCGTTGATCCCCTGTGCAAGTCCAAAAGATCATGTAACTCTCTTTGGCTGGCGTTCTGGTGAATTGCCAACATTTGCAAGCTGGTGGCCAGTTTAGCAATGTTGGTGTTCATCTGGCTTAACAACTGGTTTCTGTCGGTCTCCACCTTTTGCATTTTTCGGAACACGGAATTGTTTCTTTGAATACCCATCGTCAGCTGACACAAGTCTAGGTGCAGTGTGTTCATCTTTGTCATGATCCCCTTCCGTAATCCCTCCTGGATGTCAATAAAACTCTTGAAGTGCTCCTCAATGGTCCATGCACTAGGAACTGCTGGTGGTAGACCTTGGTCCTCTTTAGAAGGTGGAATAGTTGGAGACAGGGGTCTCTGGGTAAGGTTTGTCCAGTCTGGCTCAATAATCTGGTCACTTAGCTCCAGTGATTTGCTAGAGGGATGAGAAGTGGTGGCTATGCACACATGCTTTGTCTGTGCACAACAGTCTGTCTTCACGGTTTCTGCAAAGGATAGTACTGGAATTTCGTACTTGGGTTGACAAGCCATTTCCTCTTCACAGTGCAACTCCTGACAGCATGAAAACCCTAAAACAGCAATGTGTAGATATTAGAACTTTGTTGTTTGGTTTCTGAGACAGACAATGCAGGGTTTCAAACACACAACAGTCCCCATTTTCAGTGGCAAGAGCCAAAAATAAAAAAGCAAAAACCACTGACAATACTATACACAATGTTCTCAGGCAAGTTCACTTTAACGGAGGAAATGAAAACTTATTTAAGAAGGGAGGAGAAAAAAAAAAAAAAAAAACGGTGTCAAGCCAGGATTTTAAGACCCCATTCATCCCTAGCACTAGCATTCATTTCAATGGGCTGCTCCACAAAAGGCAAAGTAGCACATGTAGCTTTTTGCTGCCTTTAAATTTGCTGTGTTTTCCACGCAACTGCTTGCCACATTTGGGGTGCACTTAATGAATTGCATCACATACATAACACACATTTTTTTAGCACGTTTTGTAAATGTGTGCAAAAATGCATGATTTTGTGCGTTTATCAAACGTGCAGGTGTGACAGCTTTACAGTCTTAACGCCTTCACCTGGTCTGATACAAAAGAGGTACAATCATAATATACAAATCTTCATAACATTATGCTGAAACTAGAATTACCGTCCATACCTGGGGTTCAAGGATAACCCGCTGAATGGACTATGATAGAATCAAGCTCCTGGTTAGGACAATGTATAAATGCAGCTTTTTTTCTCTCTCACTAAACTCTCTCACTCCCGCAGCATGCCATACACTACTCCAATACAAATGCAGGCTTGAGCGTCTTTGACCCTTTCCAAAAGACACGGTGTATATGAAATGTGCATATTTAATGACCTGATAATGGCAAGGGACGGAGTTCAAGCATCTTAATACTCGGATAGTTCTGCAAGTTTGGCACAGCTGACCATGTCACCTTAAGGGGTTTTGTGGTATTTATGGCACAGAATGACAGAACTGCATTCTGTGGAGAAGTAATAATTCAGAACTCCCTAAAAGATTTAGGGAATTGGTAAGGAATTCAATTTGCCATCAGCCATACAAACCTTTTCATGTGGAGAAAGCTTTGTATTGTAATGTTGGGTACACTGGTACCATAAATTACTGTTTTAGATGCGTGGACTACAGCAAAAAACACAGAAGAAAGGACCAATAACAAATATGTAATATCCAACAGCTAGAGGGATTTACATTTAAAAAGGTAACCAGTAATGTTCCACAAGCCAAAACATCATGAAGGTTTCCTTGTCTTCATTCAGCAGCGGAACGCTCTATTATCCATTCTCTTCTTATGTTTAAAACTTTAGTTATCACTTTGCTTGCAAAAGTTCTTCAAAACTTCTCCTCCAGACTAGCTGGCAATTCCAGGTTTTCTGTGCATATCTTCCCCTCTGTCCATTCTATTTTCAGCTCCTGAAGTTTCACAAGACCTTGTCAGATAGTAAGGTAGTTTGGGAAACAAGCAGATTACAGCTTTGTTTGGACGCCACTGATATGGGATCCATCATTACAATGTAGACGTGATGGGGCAAAGAGCATGTTGATGGAAGATATCCCAAAGACAACCCCACAGTCACAAGAACATCTGCGTTGGTTGAAGCCATTTAAGATCAACATCCTGGTCTGCTCATAAAATGCCATTCCAATTATTGTTTGTTTGGGAATATTAGTTAGTGCCCTAGATTTTAGACAACTTCCTACAAATCACAACTGCATTAAAAACAAGAATCTCAAATTCCCAGGATGGGTGCAGTGTGTGGTGTAGCAAAAAGCAGTTTATAGCAGAGTTGGTCTGCTGAGCTCAGCCATCGATGATCTAGAAGGGCCTCTGCCACCGTTTGCAATGGAGTCTGTGAACATTTAACTGGCTGGAAATCTGCAGTCCAGCCATGAATTAGGAAATATTAAAAAGGAATATGTCCAGAATTGTAGAATACAAGCTACTAGGAGCTGCAATGACCCTTATTTAAAAAACACACACACAGCCTCATCTCTACACAGTTCTACAGAACTAGTTCCTTAAAAACAAAGGTTCCTAGAAAATGTTTTATGAGAGAAGTTGTGAAATTGTAATAGCCGTGCAGTATAGCAACCCCCAATCAGCACTCTTAGGAATGCATGCCGTTTTTCCTAGTACAGTTGTATACATGTCAGTAGCATATGTACAAGTATGCAAAATCACTTTATGTGGCATAACTAAAAGGAACCAAGAAGAGGATAAAGATAGAGAAGGAGGGGGGGGGGTTGATTTCATTTTCTGTCCTCTACTGCCATCTGGGTTCCAAGTTAACTCCTAATACCTAGAGAGTTTATGGATAGATGGGGAATCCATGGTATCTGGGGTGCTTCTTTTTATGCAACTGTTGAGATGGTCTGTGATCAACTTATTACAATAGCGGCCTTTCCTTTACTGTGTATTTTATAATGATTTTCGTTTTCATTAGACCCCCTATTTACATTAGGAGAAAGGTAGAAGGAAGGAGAGTGCCACATCGCCAATGTTAGTTAAGTAGATTTTTTTTTATTGTACATAATGAGAAAAGATGTGCTTTGGGGAATCTTAGAACCCTCTTAATCAGGGCTGGGAAATAAAATTATATAAAATAACATAAGATAACGTAAACATGGGAGACCTAAAAAGATATAACCTTAAAGTAGAACTAAAGGCAAAACATTTTTTTACATTTTGAATAGAGCAAGGGAAGGGTTATAACCGGTGTCAGATTTTTTTTTTTCTCGCCATCTGTGTCCCATTGCAGACTTCCCTTCACTTCCTGTCTCAAAGACAAACAGGAAGTCCCTGCAAATTAAGGGGAATTCCTTGGGGACTCCCAGGTTACCAGAACTAGTGTCTCCATTGGAAGATTTCTCCTCTATTACTTTTTTGGGGATAACCCAAAATTTAGGATGTCCTTTTACTTTCACTGATAATGATAAACAGGACAAATAGAAATGGTGAATCCCTTTAAAGGGGGCACTTTAAGGCTGGGTTCACACTGGTACACGGTGCGAGATCGCATGTGATTTGTACCGCACTGCAAATCACATGTGATGTCTGTGCAATGCGATTTCAGCCATACAGAGAGTATGGCTGAATTTGCATTGCATTCAGACCAGACTGACACAGGACCCTTTTTTGGTCCGCACCAGAATCAAATCGCATGGGTGTTCACACCCATGCGATCCGATTCCTGTTCCGAACTGTGGCTTCGCAGTGTTCCCGCATCGCACCTATATGAACCGGGACTTAAATGTCCTAATGATTCTAATAATGCATATCAAATTAATTGGTTATACTATAAACAAAAAACACCAACCCATCCCTATATAATACAATACTAGTAAAAATTGACAGAAATCTGTCATTAGGAAATTTTGCATTATATCTTCTCTGATCACTCACATTGATAGTAACTTATGTTCTTTTATTTCTCAGTCCTGAGCTCTGAAATGAATTGGCTTCTTTTTTCACATAAAATAAAGATATACTAGATTTGCACGGTGGCGCTCCCAAACAACTCTGGGGACCCCCCCCCCCCCCAAGGATACTCCAGTTAAAAGAGCTGACTATGAATCTCAAGTCCTACCCTTCAACACATTAATGGTCGCTACTCACATCAAGCTCCATTGCTGCTCAGCAACTGCTGGGAAGTTGTTCCTCCACAAGGGGAGTTCAATACTAGTTCTAATATAGCCCTGATGAAGGAGGGGTGGTGTTGCCCCTGAAATGCCGGCTGTTTTTTTATGACTTGCTTTACCAGCAATTAAAATTATCCTAGACTTATCTGATTTTGGTCTGGTGCACCTTTCTGTATTTCTATAGTTTGAGATACTCACATTAAAGGGGTTATAAACCCTCTCGGTTTTTCACCTTAATGCATTCTATGCATTGAGGTGAAAAACTTCTTGTAGTGCACCAGCCCCCAGAGCCCCCCTTTTACTTACCTGAGCCCGATCGTTCCTGTGCCGGGGACGAGCAAACCCGCTCCATCCGGTGTCTCGGGTCCTGATTAGATACATTTGATAGCAACGCAGCCATTGGCTCCCGCTGCTGTCAATCAAATCCAATGGTGCGGGAGCCGGGGGCGGAGCCAAGTCCTGCTGTCTGTGTCAATGGACGCAGCAGCAGGACACGGGAGTGCACCCACACGGGTGCCCTGAGGGAGGAGGAAGGAGGGAGGAGGGAGGAGGGAGGAGGGAGGAGGGAGGAGGGAGGAGGGAGGAGGAAGGAGGAAGGAGGAAGGAGGAAGGAGGAATTACATATCCCTTAAGGCCAAGATGTATTGGGGAATAATCTTGTACTGGTACCCCGGAATGACTTGTTAGCAGGGCACACATTATACATTACACACATACAGGCAGCAAGGTGATACTGACACAATATGGGGGGGGGGATAATTTAAAAAACTGGAGTGTGCAAAAATAGGTGTAGCTCTACACAAAAACAAATCAGCCTCCAGGTTTTATTGTCTAAGCTGAAGTAAACAAGATAAAGTTAGGAGCTGGTTGGCTACCATGCACAGCTGCACCAGATTCTGAGTGCTTCCATTTTAGTAAATCTTCCTCATAAAAGGCTTTGCTATGGATAGCAAGACATTGTACAATCACAAGCAGTCACCTATGGAACATCCCCTTCCCACTCCCTACCTCTATTTGGACTGTTCGGTAAGCTTGGCCCATTCTTCATCGATCCTGTCACACAGAGGAGAGAAACTGAGCGTTAGCAGTGACAGACAACACCAAATACGTTTAATCGTAGGCGGAGGTGTAGGAGCGCCAAGACAGACCAATAAAAAAAAAATGGTGTACTGTTATTTTCTTCTTTATTAATAGTGTGTTGTATTAAAGCAGTAGTAAACTCTCAATCAATACCTTTGCCCATGATAACTGACAATATCATGTACTGGACACATGAAAAGCTGCAGCTATTGGCCATGTTGTTTGGGAACCTTAGGGCAGCCATGACAGCTTGGCTAACAGTTTAACATTGCAGTAGAAATCTAAACACCCTCCCTCCTCGCTTATGTTCAGGAATTCAGAGGCTTTATCCTCCAAAGGAGCTGTTATCTCAAAAAAGGAAGCAGAACCAGGCTAGGTCTGTAAAAACAGCTAATGTTGGATTGGCAGGATGTCCAGGCCTATTGTAAAACTGTCACCCTCTCAATTCAGAGAACCAGCAGATACCAGTCATAAATACCTTAGTGCACATAAAGCTTAAACAGTGGAATAAGTATGAAATTTCAGCATGTTTCATAACTTCCAAAGTAATAATAGCACAGCCATAATATGGACATATTTAGTTTCCTCAGATAATTTGTAACGTTTCAAGTCCAGACACCCCTATGTCAGGTCATATGGAAAAATCACTGGTACCCCTTATTCCTCCTAGGTAAACTAGGCCTTGAAGATCTGGCATGTGTGTATTCGTTTTGAAACAAACGTCACGCTGAACAATATTAGGGTTATTCGCAGTCTGTAAACAGTAGAGATGCAGAGATATGAATATGTCTCACAAAGTGTACGCGGGGCATAGTCGTGAGTGTAGACACCTCCCAGCAACCAACCCCTAAACAAGACGACTGGTCACTGGTCGCTGTCACCTCTTTGATCTGACAGAAAAGAGGCGATGCCAAGACAATGGTCAGTTCTCCTTTTACCATCCAAGCAGGAACATCTGCCAAGTTTGAGAACCGATTACCCAGCTCATTGATCAAATTCTGATCAACCCTCGGACATTAATTGCAAGTATTCTTTCCCCCAATTCTACTTAAATTCTTTGTGGCTGTATATTATCTTTATCTCTTTGAAACATCTTTTTCTGTAAATATTTTATTTGCATCAACTTTGACCTTTTTATTATTAACCCTTATGTTGATGTGTTAACCTTGTCCCTAAAGCTCATAATGCAAGCTATAAATGAACCTGCCTCTTGAAGAGCGCTACTGTTTTAGAGTAAGGCCTCTGAGCACACCTGTCTGTGGTGGCAGTGTGTGTTGCAGACACTTATTCTTAAATCATAATTGGTATGGCCAAATTGATGGAAGTCCTGACTCTTCCTAAACAAAGGTCAGTGGTGGCAGTTAAAGGGTCAATTGTGTAATTAGCTGCTGGCACCTAGATTGTGGTCCCGCAAGCTGGAAAATCTTTGTGCTGGGCACAGCTGAGAGTGGCATTGTTACGTAAGTGACATCGTGGTGTGAGGTTGGCCTCCCCTTCGTCGCAAGTTAGCGAGGAGGGCAGGGATATGACACCCATGTTCGTCACAATAACCACTGTGATATAACTTACAGGTCACTATAGTGTCACAACCTGCACCCTTCAGTAGAAATAGCCCGATGTTTAGTGTAGTCACGTCACTTGTGCATGCGCATTTTGTCCCCTATTCACAGAAAGCTCAGTGTACCATCAGTCAAAACATCCTGTTGCCGTGTCTCTATCATCAGCACTCGCGGCATTGCAATATCCTGTATACATGAAAGTACAGGAGACTTCCCTCCACTCCTAACACTGATCAGAGGGGACGGTGAGCAAGGAAAGTCAGGATATGCTGCAAGGATGCTGTGGTCTTCTGAGCTGGCCAACGCAGGAGATTAGTGGGATATCGTGAATGCTTATCTACATTTTTGTGGTGAGTTTGAACCCCAGAGGGGCGTGTGGAGCATGGGGTGTGGAATAAGGTGATTGGTGCACTATCCGAATATTTCCCCTCTATATCTACATATATATACACACACACACATATACATACACACACATACACAGTGGGGACAGAAAGTATTCAGACCCCCCTTAAATTTTTCACTCTTTGTTATGTTGCAGTCATTTGCTAAAATCATTTAAGTTCATTTTTTTTTCCCCCTCATTAAATGTACACACAGCACCCCATATTGACAGAAAAACACAGAATTGTTGACATTTTTGCAGATTTATTAAAAAAGAAAAACTGAAATATCACATGGTCCTAAGTATTCAGACCCTTTGCTGTGACACTCATATTTAACTCAGGTGATGTCCATTTCTTCTGATCATCCTTGAGATGGTTCTAGGCCTTCATTTGAGTCCAGCTGTGTTTGATTATAGTGATTGGACTTGATTAGGAAAGCCACACACCTGTCTATATATGACCTTACAGCTCACAGTGCATGTCAGAGCAAATGAGAATCATGAGGTCAAAGGAACTGCCTGAAGAGCTCAGAGACAGATTTGTGGCAAGGCACAGATCTGGCCAAGGTTACAAAAAAATTTCTGCTGAACTCTAGGTTCCTAAGAGCACAGTGGCCTCCATAATCCTTAAATAGAAGAGGTTTGGGACGACCAAAACCCTTCCTAGGGCTGGCCGTCCGGCCAAACTGAGCTATCGGGGGAGAAGAGCCTTGGTGAGAGAGGTAAAGAAGAACCCAAAGATCACTGTGGCTGAGCTCCGGAGATGCAGTCGGGAGATGGGAAAAAGTTGTAGAAAGTCAACCATCACTGCAGCCCTCCACCAGTCGGGACTTTATGGCAGAGTGGCTCGATGGAAGCCTCTCCTCAGTGCAAGACACATGAAAGCCTGCATGGAGTTTGCTAAAAAAAAAAACACCTGAAGGACTCCAAGATGGTGAGAAATAAGATTTTTTGGTCTGATGAGACCAAGATAGAACTTTTTGGCCTTAATTCTAAGCGGTATGTGTGGAGAAAACCAGGCACTGCTCATCACCTGTCCAATACAGTCCCAACAGTGAAGCATGGTGGTGGCAGCATCATGCTGTGGGGTTATTTTTCAGCTGCAGGGACAGGACGCCTGGTTGCAATCGAGGGAAAGAGGAATGCAGCCAGGTACAGGGATATCCTGGACAAAAACCTTCACGAGTACTCAGGACCTCAGACTGGGCCGAAGGTTTACCTTCCAACAAGACAATGACCCTAAGCACACAGCTAAAATAACAAAGGAGTGGCTTAACAACAACTCTGTGACTGTTCTTGAATGGCCCAGCCAGAGCCCTGACTTAAACCCAATTAAGCATCTCTAGAGAGACCTAAAAATGGCTGTCCACCAACGTTTACCATCCAACCTGACAGAACTGGAGAGGATCTGCAAGGAGGAATGGCAGAGGATCCCCAAATCCAGGTGTAAAAAACTTGTTGCATCTTTCCCAAAAAGACTCATGGCTGTATTAGATCAAAAGGGGCTTCTACTAAATACTGAGCAAAGGGTCTGAATACTTAGGACCATGTGATATTTCAGTTTTTCTTTTTTAATAAATCTGCAAAAATATCAGCAATTCTGTGTTTTTCTGTCAATATGGGGTGCTGTGTGTACATTAATGAGGAAGAAAAATGAACTTAAATGGATTTTAGCAAATGGCTGCAATATAACAAAGAGTGAAAAATTTAAGGGGGTCTGAATACCTTCTGTCCCCACTGTACATACACATCCCTCCTAGATTATAAGCCGGATTTCTCCTGTATTGAAACTGTACAGTCTGCCCCATTGTAAAGCGCTGCGCAATCTGCTGGCGCTATATAAATCCTGAATAATTATACACACATAAATACACACACACACTATATATATATATATATATATATATATATATATATATATATATATATATATATATATATATATATATATATATATATATATATATATATACACATACACACACACATATATTATATATATACATATACACACACACACACACACACACACTATAAATAGGCAGTGACCCCCTAGAGCAAGTGGGTTGGGCTCTCAATGACATCAGCACTGTGCAGCCAGCGTGGCAAGATTGAGAGCCCCACCCACTTGCTCTAGGGGTCACTGCTCATTTAAAGCGATGTACAGGGGATAATATAGTGAATTATGTGAAAAGTGAGTGTGTATATAAGGCCCATTAGCCCGCTGCCACATATACGTGGAATGCTATCGTAAACAGGTTAATGCGGAGCGCGGTGGAAGCAGAGATGGAACTTCTGTTTGTAAACAAACTCACGTACTCATCCTGACTGCTGCCATAGTGATCATGGGATTGGGAACAGTTCAGCATGGTTCGATTGTTAGTGTGAGACAAGCACGGTTCGTGACCATGCAGTCTCAGAGCTGGGAGCATGCACAGCTGCATATTCCTAGTTCCACAACAGAATATAGATCAGCATTCTCCCAGCACAAGAAACACTGCCGAGGAATGTAAATTCACAGACTGTGCTTGGGGCCATTTAAAGTGGTTGTAAATCGCTGCACGTTTTTTTATACCTTACCTGCAAGGCATCGCATACGGGAACCATCGGTCAAGGCACAGGACTCTGAAGAAATGGCACGGGCAGCCGTTCTTCCAGAGCCCATGCACCAGTAATTTCACTGGCTGCATGTACAGTAAATATCTCCTAAACAGTGCATGTTTAGGAGATATTTACACTACCTATAGGTAAGCTTTATTATTTGAAGATGGAGGTTTACTTCCTCTTTAAAGCGTAGTTCCGCCCACATTTTTTTTTTTTAGTCATCTGTTCTGCTTGTATGAAGAAGATACAATAAAGCATGTTTTGAATTTAAAATTGTGGTTCGAGTACGTTAAAAAAATGTTTATTTACTTACCTTAGCTTTTGGCTTCCTGAGCGCTTCCATCTTGATTGTGGGCATGTAAAGCCCACTAGGACTCTGTTCCGGGATAAGGTGCTGCTGGCTACCCAGCATGCACCTCCCGATCTCACGCATGCGCATTCCACACAGGATGTAGCGCAGGCAGTGTGTCTGGTTGCCATCACAACGGGTGATGACGGAGGAAGTGCCCGTCCCATTGTCATCATGCAGCGATGCCCGCTGACTCCTGGGAACGATGGCACACATCTCCCAGGAGCCTAGGCGCCGCAGGAAGTGGTATACATCGCCGCAGCCTGGAAGGAGGCAGAATACAGGAGACACCCTAGCAACAAGATTCACAAAGTAAGGAAAAAAAAAAATAGCCAAATGTTGTTCACATTGCTGGAATGGACAGACTGAGCTAAAGATCAAATTATGGGTGGAACTCCACTTTAAGCAGTGCTGCTGTTCTTGTTGGAATTCCTCCTATCTGAAAAGTGCACAAATGCGTATGTGGAAACAGGGAAGATATCAAGTAAAAGTGTGCCGTGTACCTGTCCGGTCCTTGTTGGAGATTTCATTGGCTAGCCTCTCAAAGTACTCAGGCAGGTCAGAATACTCTGTGCCATAGGAGATCACTTTGATGCCTTTGTCCAGCATGTTCTCCCTCATCTTCTTGAACTCATCTACGTCCTCCCGGCGGACCAGCATGAAGTGTTCCAGATCAGATTTGTGCTTCACTGCCTCCAGGAAGAGCGCCTGGAAAGTCGTGTCGTCCACAGTGCGGCCACAGCCCAGGAACAGGAAGGATTTGTTCTCGTACAACTTCTGGATCTCCCGCTGCAGCAGAAAGGAGAAGATGTTAGAAGAGCCGCCTAGATCGAAAGATTTCTCTCCACTGTATATGTCACAATTCTTTTGGTTCTGCAGTGAAATTGCACAGTGGTTGTTGTAACACATTGGACAGCAAGAAGTGGATGAATTTCAATCAGTGTGGGTCAGTCCCCACTCAACAGAAGCCCACTGTTTGACTGACATCTGTCAAGCCCATGGCATGTTGGACAATTTTTATCATTCAGCAGCTGCAGACAATCAGCTGCAACCGCTGATCAATGTATTCTGACAGCGGCGGGCGCCGCTGTCAAAATACAAAGTCCCAGCATAAGGCATTCCTCCTTCCAGCTCATTATTTGCTACCTTTTTTTTTGGTTCAGCCCACTGAGCTAAGAGCGTATGGCCAGCTTTAGATGATCATGTAATTCTAAACTAACAAATCAAAGAGCAACTCAAGCAAACACATTTTAAACAGGTATGGCTTTTTAATACAAGCAGTCAGTGTGTGGAAGTGAGGGGCGATTAAAAACAGGCAACCGAGTTACTGTTATTAGTGCCCTCTGGCCACAACCAAGCCCCCCCAATGTTAACATCACAGCCTGACAGGGCTGTACACATGTTGTGGCTGCGATGCTTTGCTTCAAAGCCACAGCATTTTTAACTCAGGCTGCAGAGTTAAGCAGCAACGTCTTTCAAACTTGCCCATTGAGATTAATGGGACGGGACTGCACTGCAACTGTGGTCCAAACACTTGGCTCGCAGTTGCAACGCGATCCTGTAATGCAAAATTGCCGCTGCTTTACCACGGATCACTTTTCAGAATGTAGCATGCATACCGCTAGTGTGAAAGAAGCTTTACAACAGTTTTTTCCCATTTCTAAAAAAGGTGTAAACAATATGGATAAAAGCAAACCATTTTAAAAGCATCCCTGCTAGTGTTATATGGTTCCAACCCCAATTCCAACACCTATAACTATCACTTTAGTTGGACAGCTTTGTCTGCACGTAAATGTGCAGAAAATATAAATAAAGGCATTTGATGTAAAAAAAGAAAAAAAAAAAATTCATATACTTCACACTATCACCAAAAAGTATTAGGCCCCCTTTCACACTGAGGCGCTTTGCAGGCGCTAAAGTGCTAAAAAATAGCGCCTGCAAAGCGCCCTGAAAGAGCCGCTCAATGCACTCCAATGTGAAAGCCCCGAGGGCTTTCACACTGGAGTGGTGCACTTGCAGGGCGGTCTAAAAAAGTCCTGCAAGCCGCATCTTTGGAACGCTGTAGGAGCGGTGTATTTACCGCTCCTAAAGCACCCCTTCCCACTGAAAACAATGGGGCAGCGCTCCAAACCGCCCTGCAAAGCGCCCTTTTTCGGCCGCTAGTGGGGGTTAAAACTGCCCTCTAGCGGCCGAATAGCGCCGCTAAAATGACGGTAAAGAGCCACTAAATATAACGCCGCTTTACCGCCAGCGCCCGCAACGCTTCAGTGTGAAAGTAGCCTTAAAGTCAAAATAAATGCAAAACCTAACTCTAAACCTACCAAGTCTAATCTATTTAGGTTTCTCTTGCACACAAAGGGCACTGCTGGAGACCGGACCCGAAGCAGCTTCAGAATAGGCAAGTATATCGATTTTTTTCTTTATAGGGCTAGATAGATTAGGCTTAGAATGTGGCTGAGATTAGGTTTAGAGTTAGTTAAGTTTTGCCTTTACTTCCACTTTAAACTTCATAACAGTCAGTAAAATACAGTACTATTTATTTTTTCCCATAGTGGGCCAATAAGAGATATCACTAAAATGTCAAAAATTATGAAAATGCAAATGATCAATGGCTAAAGCTTGCCATAGCCAGCTGATAAAAAAAAAAAAAAAAAAAAACAAAAAAACAAAAAAACACCACACACAAAAAAAGTCAAACAGAAAAACAAAAAACAAAAACAAAAATAAAAACAAGGATGGATGTCCTCATTCACCCAATCAAGGTGGATGGGGGAATTCACCCCCCCTGTGCTACTGTATTTTGACTGCGGAGACTCCTCTGTCAAAATACACTGACTGCAGTGTTGATCGAACCAGAATTTTCTAATTAGATCAACTTCTCTCTAGCAGGAACCGCCATAGATAGATCGAAATTCAACCGGTCCTTGCTGTACCTACATGCAACACAACTGGGGCTAATCTAAAACAACTGAAAAGGAAAAATGTATATGTTACCCCTAATACAGCTAATCCGATTACACATGTTATTTCTCCAGTTCAGAGTGGCAATAATCAGAAAATTAATTTCTCGTTTTTTTTTTTTTTTTTTAAATCAGATAGTAGAGTATGTAATCTCACCATAACCTCGGTGTTGCGCAGGACATTCTGGTAGCCGGCCGGGTGGAGGACGATGCCGCTGGGGTTTGTATAGACGCCGTGGATGTGCAGGACACTAAGTTTCTTCTTCTCCTGAGCCCATTCAAGTACCTGGTGAGAAAACAGCTTTGATATCTTGATAATGAGCGATCTGTGCCACTTCTCCACCAGGCTAGTAATAGTTGATTCAATAAATGCTTGTGAGCTGTGCACGTGACTGGGGAAACAGGATTGGTTGACACAAATCAATATGTGCCCTAGAGCTGTGTCATTTTGGTTGTCAACCAACTGCATAGCAGAAACTAGGGGTGCACCGAATGGGTTTTTAGGTGCTGAAACCGATACCGAAAATGAAAAATACACTAGGCCGAAAACCAAAACCGATACCGAAAATGACCGATACCGAAACTTATTTTTAAGAAAATATTTTTATACAGGAGATGGTCAGAGACTGGGGACATGGTACAGGAGATGGTCAGAGACTGGGGACATGATACAAGAGGAGATCAATGCAGCCTCACCAGTGCTCATCAGATGCAGCCAGCCTGTGTCCCCAGTGCAGCCAGCCTGTTCAGGGGAAGAGAGAAGGAGAGCCGCCGCCTAGTTGATTAGAGCACCGGAAACATAACAGCTTTCATTTCAATAGCGGTGAGCCCCTCGGCACGCCGTCACATACAGCCCCTCCTCTTTGTCCGGGCACTTTGATAGACAGATCACCCGCCCAATCCTGGGACGGGTGATCTGTCTATCAAAGTTCCCCGGACAAGGGGGAGGGGCTGTATGTGAGGGCGCACGGCGGGGAACACACAGCTATGGAAATTAAAGCGGTTATGTTCCCAGCGCTCTAATCAACCAGGCGGCTCTCCTTTTCTCTTCTGCACTATAGGACATCCCCATGATGGGCGGCACCACCCCCCGCCCCCACCTAGGCCCCACCCCATTTTTGGCTCCATTGTCGGCCATTTTTCTCTTTCGGCAAAATGCCGAAGAGGCCATTTTTGGCCGAAATTTCAGTGCATCCCTAGCAGAGGCATGCACTATTTAAAGTGCATTTCCACCTTTGCAGATGCATTAAGCACCACTATTTATTATGGGTTTTCATTCACACAGCATGCCAAAAAACAATAAAATGGCAGACTGCAAGCATTTCTGAACAATTTCAGAGTGAGTCTGTCTCAAGAGCAGGATGGGTTTCCTCTCACTAACATACAATGCCGGAGGCCAGCTTTTAAATCTTTAATCCTTTGTTAAGGCAGACAGGGATCAAATCTAGTTTGCAACTGATAATGAGATCTGCCAGCACAGTATAGACAGTGTTAATTTTGACAAAAGGCTCCCCAGCCTCCTGATAAACAAAGAGAGCAAAGTATATATCAGAAATAAGCATCTAAATTGGTGAGCAGCCATTTTAAAGTTTTTTAAAGTTATGCTATGTGATTGAGAACATGTAACAAATGTAAAAAGTAGGTCGTATCCCAATTTGGCTGCATAAGTGCAAATTTACTTTAAAGGGTAACACTTTCGTTGGAAAAAAAAAAAATAGCAAATAAAGAAAAAATATTATAGTGTATACAATTGCAACATGTCATACATGTATTGTATTTGAATGTTATTAAAAATGAACCTTCCTTTTCAATCTGCAGCTCTGTAATTTTCTGTAAAATGCGGTGCAATATGGCTACCTGGAGGTGTTCTTTACACAGAATGTTTACGCCCCCCCCCCCCCCCCCCGAAACATAATTTCCTACTTGTGTGATTGGCTCAATTTTCCTAGAAGTCTACACTAAAATACAAGTCAGATTTTTGGAACCCCCTGCAACAAAAATTTCATTTTTGGTGAGATACTCCCAATAGGAAATCACATCTAAAAAGGGATGCAGGCCCAGCAGATTTCCTCATTAGAGCCCTGCAGGAGCACAGCTGAATGATAAATATGAAACCACTTCCATTAGATTCACTTTCCCACATGAACACAGAGAAACACACAGTGATTTCTTCAGAACAACAAAAAGGTAGGAATCTTCAACAAAGTTTGGTAAAATCCTTGTAATGTACATAGATTACCCAGAGGGGAATGTTTTTTTCTCAACAAAAGTGAAGTTACTCTTTAAGAGCCCTTGCACACTGGGGCGGTTTGCAGGCGCTATTGCGCTAATAATAGCGCCTGCAAACCGCCCCGAAAGTGCCGCTGCTGTGTATCCAGTGTGCAAGCCCCGAGGGCTTGCACACTGGAGCGATGCGCTGGCAGGACGGTAAAAAAAGTCCTGCCAGCAGCATCTTCGGAGCGGTGAAGGAGCGGTGAAGGAGCGGTGTGTATACCGCTCCCTTACCGCTCCTGCCCATTGAAATCAATGGGACGGCGCGGCTATACCGCCGGCAAAGCGCCTCTGCAGAGGCGCTTTGCGGTGGTATTTAACCCTTTCTCGGCCGCTAGCGGGGGGGTAATACCCCCCCGCTAGCGGCCGCATACCGACGGTAAAACGCCGCTAATAATAGCGGCGTTTTACCGCCGACGCCGCCCCCCGCCCCAGTGTGCAAGGGCTCTTAAGCTGAACTCCAGCAAGGAGGAACAATCTTTCCTTATGCCCAGTTTCTTCTACATCCCGATTTTTGAGACTGTGCACCGCTATTTTCTCCATAAAAGGAGAATTGTGTCTCTGTCAAATTTCCTCCCAACTCTAGTTTTCTGAAGGAAAGTGGTGATGCCACCGCTTCCTTCTGTAGGTGGGTAGGATTACATAGCTCCCTGTCACAACACACAGCCAATGACCGGAAGAAACACTTGTATTTACACCCAACATGTCGGTGGAGTCCCAAGGAATCATGGGAAATGTAGTTTGCTATTTGGGAACACATTGGATGTGATGTGCAGCAGCACCCGCTCCCAAAGCTCCCCCAACCCCCCCCAAGGCACTGTAAATTACGCAGAAGGACCTGATGACGTGAAAAAAACAAAACAAAAAAAGGAATTGATCAAAAAGCAAGGCATTATTTTATTTTAGAAAGCTTCAATTGTTTTTGTCCATTGGGAAACAGCAGCCAAGCTTTAACCATCAAGGACATTAAGTGGGCAGGTTGGTGGCAATTTGACAGCTAGTCCAAATTGGCATACTGAAACAGTGAAGCAAATTCCCCCCCCCCCCCCCCCCCCCCATCTTGCACTGGTCATCTTTGCAATGCCAGTGAAACATAACCTACCATTGCCCACTGGTGATCTCTGCAGTGGCAGTGAAATTTAACCCCCTCACACTGGCTGTCAGTGCATTGGTAGTGAAAGTTTACCCCCCTTACCTGATCTCACACTCCGGTGCAGCTCTTTTTTGCCACAATCAGAACAGGATGAGGCAACTCAGCCTCAAAGTATTGTATTTCAGAGCCAGATACTGGGACGCAGACAGCGTTTCAGCTCCCGTCATTCTGATGCAGCTCTGCAAAAGCCCATAAAGGAGCCCAAGAGGTAATGACACAGCCAAGGGCAAACAAACTGCCCAAAGACAGCTGCCGGCCACACGTGGCCCACATTTTGGGCACCAGGGGTATTTGACCTCATACTCATGGCTGCGCATTAGGAGCGTATAATGAAGTCTAAGTTCTGCATACACGAATGGTTGTACGCCAGCCGGTACTCATGTAACCCTGTGTATAGGGTATATCCCAAATGCAGAAAATATGCATGCTATATGCAAGTACCAGTGTTATACACTCATAGTCATTCATGCCTATAAACGGCTGTACGCAGTATGTGGGCTATTGAGTACTGGAAAAAAAAAACCAAGAAAACACACGTTTCATGCCCCTAATGCGCCTGGGGCCTATATTTGCCAAACTACTGATTATAGATTTTGCCTGAAGTGAGGCTTTATCCCTCAAATGGTTGCAAAGTTTGATTTGATCATGAGTAAAATCTCCCTGTCCCTCCTGGCAGTGTCATTCATATGAGATGCTGATTGTTGTCTGGCATTACCTTCTTCTCATCGGTGAGATCAAGGGACTCCAGCTCTTTCCCCTGGTGATAGGCGTAGATCTCCAGAAGGTTGTCGAAGTTGGTTGTCAGGACAAGAGCACCATGCTCCATCAGCTGCAGCACGGATTGTAACAGTTGCTTGCCCGAGTCCTCCATCTTGGACTCCAGGTCATCGAACACCTCGTACAGACAGTCCTTGAAGAAGGTGGACCGCACATTGCTGGTGCGCTACAGTAGGAAAGAAGATTGCAAGGAAATGTGTTCAATACCAATGATTTCTATAAACAGATATGGATTACTTGGTTACATTATGGTAGAGTGTTTAGCACAGTGATCCTGCAGCACTGGGGTCCTGGGTTTGATTCCCACTAAGGACACCATCCACCTGGGATTTCATATGAACCCCCCCCCCCCCCCCCCAGGTCACCAGCCAACCAACACTTTAAAAAATATATATACATTTTCTGTCTTTCCTTTGCAGTGTGGAGGGGCTCCTCACATTGACTGTGGGTATAAGTCCTGGTGTCAGTTAGCAGTATGGAGGTACTGTAGGGACAGACCCTAGTAGCAGTTAGTAGTATATACTATTGTGTGTGGGCACTGACCGGGGACAACTTCTGGATGAGGTCATGGGCCACATGAATCAAGTTCTTGTCCTCGTGGAGACACTTCTGGAACTTTTTGCTCTCTTCTTCTTCTAGGAGGTCAAAGTCATTGGCAGCATCCAGCAGTGCCTGAATTAACCCTTTCCAAGACTTTAGTGCAGGAACCTGGGGGGCAACGGCGGCACTGATCCCCGTCCCGATCACCAGCACCAGCTCCTGTGGCTTTTTTGTCTTCAGACTGGGCAGCAGCTTTCTGAAAGGCATAAGATGGCATCTAGCCGAATTAGTACAGACGAATGGCCACTGTGGTAACTTCAGTTTAAAAGACCAATTCTAGCCAATTTTTTTTTAGGGTTTGCCCACCCCTCCCCAATAGTTTTTTTTTTTTTTTAGTAAAAGTGAGCTTTGAACTTTTGACAATGTTTTCATTGTTGCAATTGTCCCATTTCTTGTTCTGGTGTCACCAGGACAGGAAGTGAAAAAAAGACTCAGCAATGGGGTTAAATATTAAGCCTAATATAAATTGGCAAGGGTGGTCATTCATCCAAGCCCAATATGAAGGCTCTCAGGGCAAGATGTTGGCGCAGTTTTGTAAAAATTATCCATAAACCTGTTGTTTTGGCTCTGCTGCTGTTTACAGATTGTGTCAACTGAGGGAATAGAATAAAAAGTAGAAAGCCGGCACTTTGGAAGATGGAAAAGTAATAGGGGCTGGCGCTATGACCTGTCCATTCACCTACTACCTAAATAGTGGCCAGCTGGTAGCACTGGGGAGAAACTGCAGGCGAGAAATTTTTGCAGAAAAATGCAGTGCGATTTACATGCGGTTGCCAGTGTCAACCTAGGCTAAAGGCTAGCTTCACCTTTTCCTAAAAATAGATTATGAATCCAAGGGTCCCCAGTAGATATTTAAAAAAAAAAAAAAAAAAAAAAAAAAAAACTGTGCTGCTTTTTAAAACGTTCATCATTTTATTGACATATCTTGAGGGCATCTGGACCCCCTGGAAGCCTGGCTGAAGAACTCCCATTTAGCAATCTCCATGTCCTGCCTTGTTGCTAGGATGCAAAAACCTTACAGTTTATGTCCTAGCAACAATTTTTTGCTAGGACATGAAAGTTTTTCAGGCAGGCTTTCAGGGGGCCCAAATGGCCTACAGTTGGGTTTGTAAAATGAATGAACATTTTACAAAGCTGCAAAGTTTTTTTGTTTTTTTTTGTTTATATCTACTGGGAACCCTTGACTGCATAGGCTATTTTCTGAAAAAGGTGAACTTATCAGTCAGTTTAATTCAGACCTCAGATGAGATTTTTTTTCTGCCTCCAAACGCATAGAAAGTAGTTTGCATGGTTTTTCTGTAACATAGTTCACACCAGTGCTTGCAGTTCCAGAAAAAAAAAAAAAAAAAGGGAGAGGTAGAACATGCTGCATTTTTCCTGCACAGAACTGTACTGGAACATGACAAAATGCACCACAACGCACCCCAGTACAATAAAAGAAAATAAATCTGGAATGCATAAAAAACGTGTTACAAAATGCGCATGGGGGAACACTCCCGGGACGGATCTGGAATGCCTTTTTGTGGTGTGAACCGGCCCTTAAAACCTCAGATCAGCCTCAATTCCTGCACAATAATGCATGTTTTACATTGATACCAGCTATAGCTAGTGGCTCCCCAAGGAGAATGTAGGCGGGCAAGCTTTTTCACAGCGACGTCCTCAGCCACAGTCGGGCTGGTACTGGGAGAATGACCGACACCTGAACTTCAGGAGGGTCTCTCTTAGGCTACAATCACACCTGGGCGTATTGTTTTCAGGCGGAAAGTCGCGCGATTTTGTACAGGTCAAAAGGTCACCAATGTAAAAAGCAGAAAACCGCCTGCAATCTGCCTAAAAAGAAGCTCATGTACTTTTTTGAGCTTCAGGCAACAGAACGCTCAGATGTGAACAGGGACCATTTAAATAAATGGGATTTTGCTTGTTGGGCGTTTTGGAACTTTTGAGATGAGCTTTTTACGAACTGAAAACGCTCAAGTGTGAATGCAGCCTAAAACATCACGGAGGTGGGCGCAGAGGAGAAGACCAGTCTTTGTATAGACAACTTAGCTGTAATTAACAGCTCATGGTAGTGGCTTGTATTTGTACGGAACAGGGGCCCACTGGAGGTTTCTTTTGGCCAGGCCAGTCCAAGTCTGCATGTATGCCACCGTACAACCTCCTGGGTGCCACTAATATGACAATGGACGTATGTGATGGCACAAGTGCCTTAGGTTGTCCATCTCTGGGGAGGGAGGGGGCTCAATTTAATTATTTGGAATAGGGTTTTATGTCCACATTAAAGAGCATCATTAAATTATCTTCTATAAAGTTAAGAAGCAGGAAGGTTTGACGCGGCTCTAGGCAGCCTCTGCTGAGATTCTAACAGGTAAAATCCTCTTTACAAAAAGTTTTGATATTTCCTTCCAGAATTCTAAAAGCTTAAACAAATCCTCATAAAGGAAAGATGCACTGCTAAAACATACAATCTTCATGATAAAAGTGAATTTATAGGGGTTCCATGAAGTAAAGCTTCCTCCATCAACAGTTACCTGAATTATTCTTGCAGCGCATCCCAGGAGCCTGGAACCCCCACGCTTCACTGTAAAAGGAAACTGCAAGCACAGCCTGTATGGTTGGTATGTACCACCCATTTCTGACACTTGTACTTTCCACCTAGCTAGAAAACACAATGGGTGACCTCATTGGCCAACAGGGATACACATGTGGCAGGTAGGGGTGGGATACACAGCAACTATACAAGCTCTGGACTCCTTTGAAGAGCACCCTGGGATTTTGAGCTTCTCTGCAAGAATAAGGACTTCAACTATAGGAACCAGATAACCAGGACGAGAGCCAGATTAACACCATGAAACTAGACCACAGGTTTATATTCAAAGTGTTTGCTGTATCAAACTATTGTTTTCCCCATCTTGATACTTAATGTTCTTTGTTTTTCAAAAAACCAAGATGGACTCACCAGTAATCAGATGGGATTTAAACTGCGGCGATTAGTTTATTGCTCGTTAATTAAACAATTAAAAATAAATATTTCCAGATCAGACAGAAAAGAATCCTATTGTGTGGGAGAGGAGTATTGAAGTGTGTCCCATCAGCCGATTACTTATTAACCAGAGTGTACCTGGCTGCCTGCTCAGGTGGGAGAAATTGCACTTGTTAAAACGGACACAGGCAGCTTGTAAAATGTCTGCTCTAAAAAGAACCTAAAAATAATGCACTTAAAAAGCGCTTATTCACTCTGGGGAGGAAAAAAAAAACCTACAAATCCTGTAGCTGGTGACTTAATAAAAAAAGGACACTTACCTGTCCAGGGATCCAGCGCCATCCTCACCTGGGCTAGTTCTTCACTAGCCTTTGGGTTCCTATCCTAACTGTGAGCAGCCAGCTCTATGCTGCTTTCGGGTTCAAACAGTCGGCTGCCCACTGTGCATGCGAACTTCCGCTGGGATGGCCTAGTCGATAAGAGCAGAAGTGAGAGCGGATACCTGTGAAAACTAGGTACCCGCTACCTTCCAAAAATTAAATGCCAAATATGGCGAGGGGGAGGGAGGAGGACTTGGGCTACTTTCACACTAAGGCACTTTACAACCGCTATAAACGCTAAAAATAGCACCTGCAAAGCGCCTTGAAAGAGCTTCTCCTCTCACTACAATGTGAAAGCCCTTGAGCTTTCACACTGGAGCGGTGCGCTGGGAGGACGGTAAGAAATGTCCTGCAAGCCACATGTTTGCAGCGCTGTAAGAGCGGTGTATCACTTCTCAGCCTTTTGGCGAAGATCAAGTGTAGTATTTGTTCTTATCAGTTGCCAGGAGGTGGCGTTTGCTTCTGTCCCTGATCTACGGCGAGGTGGTATCAGGGATGGCGGAGGCTATGTAAAACCTGTTGGTGTAAAGGTAACCTGGAGCGTTTCGTAGCCGAAAGGGAAGCCTTCTGATGGGGATGGAGAACCATTGGGTCTGGCCAGAGGGTCGGGTCCCTGGCCTTCTGGCCTAGATTGAGGTAGCTCTAGCTCCGGTCAGTTTTTTGGGATAGAACACTGGCTCCTCTTTACATTCGGGAAATACTAACCGCTCCCCCGGTGGGAATTAGGTAGGAGGGATGAGAGCGACGGTGAGGCCTGATGGCAAAGGGCTCTCACCAAGCTTCCAGAACTTCAGGCCTTCCTGGCTGGGGTGGGGGCTGCTGTGGTCTAGGTTGGGGGGTCAGGGTTGCACGAAAAGCCAGTGGTGAATGTGCCCCTGAAGTGGCAGTTCAGGGGTGCCGTACAGTCACAGTGTTTAGGCACTTGATTTATGGCACCATGGTCACTTCACCACAACACGTGTTTTTCGCACCTGCCTCTAGGGCCAAGCCTTTTGGCTAGGACCAGGGGAAATTTTTATTCCTGGCAGGAGGGCCAGCCATTGTATTACACAATGGTCACTTTTCACTCTCCCACTTCCTTCTCCCCACTTTCTTTTTATTCATCCCTGTGTTTGTCACTTTTTTGTATTCTTTTGTTTGATGTGTATACACGTTTGTCACTGTGTGATGAGTAGGGTGTGGGTCCTCGGGCCTACTCTGAAAGTAGGGTGGACATAGGCCTTCTGGCTTGGTTCGCCCTCTCTCATGGGGTCTCCCTTCGGGGGAGTCCCACCTAGTAGTACTTGGGTGGGTCTGTTTCGGCAGACCTTCCAGAGAACGGGGGTCCGTCTGCTTTCGGCAAGATGGACCCAAGTTAAGTACCTCAGTCCCCGTCTGGAGCCTAACGCCCCAGGGGATCAGGGTAAGGTCCTTCCCTAGTGGAGGATCAGTGTAAACACCCATTGCACCCGTTGTTTTTATGCGTCACTCTTTACGTGTGTGCACTTTTTTTGGCACCGGTGGAAGTTTTTGGGTGCGTTTTGCACTCCACTGGCTTTTCAAAAAAAAAAAAAAAAAAAAAAAAAAAAAAAGCGGCGTATACACCGCTCCTAAAGCACCCCTGCCCATTGAAATTAATGGGCAGCGCTGCCGAACCGCCGGCAAAGATTTTCAGTACAAAGCTAAAGTCAAGGACACAGGGACATGACCCCAAACTACCAGGAGGAAAGTTCAAGACTAACCTTTATGCCGCGTACACACGGTCGGACTTTTCGTCTACAAAAGTCCAACGGACGCTGACGGACTAAAGCTGGCTGGTAATCCGATCGTGTGTGGGCTTCTCCGGACTTTCAACGGACTTTTTCAGCCTCAAATCCGACAGACTTTAGATTTGAAACATGCTTCAAATATTTCCGACGGACTCGAGTCCGGTCGAAAAATCCGCTCGTCTGTATGCTAGCCTGACGGACAAAAACCCACGCTAGGGCAGCTATTGGCTACTGGCTATCAACTTCCTTATTTTAGTCCGGTGTACGTCATCACGTAAGAATTTGACGGACTTTTGTGTGATCGTGTGTAGGCAAGTCTGTTCGTTAGAAAGTCCGCCGCAAGTCCGTCGAAAGTCTGTCGGACAGGCTGTCGGACTTTTGTAGCTGAAAAGTCCGACCGTGTGTACGCCCCATTAGAAAAGTATCCCATTCATGAATGAGCCCTGTGATGTTGGCACTCATAGCTACAAACGAATGGTCCAGCCTATCGACTGTTATAGCTTGTTTTACATTCTTTAACCTCCCTGGCGGTATGATTATTTCGGATTTTAGGTGCTGAAAGCGGTACCATTATTTTGCATGGAAATTTGGCGTTTTATATTGTAGGTCTGTAAATCTTAACAATAACACACTTAAATCTGTCCAAACCAGAGTCTAGTAGATATCCCGGGTATGATAAAGTTTGAAACACAAAAACATAAATTATAATATAATAAATAAAAATAAATAATTAAAAAAATTTTTAAAAATAGTAATAAAATAAATTTCCCCACAATTCACTATCGCTCAATTCTGCAAGTGTTCTAATTTACTATCGCTGTTTTCTAGCTGGTCTAAAGCCACTTTTGACGTAAAGGGACACTTTTTGGTTGCTATGGACAATCTCCAGTTTCCAGGCAGAAAGAACAGTGTATATCATGTAAAACTGCATGCAAGGCATGGGCCAGAGCACTGGGGACAAAAGGGATGTGAAATCATTTCATACAGTACTGTAATCTGTAAGATTACAGTACTGTATGTGTTATGATTTTGACAGTTTTTTGAATTTCCCGCCAGGCTCCGCCCCCGTGCGTCGCGCCGCTCGCAGGGAACGGAGCCTGGCACGGAGAGGCTTCGGAGGAGGACGGAGCCCTCGGACACTGCGGGGGACATCGCAGGATCCCGGGGACAAGGTAAGTAACGCCTCCCCAGGATCCTGCAATGCGATCCCGAGTGTGGCTCGGGGTTACCGCTAATGGTACTGAATTTTAACCCCGAGCCACACTCGGGAAAACCGCCAGGTAGGCTACCTCATATTTTCAACCTCCCCCTCTCTACTGGCATCTTCCCCAACCCTCTGAAACATGCACTAGTCACTCCCATACCAAAAAAAGGCCTCACTGTACCCCACCAATCTTAACAACCTAAGACCCATCTCCTTATTCCCTTTTGCCTCCAAACTCCTTGAACGTGTTAATTTACAACCGACTGAGCGACCATCTCATTGAGAATAACCTTCTTAATCCCCTTCAGTCTGGATTTCGTCCACAGCACTCCACAGAAACTGCTCTCCTAAAACGACTTACTAACGGCTAAAACCAATGGTCATTATTCCGTACTCTTACTCTTGGACCTCTCTGCTGCCTTTGATACAGTTGATCACCCCCTCCTCAAAAAAAAAAAAAAAAAAAAAAAAAAAAAAAACTCAATTTGCTTGGTATTCATGGCTGTGCTCTCCATTGGCTCAAATCTTACCCATCTCACCGCACCTTCAGTGTCACTTACAACTCCACTTCCTCCTCTCCTCCTGTCCAACACATCCTCCCTGGGTCAGCTGATAGCCTCCCATGGCTTCCACTACTATTTATATGCCGATGACACCCAAATCTAATCTCTCTACCCCTTAGCTCAACCCATCAGTCTCCTCACACATCACTGATTTACTAACAGACATATCAGCCTGGATGTCACACCACTTCCTCAAACTGAATCTGGATCTAAAACCGAGCTCATAATATTTCCTCCCCCACGTGCCCCTTCCCCTGACTTCTCGGTCAAGATCAATGGCACATCTATCAGTCCGTCCCACATGCCAGGGTGCTAGGGGTAACCCTAGACTCTGAACTGTCCTTTCAGGCCCACATCCAAATCATGCCGCCTTAGCCTCCGCAACATCTCTAGAATATGCCCCTTTTTAACCAATGACACCACCAAGCTTCTAATTCACTTCCTGGTCATCTCTCGCCTCAACTACTGCAACTCACTCCTCATTGGACTACCTATACATACACTATCCCCCCTTCAGTCCATAACGAATGCTGCTGCAAGACTCATCCACCTTATCAACCATTCAGTGTTCTCCACTCCTCTCTGCCATTACCTGCACTGGCTTCCACTCACCCAACAAATAAAATTCAAAGTACTAACAATAATTTACAAAGCCATCCACAACTCTGCCCCCAGCTACATCACTAACTTAGTCTCAAAATACCAACAAAGCCGCTCTCTTCGGTCCTCCTAAGACCTCCTGCTCTCTAGCTCCCTTGTCACTTCCTCCCATGCTCACCTACAGGATTTCTCCAGAGCTTCTCCCATCCTTTCGAACTCACAACCCCAATCTGTCAGACTGTCCCCTAATTTATCCATCTTTAGACGATCCCTGAAAACCCTTCTCTTTAAAGAAGCCTATCCTGCTTCTAACTAATACAGTGTTTTACTTTCTCCATCAGCTCATCCCCCACAGTTATTACCTTTTGTATCAATTGACCCTCCCTCCTAGATTGTAAGCTCTAGTGAGCAGGGCCCTCTGATTCCTCTTGTACCAAATTGTAATGTAACTAATGTCTGCCTTTCATTTTGTTAAGTGCTGCACAAACTGTTGGCGCTATATAAATCCTGTATAATAATAATTATTCTTTGCCCTGCATTTTCATTTAAGGAATGAAGCCTCTCTTCTAAACCTCTTTTGCCTCCTATTTTTGTATGCATTATACTTTCATGCTTGAACAAAAACGTGTTATGTTAGTTTGTCAAATTCTAATCACCTTAATAAAAACTGAAAGAGAAAAAACAAAGTGTAAGAGAAAATTATTACATTACCAAAGAATAGTTGATGCTTGAAACAGACCTCTGTCAGTCAAAAGTAATTGAATTTAAACATGGTTGGGGCAAACCCAGATCTATACTCACAAAAAACCCCCAAAAAAACCAACACGTTTTGCCATGTTTGGACGCTTTTTTTTGGCAAAACTATAATCCCACAAAAGCTTGATGCTCAAAAACTCTCATAAACACCAGAGATCATTAAAAGATGAGAACAAGGGACGCTTTTAATGCATACACAAAAAAATTATTTGGTAAACCGACAAGTGCTTTTTTTCACTACTTTACCTTATACTGGCTTGTCAAACAACAAATGCAGTGAGGTGCCGGAGACCACATCCGCAGAGCAATACAATTCACACACACACACAGCCAAATCTCACTCCAACCTGGCTATGCTACTGTCCCGCGACATCTGTAAGACCTTCAACAAAATTTCATGGGACTAGATAATCTATACAGTACGACGATGGGGCAACTCCATTCTTTGTGTATCTGCCTTTTACGCCCAACCCACTGATATCATCGAAGTATGCCGGTTTCGCCTCCAACCCATTCCTAGTCCATCGGAATACGAGACAGGGCTGTCCTCCCTCTCCCCCATCCTTTCTGATCTTGGACATAAAACCTCTAGCTGGGGTCCTTCAAGCTCATACAGATGTTTTGGGGGTGAAATTGGCGGGCGAGCATCACAAATTGATGCGCTTTGCTGACATACTGTTCAAGGTTTTATGCAAGCTTTGGCTCCTATCCCACCTAGAAGTCCTATTTGGCTAAATCCAAGTCCCTGAACCTCTCTCGTTGTCAGAGGACCAACTGAGCAGGCTTAAAAACTAACTATGCAAAACAAAACCAAAGAAATTCCCGGCTCAACTTACCGACCAGCTTGCTAACCAACGGAATTGTCCTAACAGTATGTGTTAAAAAACAGGGGTTTAGTTTTCACACATTTGCAAATACATGTGTAAGCTACAGAGGCCCTTCAAGGCACCCAAGGATACAAACTCATCGCCCTGGACGGGATTGAATCTTTTCAATTCCTGCAAGAGCATTGGCAACTGCTAGTATATCTAAAGCTGGATACACACTATACAATTTTCTGTAGATTTTTTCCTTCAGATTTACCAAAACCATAGAATATGAGGTCAAACCTTAAGGCGTTTTGTATGCAATCAGGCAGGCCCTTGCACTAGATGGTTTAGGTAAATCTAAAAGGAAATTAGACAAAAGTTGTATAGTGTGTATGGGGTCTAACTCAACTATCATGTTTGTAGCCAGCTTTGAAGCCACGAGGGGCCACCCAAACACCTAACCCTGCCGAAAAGAGCCCTATTCGAGAGGCCTAGTCTTGGATCTTTACACCTCTCTGACCAACTGGCTAGGCTCTGGCCCATCCTCTTATATGGTGAAATGGGCCACGATCTAGACCAGTGATGGCGAACCTTGGCACCCCAGATGTTTTGGAACTACATTTCCCATGATGCTCAACTACACTGCAGAGTCCATGAGCATCATGGGAAATGTAGTTCTAAAACATCTGGGGTGCCAAGGTTCACCATCACTGATCTAGACCAAAACCCTGAGCATGCCACCTGGGCTAAGATTTGGCTTGCCTCCTCCAAATGCTTCCAGAATATCTTCGCCCAAGAAAGCGCTTACAAAATTACTTTCTCTGTGGTATATGACCCCGGATTGCATGCCCAAGTTTTCCCATTGGTATCCCCCATGTGCTTTCGTGGCTGTAGTGATGCACTCTATTCCATGTATGGTGGTCCTTCCCCAAGGCAACTCAGTTTTGGACACAGGTCTACACCATGATCAGATCAGTCCTTATTATCTCTTTAACCTGCAACGCCTGGGAGGCCCTATTGCCAATCCCATCATTGACTAGGAATCAGAGAAAGTTTGTGTTCCTGGCCGCCCAGCAAACTTTGGCTAAAGCTTGGAAACAAACATTTCTCAATTTTAATGAAGTATGATATAGGCTTATGGGCACAACGGTACTTGAGAAGTTCACCTCCATTGTAGATGACACCTATGCCAAATTCCTTAAAGGGTTACTAAACCCAGGACCCTGCAATCACTATATCTGCTCTCCCACAGTACACAGAACATGGAAATGCAATTATTTCAGTAAATCTAAACCGCTAAATACCTTTTCTCATCAACAGTATATAGCAGTCTTTTGACTTCTATCAGTGTCTGGCCGAGCACTGGTTAAAGCTTTTAGGTGGAGTTTTTATTCTTCTGACTGTCCTATGAGGCTGCATGACCCCTGACTTTGTTTGGACAGTGCCAATTGGCCCTGCGCTGATCACACCCTCCAAAAATAAAAATTAAAAAAAATAAATAAATAAATGCTCTAGCACTATACACCAAACTGAGCATGTGCAGAGTGCCTCCCAGGGCTCTGTTCTATCAGTAGATGGATTGGAGACAGTAAAAGGAGAGGACCAGAAAAGACAGGATCAAACAGACATTTTACATAATGCTGAGGATTAACACCTTAGATTCCACAGTGAGTGTAACAAGCATGCTGTAGTGCATATACAGACTGATTTTACTGTTGTGGGTTAGTAACACTTCAGAGTATGGGATCCTTGGATCACTTATAAAATTCAGGTGAACATATACAGAACCTTGCATTCAGTGTTACCGAGTTCAGCATTTCACCGGCAATGTAACCTGGCTGGACCATGTGAAAGACTTCCCTCCCTCCTCTCCCCACGTTCTCTCTTGCTCCCAGGCAAGCTCCCCTTGCAGTTCTTCATACTCTTTATATCTTGTTCATCTAATGTATCCCACTTTTCTTTTCCACTTCTTTTTCCCTATTTTGAGGTATTCGCAAACGTTCATGGATCCCCCCCCCCCCCTTTTTATTTCTTTGCATATTAAGCCGATGGTTATCAATGACAAAGCGCAACCTTCATTGACTGGTGCACCACACTGTTCTTTTCAGCCATGATCTCCATGTGTGTTTGGTAGTAATTTAGAACAATCTTCGCTGGTATATACTACTGTAAAGTCTCTTATGAAGTGCGCCTTTCCTTGCTGTACTATTTGGGCTATTTCACTGTGCCTTTGCCCGCTGTTCACTCCTTTTTTATTGTTAAACTTGTAAAGCCAATAAAATTCTTTGTAAAAACAAAATAACAAATGCAAAACATTTAAAGGCTGGATGAAAGGGTCAGTGTACCAAGACACTTTTTTACTAGTTATTTTAATAGTGGTCTCTTCATCTCATGAAGTGAACTGAGCTGCATGACCCTCTCTGAGCTTTTCTTGGAGGTGCACATAATCTAATAACAGCCATTTTCACCTCATTTCCCAACATAAAAGAGCATTTCTCTGCCCAATCTCACCAGGATGAGGGAGTCAGCAGACCGGGAAAGGGCGATGGTCCTAAGCTGGCAGAACAATAATGGAAACATCCTAGAGCTATGATGGGTGGGACAAGCATTCCTGACTCATATACTTCAAGGATTAACCCCTGCATTGCTCAAGGACTGTTGGTGGGATGGAGGTCTGGGTTAAAAATACATGGCAACTCCAAAAATCCTTTTGGAATTACAAAAGGGCTCCAGAATGTTTCGTTTGGAATACCTCTTTACTTCAATTGGTGGGATTCTGATCATAGAACTCCTGCCCATCAGCAGGAGGTTGGGACTGAACAGTACCACAAGTATTGTGGAAGATCGGCGCTCTGCAGAATAATACGAGAACGGTCACATAATAATTCTAAGATCATACAAGTGTGCTTTCTGAAGGTAGTGAAGGCAATAGCTACTGTTTTAAGGGACCCTGTCATCTCATAAACCTTCTGTGCGATTTGGCTCTGTTGGAAGCAGCTATACCCCCTTATCTTACACATAATACCTTATCCTGGTCCCCGAGCTTCTGACACAGAACCTTGATTATTAAAGTTAAAGTTGAAGATTAATATGCATATATTTTGTGTTCCCCTTTTCATCCTTCATCAACATGTTAATGATATTTTTAAATAAAACGTTTATTATATATTCTTATTTCAGATGCAGCAACGTCATCAGTTGGTTTCTACGCTTTTCTATGCAATGCAGGCAGATCATGGTCGGTAGCAGGGGCCAGGAAGGAGCTGTACACAAGCAATGGGAGGAATTTATTTTAGGCAAATATAAAAATGCTTTGATGGGTGGAAATCAGCTTGAAGGAGTGGGCATTCCTAGGTAACGCTCACATGTGATACTGAACCTCAATAATTGAATGAGCTGAAATCCAACGAATGAAAGGGGCGGACCAGGGACAGCCAGGCTGGGGAAAATTAGCTAGATGATGCTGGATGTCCTCCAGCCAGGAAATCATGCAGGCTCTACTGCCTTGCTGCTGCTTCCAATGCAAATTGTGAGAAGTGTACAGTGTGTAGTGAAATCAGAGTAGGAAGTAGGGACAGGAAAGGTGTTATATCAGTCTGTTTTTTCTTGTGCTGGCCATGTCCCACAGGGGAGATTTTCATGACCACCTTGTCCTGGTAAAGCCAGAGGAAATTAGGGTACATCTCCACAAAGTGAGGGGGATTCCCATGTTGCACAGCGGTCATTGGATTGGGTGTTCCCATGGGACGATTATCACTTATCTCTTACATTTTGGATTTCCCATCACTTTTTATTTTGGTGAAAATATTTATTAGAACAAATAGAGAGTGAATCACCCCAGCAGAGACACAACAATTATAATTTAACTGAGGGTCTAAGGCCGGCCATACATGGAGAGAATTTCTTTCCTGCAACCACAGAAAAAAAAAAAAAAAAAAAAAAAACAAACACTCGATTCCCCCATCAACATAGACATTGTTGATGCGGGAATCCCTCCTGGCGGGCCACTGCCTTCTCCTTCTCCCAGTGGGAACCGCAGAGGAAGCGGTTCCCACTGGGAGAAGACCGTGATTATTGCTAGAGGCTATAGCAGCCGCTAGCAACAATCGCAGGTAAAACTCGGCATGCTGGTTGTACCCAAGTTGATTGGTTAATCAGCTTGGTACATTCAGCCTGCCCATACACTGTTCGAATGTCTGAGATTGGAGCAGTGTATGGCCTGCCTTATTCTTCCATAAGCTATAATAAAATAAATAAAACATAGCTTTTACATTCACTTTTAGCAATACAAACAAGGCAATAAAGATAATACAAATATATTTACTGAATGTTCTATATCCTCACATCTCAACTTCTTGAGTTTGTATTCTGCATTATATTACATAATGTACAAACGACATAACACACTGGCACTTTACAATTTACATAACAGCTGCTTCCACCAAGCGTCTAATCGCAGTATGACAACGTTCTAATAAATATGTCAGAGTTTAAACTCATCATCAGCAGAATATATAGGTTACTGTTGGTGACATTCCTCTCTCACCTGCTTTCCCATCCTGCAAGGCTTCCTCTGACCTTGGAGGGAGTCCTCTGTTCCCTCAAGGAAGAGGATTACATCACATAGGAGGGAGACAGGAACAGGGACAGGGGTCTGGGTTCACTTCCCCTAGGGCTCCCATTACAGGGCATTAAATAAAACAAATACCTGGGTTTCTTGGCTGGGGGGATTCCGTCCTCTAGCAGCGACAATCTCTCAGATTTCAAACCTGGCGCAGAAGCCATCTAATTGCGGGGCCTACAAAATAAAAAAATAAATAAATAGATTTAAAAAAAAAAAAAAAACACAGGAAACAACGTAAATAAAACTGAAAACTCGCAATCAACTCTGTCCAACATATTAAGCCTCTACAAAGGGGGTGGGAAAACTGTTTTACAGATGCTGAGGAACTAAAAGTGCCAGCAAGCCTTGTCAGCTGTAACAGTTAGACAGTCGCACAGTACCTGGGCTCTCATCCAATTTGCCCCATGGTGCCTTTGCCTGCTGGTGGGTCTTCCAGTATCTGTGCCCTTTCTTATGTGTCCCATAGTGCCTGCGCCCGCTCTGTTGGTTCTCCCAGTATCTATGCCCTTTCTAATGTATCACATAGTGCCTGTGCCTTCTTCTAAGTGTCCCACAGTGCCTGTGCCCCGTCTGCTGTGTCCCAGTGCTTGTGCCCTTCTCCATGATGTCCCAAAGAGCCTGTGGCTCCCTCGATGTGCCCTCTCTGAAAGGTCCCATGGGACCTGCGCCCTCTGGAGATCTCATAGTTCCTGCACCCTCTCTGAGGGATCTTATAGTGCCTGTGCCCTCTCTGATGTGCCAGTCACTCTACAGACCTCCTGCCAAACTGTAAGTCTGTCTGGTTCCCTCTAGTATCCAGGAGGGAAGATCTGATGCCGCTTGATAAGAACAGAACGGATGTCAGGAATCGCCGCTATCTTATTGCGTCAAATCCCAGCTCTCCGCAGAGTAATAAATCCCAAACAACCAAAAACCTCTCTCTGGGATTAAACCTGAACATTAATGAATCTGGGCTGGACGAGACTGCAATTTCAAGAGAGAGCGCAGGGAGACTGACCAGAATGGGCCAGACGTCGCCATGGCAGCACAGACGGGAGTCGGGGAGGCGACAACTCTGAGCTAGGAGGAAAAAGTGCACATAAGTGGCATTCTTGTGTCAGCAAGACAGCCAGTCGCTGCCAGTGTTTACCTTGCTGTGACCGGTGGCTTCCTCTTCCTCGCTGAGCGTCCTCACTGCATGTGGTCTCTGCTGGAATACAAAGCTGCACGATAAACTCTGCTTTATCTCCAGACTGCATATTTCTAGATTATGCTTTTACAGAGCGCTGCTAAAAAGGTCACAAAGTACAGACTCTATTTATTCAACCTAATTAACTAGCTGGCTAAGGTAGAGCCCTTCTCACTCGTCCCTGTCCCCATCACCATCTAAAGCTGGCCACAAACATTACAACCCAATTGTACAATCTCTATACAATCTTTTAGTTCCACCAGAAACAATGCATTGCAAAGACTTTCGATTCATGTCTAATCAAGCAGGCCCATGTAGCCATCAGCAGATTTAGGGCTTGTTTACACTAGTGTTATCTCTCTGAAGAGTGATATGTGGTCACTCTGAAGAGCGATCTGTAACAGCCGGCAAGAAGCAGTTATTCCACCTATTTACCTTCAAAAAGTCCACACCATCGTGCCACAACCACGTTGCACATGGCCGTGTCCCCATTAACTTCAATGGGTCATGTTCAGCGGGTGATACCAGGGACATGCGACGAGATCAGTGGCTGGTGAGGCATTGGCTAGTATCAGAGCCAAATACACACAAGTTACATACACTGTGATCCTTAGAGCGAGAGCAATAATTCTAGCACTAGACCTCCTCTAACTCTAAACATGTAACCTGTAAAGAATCTTAAAGCGTCGCCTATGGACATTTTTAAGTATCGAAGTTTGGTGCCATTCCACGAGTGTGCTCAATTTTAAAGCGTGACATGTTAGGTATCTATTTATTCGGTGCAACATCATCTTTCACATCATACCATACCTTCGCCGAGCTACGACCCTCGATTTCCAGTTAGGCATGGCCTTGCACTCCATAGTTGATGGCATTACTAAAGGAGATTTGTACAATCAGAACGTATAGTGCAGTGTTTCTCAACTCCAGTCCTCAAGGCGCCCCAACAGGTCATATTTTCAGGATTTCCCTCAGATGAAGTGGCTGTGGTAATTACAAAGGCAGTGAAACTGATCAAATCACCTGTGCAAAATAATGGTAAGCCTGAAAACATGACCTGTTGGGGCGCCCTTAGGACTGGAGATGAGAAAACACTGGTATAGTGTATGGTGAGCTCTACAGACTTTTCCAGTTTTCAATACTTCAACCTACATGTGAGTACAGGGGTTGGTGGGATCAATTTCATGGAGGAGGAGAACGGGTGCAGGGTGTGCGCGAATGAGGTGAGCTGGTGAGTTACTTCGTGCCGTTTCTAATAGGGGTCATGCCGTGACTGGCAGCTCCCACCAGCATGCGCAGGAGTGACGTCACGCGACTCCGGCCAGTCACAGAGCTGGAGTTCATGGCCCATGGAAGAGGGGTGAAGATGGACGCTCGCTACTAGTGGGAACAACGGAGACATTGCAGGCTTCAGTTTCAGGTAAGTGAGGCATAATGGGCTACTATGTGATGCATAGTAGCCCATTATGCTTTACCTTTGCATGGAAATAAAGAGGAAGTAAAACCCACCAGGAATAACTGGGCAAGTGATCTAATTTCATAGTAAACCAGAGCGTGCATCCGGTTTCATTCTGTAGCGTGGGTGTGCACTGGGCTTGTGGTGGCAGATAAGACTAAACTGTATTTAATACTGTAATTATGATTGCACTTCAAGCACCCTCTGTCACCGGCACACAGCAGGAGCTGGATTCTGAATAAACCTAACTAGCTACAAAACTGACATTCCATGTAAACCTGAATTGGATAACATTTAGTTTGCTCAGTGTAACCTAAACCATTGCTATTTTTTTTAATGAAATTATTTGGTCCTGCATCGCATCTCAGTTCTGCTGACCTCCTGTAGTCTCTTTGCAGCCACTTCCTGTCTACATGTACTCCAGCGATGGGCTCAGGGCAGATTTTCTGGGCCGTTCTTGTGCATTGAGATAGTCACTTGTCTCCATCAGAAGCCCATGTGACAATGCAGATGTGTAATTGGGAGACAGGGACAAAATGTTGTCACCCTATAACAGTAGGTGCCTGAAAAAGGAACGTCAAGCAGGATCACCAGGAGCTATTCTAATAAAGGACACAGATCCAAGATGATTGAAAATTATATTTGAACAAAAAAGGGAATAGGCTAAAGGAGAGGTACCTCATCCATTTAATACTACTAAAAAATAAATAAATAAAAAAAAGGAAATGCAGGTTTAGAACTTTATTGGCCCTTGGCCATTCCTTCTCTTGGTACCAGTAAAGTCCTAAACATGTAGTTCTTTTCTTTAGAAAATTATGTTTGACATGTTAACTCCTTCCTGCCCACCTCAGCATCCCTTTAAAATGTTTGGAACACCGGGGGAGAGGGATTGCAGAGCGGACACAGACCACAGAACTGACATCCGCTCGCTCAATGGGGATCAGTGGAGAGATCCCCTGCTGAGCAGGTGGATGTGCATTACAGAGTCTGTCCTGTGTGAAAGGGGCCTTAAAAAGGTAAGTAAACCCTGTGTGTTTGTCTGTGTCCTCAATCAGCTACTGCACCTGCAGTAATGAGGAAAATTGCATCCCTTTAGATGTTATTTCCTATTGGGAGTATCTCACCAAAATGATATTTTTGTTGCAGGGGATGCCTGAAATCTGACTTCTATCCAAGACAGCTTTCACACTGGGGCGGGGGGGGGCGTTAGTGGTAAAGTGCCGCTAACGCGCCCCTGGTAAATCTGTGCTTTTCGGGCGATAGCAGGGCGCTTTTAACCCCCGCTAGCAGCCGAATAAAGGGTTAAAAGCGCGTGCAAAGCGCCTCTGCCGAAGCGCTTTGGCAGCGGTGACCATTGATTTCATTATTGTATACACTGCCCCAAAGATGCTGCATGCAGGACTTTTTCCAACGTCTTGCAAGCACAGCACTCCAGTGTGAAAGGACTCGGACTCTCACACTGGGGATGCAGGGGAGGCGTTTTCAGGAGCTTTACAGGCGCCATTTTTAGCTCAAAAGCGCCTGAAAAACGCCCCAGTGTGAAAGGGGTCTTAGTGAAGACTTCTGGAGAAAATCTGTGAGCCAATCACACAAGCAGGAAATTATGTCTCTGGGGGGCATTCTGTGTATAGAACACCTCCAGGTAGTCATATTGCATTATACAGAAAATGACAGCACTGCAGATTGAAAAGGAAAGATAACCTTTTAACCTTTAGTTAAATAACATTCAATTACAATAGGACTTGTGCCGCAATTGTATACGCTTTATTATTATTTTTTTTATTTGCCTTTTTTTGACCCCCACGAAAGCGGAGTAACCCGTTAAGTTCACCTTAAAAGAAAAATAAATAAATAAAATTTCACATATATTTGCAGGTTAAAAAAAAAAAAAAAAGGGAAGCACGTTCAATTTATTTATTTATTACAAATCAGCAGATCGTGGGTGCAATGTCAGGCTCCTGCAGTGTCTTCCTCTAGCTTTTTGCCCATATCCCTGTACAGGCTTACTGTTACAAAGCTAGAGGAAGAATGAAGGACTATAAGCATGCTGGGCAGCGCGCTCGCAGGCCATTCAAAATATAAGTACGTCTGCCGAGGTGGAAGACGGTACTACTATTCGTTTTTCCATTCACAGGTCTCCATGACCGAGTAACGTGGCTGTGTGGGCGGAGCCCTACAAAGCTGCACTGCTTTCAAAAAGTGACAGTGAGGATGCCCACCTGCTGTCACAGAGAGGGGAGCTCTGGTGCATAGGAGCATGTTACACTCTAAATATGGGTGTAACATATGGCATGCTCTTAATCCCTCATTCACACCGAACATGCCTTTGAAATCATGCAAGTTCATCTGAACTCGCGCGATTTCAAAGCCGCATTTCAGTCAGACTTCAGGGGCGACTTGAATTACATCTGTGCGGGTTCATGCACAAATGTCTACCGAAAATCACCCTCGAAGTCCCCAAAAGTAGTGCAGGAACTACTTTTTGAAAATCAGCGCAGCACCGATTGGGAAGCTCCTATTGCTGACAATAAGCTCAGATCTGACCTGTCAAAGCACGCCAATGTGAATGGGGGCTAAAGGTGAACATATCCTTTAAGCAGCAGCTGTCACTTATCTAGCATAAACTATAGGAAAAAAGAAATCGGATTGGCTCTGAAGGCCAAAAAGACATTTTCTTACCACCAATTTGGCAAACAATGGATTGAAGTGTAAGTCCACTTAAAAGTGATATTTCAGCTACAGGTGGAATGTGATGGGCTCAGACAACAGATGGCCATTTAAATATTTTAGAGAAGCCAGATGAGGAGCTCCTGCCATTGTTCCACAAGAACTTGCAGGGTTTGTGGGGTTCCAATTTGATTCTCCACAATATAAAACACAATTTCCAAAGGGAGAGTGGGATGCCCCTCCTAATGGCAGACCCCCCTTTCCCTGTATGATCTCTGCTGTCTTTCTGATTACACTCACCCGATGTGTATAAACCCTTCCTAAGACATCAATGGATGTGCTGGGCTAGGAGTGACCCAGGTCAAGGATGGAGGGTCTTGTACCTGCTGGAGTGGTCATACTGGATACTGGCTGCAGCAGTTGGCAGGTCCAAGATCTCTATCCACAAATCAATAGTTGAGGGATAAAAGAAGATGTTAGGGGGCTTTAACCAAGGAAGGGCCAAAAAGAGTAGGCATATGAGGAGACCACCTTGGGTGCTTCAACAGGAATGGGGTGCAACCTTTGCTGTTAAAGTAGTTCATGTAAGGCTGGGGGTGATAACTTTGGTCTTTTCTCCTTGGACGCAAAAAGGTCCTTGCCCTGCCACGAAGTTTAATGCCCTGTACACACGGTCGGATTTTCCGACGGAAAAAGTGCGATCGGATTGTGTTGTCGGAAATTCCGATCGTGTGTGGGCTCCATCTGACTTTTTCCATCAGAATTTCCGACACACAAAGTTTGAGAGCAGGCTATAAAATTTTCCGACAACAAAATCCGTTTGCGTAAATTCCGACCGTGTGTGGCCAATTCCGACGCACAAAGTGCCACGCATGCTCAGAATAAATTAAGAGACGAAGGCTATTGGCTACTGCCCCGTTTATAGTCCTGACGTACGTATTTTACTCCACCGCGTTCAGAACGATCAGATTTTCTGACAAGTTTGAGCCAACAACCGTCGGAAAATAAATCCATGGATTTTGTTGTCGGAATGGCCGATCAATGTCCGATCGTGTGTACAGGGCATAACTCTCCATTATCAACCAAACACTGACATAATAGTTTTGGAATGACCCTTTAAAACCATAAAATGAAAATAAAAATGCAGCCAGAGGCTGTTCTTACCTGCAGTCCTCAAGTAGCCTAGCAGGTCAGGTTTTCTGCACAGGTAGTTTAATCAGCAACCTCACATCAGTAATTACCATGGCTGGGGGGAGGGGGAGAGCTCTCCAAAACAAACTGCCGATACTTGGATAAGGCCTCGTGCACACGGAGTGGTGAGCCCCTGTGCATGAGATTCCAATGTTTTTGTGCAAGCAAAAGGGACCGGACGCACCATCCAGCCCACCTGCCAACAGCGTGTAAGACTTCATGGGCTCATTTACACTTGTGTTGTTCTCTAAATCAGTGGTCATCAACTCCTGTCCTCAGGGCCCACTAACAGGCCAGGTTTTATGTATTACCTTGGGGAGATACAGACTAGAATACTGCAATCACTGAGCAGCAAATGATATCACCTGTGATGCATTTCAGTTATCTTGCAAACCTGGCCTGTTAGTGGGTCCTGAGGACAGAGTTGATGACCACTGCTCTAAATAGTAAACAATTTTTAGATTGTAAGCTCTAACGAGCAGGGCCCTCTGATTCCTCTTGTATCAAATTGTAATGTAACTGTAATGTCTGCCCTCATGTTGTAAAGCGCTGCGCAAACTGTTGGCACTATATAAAACCTGTATAATAATAATAATGGTCCATGTTGGATCACTCTTTAGAAGGCATTCAACAGGCGGTGAGGAGGAGTTATGTTGCCTCCACACCTCTTATTTAACCCTTAAAAAAACCCACACCACCACCATGACTTGTATTGAGGAACACTGTCTGACCTAGTGACTAACACATGAGATTTCTTGCTCCTTTGTACTACACTTATCTATACAAAGATCCCTGAGAAAACTAAAACCTGTCACAATAATGCATACCAAGGAGTAGTCTCAGACCAGCATACTGATAGTGATTGCAATGCCCGAGCAGTATAGGCTGCCAAGACATATGCCAGGTGACAGGGCACAATAGTGAGAAGATCTGCAATACATGCAGTATAATAAAGAAATTTGGGTTGATTTACTAAAAACGGGAGAGTGCAATATCTGGTGCAGCTCTGCACGGAAACCAATCAGCTTCCGCTAACACATTGAAGTTAGAAGCCAATTGGCTATCATGCACAGCTGCACCAGATTTTGCACTCTCCAGCTTTAGTAAATCAACCCCATTGTATGAGCGGAGGTAAAAGTTTAATAGCTAGGAGGATGCAAAGGTAGAATAAATAGGAGGGATTTAATTTAAAAAGTATAGGAGGGGGTAGAATACATAAAAGGTGGGTAAATGTGTTATGTATGTAGGAAAATAAAGGCATAACTCTGAAAAGCCCTCACACAACCAGTAGCCATGGCCCTTCTCACTTGTATGGGTCGCATTGAGCAGCAGTAATGCACACTGAACATGAGAGGGAAGATAGTTCTTGCCATGGCTGTAATGCAAAGCATACACTGCAACGTGTAGAGCCACATCAATCTGCTTTGTAACATTAATTGGGGGGGGGGCAGCAAAACTGAAGCTCAATTGCCTATTTTAACTGCCCCGACTGCAGGTGTAAACTAGGCCTAAAGGTAGAACATATAGGAGGAGGTACAGGTAAAACAACATATAAATGAGAGGGGTAAAAGTGCAATGTAGAAGTGGAAGTAAAGACGTGACACATACAAGGAGGTAAAGTTATTCTAACATAATAGTGAGTGAAGGAATAATACATAAGAGAAAGTAAAAAGCATTGTACATACAGAAGCAGAGAGAATGCTCAAGTAGCCGGTCTGGGTGTCTCGTGGTCTGTGTTCGCTCGGGTTATATGTACAGGGAGAAGGGCCGCCCCCTCCTGCTCAGGTCCATCCAGGAAAAGTGATGTCACTGCTGACTGTAGAATTCAGCTCCACGTGTTGTAGCAGCTGTGAGGAGTTCGGATAGGAATGCATTGTACAGCTCCAGGCAGAGTTGTCACTTGTGAGCCATCGACTAATGAAGAATTATTTTTTATGTCACAATAGGAGAAGCAGCCAAAGCATCTTCAATAGCGAACAATATGATGATCACAGTAATTACCACTTGACCTCCAGGAGGTTTTGCCCCATTTATGACCAGACCATTTTTTGCTATTCAGCACTGCGCTATTTTAACGGGTAATTACCCGGTCGTGCAACATGTGCGCACCCCGAACCCGGAAGACAGGCGACGACGTTTAGGTATGCTGTCTGTGGCCTGCAGTAAATCTACTGTGGGTGTCAAGTAGTAAAAATAAAAACATAATCATTAAAATTTCATATAACCAAATATTCAATAATTTTAAATCTGCAAATACCTGGTTGTTCCTGCCATGGAGGTCCGTATTTGGGATCCTCCCGCTATGTAGTTTCGCTCCTGTGCAGACTACAAATAGCAGTTTCAACACACATTGTGAAGATATGGTCTATTGTAGTCACCACCAGGAAACCCACCCTGAGAAATGCCAGATAGGAACTGTGGGATTACCTAAGTGGCTGCAAAGAGTCTGCAGGAGATCGACAGCACCGAGATACAAAACAAAGAAACAACAAAAAAAAAGTGATTTTAGAAATGTAAAAAGGTCATAAAGCCCAATTTCAGCCAAGAACTTTTTTGGGGTTTTTTAAAGCTTAGCCCACCTTTGTGACCACGTTTCATGTAAGACTTATATTTATCAACAATAACCACCAAACTCAACCTGTTTGTGTAAGTGAAAGGTTTTACTTGCACATTTCCCACTGACAGGTCTGACACCTTCACCATTTCTACAGTGACAGGCCCTGCCCCCATTTCCAATAATGATGGGCCCCGCCCCATTTCTGGAGTGACAGGCCCTGCCCCCATTTCCAATAGTGATGGGCCCCGCCCCATTTCTGGAGTGACAGGCTCCACCCCCATTTCCACACAGAGAGAGGGAGAGCAAGAGCACGTGCAATGACATTGCAAATAGTAAAATGCCCCGCCCACCCACATTTCCAATAGTGACAGGGCCCCAATACCAGTGACAATGGAAATGGGCCACGCCCACTCATAGTGACAGGCCTTGCCAACATTACCAATAGTGACAGGCCCCGCCCCATTTCCACAGTGACAGTTTTGGTTTTGCCCCCATTCCCAATAGTGGCAGGCCCCGCTCCCATCTCCAGTGTAAGGTTTGGTCCTGCCTCCATTTGCAGTGTGAGAGGCCCGCCCCCACACCCACATTTCCACTTTTTCATGTTCCTTGTGTGTAGTCAGCAATCAAACCTTGAAAATATGTAATGCATGGTAATAAGTATACATAATTAACCACTTGGCATCCGGGAGGTTTTACCCCCTTCATGACCAGGGAATTTCTTGCTATTCAGCACGGCAATACTTTAACTGGTAATTGCTCAGTCATGCAACTCTGCACCCAAAATTAAACGATCATTTTTTTCACACAAAGAGACTCTTTTGTGGTATTTGATCACCACTACATTTTTTAAAATTATATAAACTGATAAAAAAACATTTTGAAAAAACAAAAAAAAAACAAAAAAAATTCTACTTTGTTATAAAATATATCCAATAAAACAATCAAAAAAAAAAAAATCTAAATTTCTTCATAAATTTAGGCCAAAATGTATTCTGCTACATGACTTTGGGTGAAAAAAAAAAAATCCCAATAAGTGTATATTGATTGGCTTGTGCAAAAGTTATAGCTTCTACAAACTATGATATACAGTATATCATAAAAGGGAGTACACCCCTAATTTTTGTAAATATTTATCTTTTCATGTAACACCAAAGAAATTACACTTTGCTGCAATGTAAAGTAGTGAGTGTACAGCTTGTATAACAGTGTAAATTTGCTGTCCCCTCAATATAACTCAACACACAGCCAATAATCTCTAAACCGATAACAAAAGTGAGTGCACCCCCAAGTGAAAATATCCAAACTGGGCCCAAAGTGTCAATATTTTGTGTGGCCACCATTATTTTCCAGCACTGCCTTAACCCTCTTGAGCATGGAGTTCACCAGAGCATCACAGGTTGCCACTGGAGTCCTCTTCTACTCCTCCATGATGACATCACCGAGCTGGTGGATGTTAGAGACCTTGCACTTCTCCACATTCCGTTTGAGGATGCCTCACAGATGCTCAATAGGGTTTAGGTCTGGAGTCATGCTTGGCCAGTCCATCACCTTTACCCTCAGCTTCTTTAGCAAGGCAGTGGTCGACTTGGAGGTATGTTTGGGGTCATTATGTTGGAATACTGCCCTGTGGCCCAGTCTCTGAAGGGAGGGGATCATGCTCTGCTTTAGTATGTCACAGTACATGTTGGCATTCATGGTTCCCTCAATGAACTGTAGCTCCCCAGTGCCGCAGCACTCATGCAGCCCCAGACCATGACACTCCCACCACCATGCTTGACCGTAGGCAAGACACACTTGTCTTTGTACTCCTCACCTGGTTGCCGTCACACACGTTTGACACCATCTGAACCAAATACGTTTTTGTTGGTCTCATCAGATCACAGGGCATGGTTCCAGTAATCCATGTCCTTAGTCTGCTTGTCTTCAGCAAACTATTTACGGGCTTTCTTGTGCATCAGCTTTAGAAAAAGCTTCCTTCTGGGTCGCCAGCCATACAGACCAATTTGGTGCAGTGTACGGTTTGAGCACTGACAGCCTGACCACCCCACCCCCCCACCCCTTCAACCTCTGCAGAAATGCTGGCAGCACTCATACATCTATTTCCCAAAGACAACCTCTGTATATGACGCTGAGCACATGCACTCAACGACTTTGGTCAACCATGGCGAGGCCTGTTCTGAGTGGAACCTGTCCCATTTACATTTTTCTTTAACAAAAGCTTTAAAAATCTAGGGGAGAGAAAAAAAAAAAAAAAAAAAGGGGGGGGGGGGGGTTTACACCGTATGGTCTTGGCCACCATGCTGCAGCTCAGTTTCAGGGTCTTGGCAATCTTCCTACAGCCTAGGCCATCTTTATGTAGAGCAACAATTCTTTTTTTCAGATCCTCAGAGAGTTCTTTGCCATGAGGTGCCATGTTGAACTTCCAGTAACCAGTAAGAGAGTGAGAGCGATAACACCAAATTTAACACACCTGCTCCCCATTCACACCGGAGACCTTGTAACACTAACAAGTCACATGATACAGGGGAGAGAAAATGGCTAATTGGGCCCAATTTGGACATTTTCACTTTAGGGGTGTATTCACTTTTTTTTGCCAGCGGTTTAGACATTAATGGCTATATGTTGGGTTATTTTGAGGGGACAACAAATTTACAATGTTATACAAGTTGTACACTCGCTACATTACATTGTAGCAAAGTGTCATTTCTTCAGTGTTGTCACATGAAAAGATATAATAAAATATTTACAAAAATGTCAGCATCTATTGTGAGATACTGCCTATACTGGAATTCACGCAGCTAGACTCTATACTGTAATAGTGGTGATCCGCAACTTATAGTGACACTACTACATGCTGACACTGTACTAATGACACTGGCTGGGAAGAGGCAATAAAAGGGGTTAACTGTGTACAGGTGTAATGTGTGCCACTTTTACATTCTGATCTGGCTGTTTTTAACCATGCTTTTCAGGGAAAAGAAACAACCAGATCGCTGTTCCTATGTGCATAAAGTTCTGTCAGTTTTTAAACACAGCCGATTTCAGCCAAAATTATTGGGTGAAATCTGCTGCCAAACTTGTGCCATGTGCAATCACAGCCCGGGAGGCGAGCGGTGACGTAAAGGTACATTGTCTGGCCCTCCTGTGCCTCCTGTCCACAGTAAATCTACTGTGGGCAGGCAGCAAGTAGTGTCACTTTGCGAGTCCTTCCACAGTGCAGACAGGAGAATCGTTGGGCTGCACAAAGGGTGCAATAGGCATTTAAAAAGGAGTGTTTGGCTACAATCTATATTAATGACTCAGCTTGTACAAGCCCTGCATCTACTGACTTTGCTCTCCAACTACTCCTGTGCTTTATAGCCATGAATTTCTATCCTCCAGCAGAGGGGTTTTGCTGCCCCTGGGATATGACAAGACATGCAGAATCCTATGCACGGAGCGTGCTAGTCATGTCCCAGCACGGTGCTCCTTGGGAAATATTTTCAGTCAGTGAGGGTGGATAAAAGGTGCTAATAGACAGTGTATAACTATAGCAACTAGCCGCCACCATAGTCCACATCAACATCACCCCAGGGAATTAAATGGATAGATCGAGCAACAAAAACAACTTTTAATATAGGAGGCTCAGCAACATGAGGCAGAAGAAGCAGGGCCATCAGGGGCACGGTCCAGTGAGAATTTATATAGCGGCTTGTTATATCTTTATGAAGGAAATTTCCTTTAAAAAGGGTTAGTTCAGCTTTACAGAAAAAACTGAACTAAACACCATACAACACCCCCCCATCCCCAACACTTTAATTGCCTCCACGGAGGATGAGCGGTCAGTGCTGATGCTGCCACGATTGAGCACTTGTTTGCATCTAGATCCAACTGCAAGCAAGCTGTTGCTATGCATGCTCTGCCATCATCCATTTAATTAATGCCAGCAGTACCTGTTAAAACTCCAGAAAATGCACCCAGCCTCTACCATATTTCTCAGGAAATTAGATTAAGTAAGCCCTGCAGTTTATGTATTTTGATAGACCTTTTTAATATGATTTAATATGTTTGCAGAGTCTACAAATAATTCTATTATCTATTTGATATGCAGTGGTGTGACCTTGAGCCTATGGTTTGCAGCCTTTGGTAGACCCAGTGGCCTGTTGGTCTGGTCGGTTTGGTCCTGCCCACTCTGTTTTCTAGGTGATTTGTTTTTATACATGGGTATACAGTATATGAGACTTATTGTATTTTTTTATATCATAGAATACGTTTGTACCTGTACATGAGCATCCCTGAGGAACAACAAAAATCCCTAATCTTCTGTAGCGTGTTTGTTATGATGAAGGTTTCACTCTACCATCATCACTGTGTTGTTTACTTACAAATTCTACTAGCCGCATTCATTTTATATGTAGATCTAGTTTATTATTGCTTTATAATAAAGATATATTTTTTAAATAATCATGCCTTGCCTTCTGTACCAATAACGTAATATATATATAAATAAATAAAGGCACTCCCACTATATTCTACCATGGTTTTTAGATTGTGTGTTATATCATCCCAACCACGACACTACCTGCCTGGAGTTTGCATGCTCTCCCTGTGCCTGCGTGGGTTTCCTCCGGGTACTCCAGTTTCCTCCCACACTCCAAAGACATGCTGGTAGGTTACTTGGATCCTGTCCAAATTGTCCCTAGTATGTATGAATGTGAGTTAGGGACCTTAGATTGTAAGCTCCTTGAAGGTAGGGACCGATGTAATGTACAATGTATATGTAAAGCGCTGCGTAAATTGACAATTGACGGCACTATATAAGTACCTGAAATAAATAAATAAAATATCATCTTTTCTTGGTCTGATGACATTGTTCAATGGGAAGGGATATATGAAGATATACATAAACAATTTGTAGATGGGAGGACAAGCTTTTTGTGACCTTACTATTTATAAAGGTCATGATTTCTGGTGAATTATGCCCCATTCACACAGGGCGGATTCCACTGCGATCAGCAAGAGATCATCCCCTGCTGATCAGAGCAGAGCAGGCTCAGTATCTGCTCTGCTCAATGGGCAGCCAAGAACAAACTGCGCTGTCCACTTACACCCAGCTACCGCCACTCTTCGATTGTAAGCTCTTATGAACAGGGCCCTCCGATTCCTCCTGTATTGAATTGTATTGTAACTGTACTGTCTGCCCTCATGTTGTAAAGCTCAAACTGTTGGCGCTACAGTGGGGAAAATTATTATTTTATTCCCTGAAGATTTTGTAAGTTTGCCCACTTACAAAGAAATTAAGGGTCTATAATTTTTATCATAGGTGTAGTTTAAATGATAGACACAGAATATCAGCCAAAAATCAAGAAAACAAACAAAAAAAAAAAACACAATACAAATGCTATAAATTAAGTTGCAGTTCAGTGAGTAAAATAAGTATTTGATCCCCAAACGAAACATGACTTAGTACTTGGTGGAGAAATCCTTGTTGGCAAGCACAGGGGTAAGACGTTTCTTGTAGTTGGTGACCAGGTTTGCACACAACTTAGGAGGGATTTTGGTCCACTCTTCTTTACAGATCTTCTCTAAATTCTTAAGGTTTCTTGGTTGTCGCTTGGCAACTTGAAGTTTTAGCTTCCTCCATAAACGTTCTATAAGATTAAGGTCTGGAGACTGGCTAGGCCACTCCATGACCTTAATGTGCTTTTCTTGAGCCACTCCTTTGTTGCCTTGGCGGTATGTTTTGGGCAGGGCTGTCTTTAACACAGGGCAAAAGGGGCAGCTGCCCCGGGCCGTGTCATTGTTGTGGGGCTCAAAGCAGCTGCCCCTTGAGCCTGCAAATTGGGGTCCCATGAGAACACTACAGAGTGCACTGGGTACAATGGTGTATTCCCCAGCCAGCAGGGCAGGGGCAGGGCCACGAGCGCCACTGCCACTCTGACCCCACCCCATGTAGCCTGTATGCTCGGAGCAGAGATTGGAGTGGGTGCGCAGAGAGTCCTGCCCCCAGACGTTTGAGAGCCCCGCCTCTGGACCTCCAAGGGCAGGGGGAGAGTCTGGCTGGCTAGGTCCTTCTCCCCATGGACTGCTTGTGGACTGTTATCCTAACCCTGACTTGTTTACCAACAGTATTGCTGTACATTGCTGATAGGTAAAATTTTGAAATGGTTAATTCGTTGATTACCTCCTGCGCAAGAAACGCAGTCTCTGGTCATCTCCTGCACTAGAACCACAGTCTCAGGTCATCTCATTTAGCAAGTCTGCAGTCTCTGGCCATCTCCTGTAGTACGTCTATATCAGTGAGCAGTAATAATGTGCAATAACCTCTAGCAATAAATCAGCAAGCAAAAATGATGTGCTGTAACCTTTAGCAACCAGTCAGTGAGTGGTAATAATATGCTGTATCAAATATATGTCAAAGAAAAATTTCTAAAACATTAGCAGCGCTAGTGCAAAAATAGAAAATATTTAAAAATATCAATGCTATTGCTTAAGAGTCCACTTAAACAAAGTATCAAATGGTGATCCACTCAGTGAAAGTCCATTAAGAAAAGGCAGGTGAGTATAAACTAGACAATCGTGGAAGAAAATAGATAGATAAAATAGATTTAAAAAATTCCACATAGCGTAATCCAGTACAATAATTATTAATTTAAAATTATCCCACAAAAAAAATTCACGTTTGCATAATATAAGGGCATGTAACATCAATACTATGTCAGTCGTGCATTCCCCTCTAACCTCTCACCGCTCCCGCAATGTTCACGGGAAGGACAGACGAGGATAAGCCGACTCTGTGGATAGCTGCGTAGCAATTTTTTTATCTATTGCTTGCAATGAGCAAAATACAGATGAAGTGTCCAGGGAACAGCGATTATCCCTTTGATTGATCAGCGTGTTAACCAGCAGGATTTGGTAAGTGGATTACCTACAGGGCTGTGGCACAAGTGGTGTGGTGATGGAGACTTGGGATCGCTGCTAATATTTTCTTCCACGATCGTCTAGTTTATACTCACTTGCCTTTTCTTAATGGACTTTCACTGAGTGGATCACCATTTGATACTTTGGTTAAATTTCACTGATATTTTTAAATATTTGCTATTTTTGCACTAGCGCTGCTAATGTTTTAGAAATTTTTCTTTGACATATATTTGATGCATCTCATTTTAGTATAGCAGCTGCCGACTACTGTTTTATCAATATTTTCTCTGTGTGCGCTGAGGGAGGGATACTGAACATAGTTTTTTATCTCTCATTCTTTGATAATAATATGCTGTAACTGTAATTGCTGCAGTAAACGGATTTTGAGTCTTCCTGCTATTTGTTATAAGTCAAAGAGTCAAAGAGCGGTTGCCCCACCCCCCCCCCGAAAATAATTTGCCCAGGGTCCAATCAATATTAAAGACGGCCCTGGTTTTGGGTCATTGTCATGCTGGAGGACCCATCCACGACCCATCTTCAATGTTCTGGCTGAGGGAAAAAGGTTCACATCCAAGATTTTACAATACATGGCCCCATCCATTGGCCCCTCAATGTGGCAAAGCCGGCCTGTACTTTTAGCAGAGAAACAGCCCCAAAGCGTAATGTTTCCACCTCCGTGCTTGACTGTAGAGATGGTGTTCTTAGGGTCATAGTCAGCATTTTTCTTCCTCCAAAACACAGCGAGTCGAGTTAATGCCAAAGAGCTCAAATTTGGTCTCATCTGACCTCAGCACTTTCTCCAGATCCTTCTCGGAATCATGCAGATGTTCATTGGCAAACTTCAAAGGGGCCTGTACATGTAGGAGGGGAACTTGCCATGTTTGGAGGAAGAAAAATGCTGACTATGACCCTAAGAACACCATCCCTACAGTCAAGCACGGAGGTGGAAACATTATGCTTTGGGGCAGTTTCTTTGCTAAAGGTACAGGCCGACTTTGCCGCAATGAGGGACCAATAAACAAATCCCTCCTGATTTGTGTGCAAACCTGGTCACCAACTACAGGAAACATCTTACCTCTGTGCTTGCCAACAAGGGTTTATCCACCAAGTACTAAGTCATGTTTTGCTTGTGGATCAAATACTTATTTTACTCACTGAACTGCAACTCAATTCATAACATTTGTATCATGTGTTTTTTTCTGGATTTTTGGTGGATATGCTGTCTCCATCATTTAAAAATACACCTATGATAAAAGTTATAGCCCCTTTATTTCTTTGTAAGTGGGCAAATCTACAAAATCTGCAGAGGGTCAAATACATTTTCCCCACTGTATATAAATCCTGTATTATAATAACAAAATTAATAATAATAATAATAATAATTATCTGCTCTGCCTAAAAAGAGGTAGGCAGGTGTATATGGACAGGTCTGTCCAAAGGGATGAATGGACCTTCTGACGAGGTCTGTCTGAAATACCGACTGAAAGGGGCCTTATTCGGGCCTACACCTGGTGGAAGGTAAACATATCATGGTGGTGTTCTATTTATTTTTGGAAAATGAAGGATACATTGTATTTAACAAGTGGGGTATTCACAGTGGTGGATTGGAAAGAGGAAGAAAAGTTGCAACTGGATTTCCCTTTTTTTTGTACCCCCCTTTTTACAGGGGACTTTTTCTCTTAATTGTGAGACTTGTTTGTGGTTGGACTTTATTCACAGGAATTTTTGTTGTATTAATTGTATAGCACTATTTGCGTGTTATAGATCATCCTTAATACATAGGATTTACATGTACTTTAAACTAAAAGGCAATTTTTTTTTTTTTTTTTTTTTTTACAGAACCAGCACACTGAGCCTAGGTTCACACTGCAGCGATGCTGGAACCAGAGCGATTCCAGCACCGGTTCCCGCATCGCATCTCTCCCGCAGGCAGTTCATACTACCCTCTGAACCGCTGTGGGTGTAAGTACAATGTTAATGACACCCCCAGACCGGTTCACAGATCGCAGTGCGAACTGTGGATTCGGATTGCATGGGTGAAAATGCACCTTTTTTTGTGCGAATCCAATGCGAGTTTAGCCATACAACTGTACAGGCTGAACTTGCATTGCACAGACATTGCATGCAATCGGTACCGCAGTGCAGGTGCGAGTCACATGCGATGTCTGTGTTCGCTATAGTATAAACCCCCGGCCAAATCATTTACTCAGCGCTACACTTGTTGCCAGTAAACGGCAATAGAAATTGAACTCTGACAGTTCTGTGCAACTGCGGCTACCTGGCATCTTCCTGGCTCCCTGCATCTCCTCCCGAAGTGGATCCAGCTTCACAGAAGCCACCACTCGGACCAGAACCCCTCCAGTGGACTTATCTGAGAGATCACTTGCCTGTCATTTCAGAAGTCTTGCGAGTGCAATACTGATGTTTTTATGTTTATCACCTAATAAATTGTAGTTTTGGATAGAGTGGCGAGGGATTAGAACACTTTTCAGTTTTTACTGCTCTCTGTGCCCGTTAGGGAGATTTTCCCTCTCTATTTGTCCTGTTTACCGTTATCATTGAAAGTAAAAAGAAAATCCCAAATTTTGGGTTGTTCCCAGAAAAGTAAGAGGGAAAATCCTCCAATAGGGACACTAGTTCTGGTAACCTGGTGGTCCCCAAAATTTGCAGGGATTTCCTATCACTTGCATAGCCAAAGGGCTAAGGGACAGGAAGTGAAGGGAAATCTTATAACCTTCCCTTACACTATCAAAAAAAAAAAAAAAAAGTTTTGCCTATGGTTCTACTTTAAAGCAGAACCAAAAGCTTAGCTCCAGGTTCCAGCGGGGGGGTGACAGCACTCCCGCTCATGTGCAGAAATGCAGTCACCCTGGCACACAAGCAGTGTGCCAGAATGGAAACTGAGCTGCACATGCGCAGCTCAGTGTACATTCTTCAGGGCATTACGATCAGGCAGGTAAGCATTTTATTGCAGAAGGTGGTGATGGGGTGCAGTGAACCAAGACAATTAGTAGAATAGACAAAATACCAAAAGCCATCAACTGCTACATTTCAAATTGAAGAACGCTGTCAGCAGGCAACAAGCATGAAACTACCTGATGGTACAAGACCATATTAGAAGCTCAGGAGGAAGGTACAAAATAAAAAGTCAGTGTATATGGTAAACTTTGCAGGAGTTCCAAACCATTAAAAATCATCAATAAAAATATAACAAACTGGACGCAGGTAAAGACCAGTTGAGTCAAGTTGGTAAATTAACCCAGTCACCTCAAAGACTTGTTTACATATTGTTAATAAGCAGCAAATGAGCTTAAAAACAAGCCCTTGTGCTCTGTAGCTGCAGGCACATTGGAGCAATTCATGCTCACAGATCAAAGCAGAAGCACTGAAGTTATACAAGTCTCAGCTCTCCCTACTACACCCCTCTCGACAGTGAGAAGAGCTCAGCTTTGACTGCTACCTCCTCCCAGCAGTGTCTCAGTAGCTCAGTTCACCCTGGTCCCCCCTTCCAGTTGTGACTGCGCAGCTCGGCTCTGCCTCCTCCCCCTCCAAGCAGTGGCTCAGCAGCTCAACACCCCTCCCCTCCCAGAAGCTCAGCTGCCCTCCCAGAAGTGATTTTTTTTTTTAAATATTCTTTATTTTATTACATTATATGAATTACACAAAAATACAATAATATCCAATAAAAAAAATTTTAAAAAAAATTCTCTCCCCCACCACCACCTTTCCCCCCCTCTATACCTCCAGTAATACCATATACTTCTCCGTATTCATAAATTCAAGCCAGTTTCGCCATATCTTTTGATATTTCACCCATGTATCTTTTGTCAGATGTATTGTGATTATAGAAATAATTCCAAAAAGCAATTCTTCAGAGAGGAACAGGCAATTGCCAAAAAATAGAAAATTTTATTATGCAAAGTTCACTTAAACACTAATCAAAAAATGAATATATTTAGAAAATACCAACAATTCATTAAAATTAGACAACGTTGTCTGCATACTCAGATGGCCACCGCACACATCCATACACCTGCCCGTGAATGACTAATACGGTAATGGTCACTAATAATCCTGGGAAAAAGAAGGGGGAGCAATTTTCCTCCAGGGGACACAAACGTAGTAAAAAGTCAAATGGGATCAAAAGCAATCAGACTGGTATATATATCTCCACAGTGTTAGGTACCGACAGATGTTGAGGTATGTGGTAAGCAGATCAAGATTGCATGGACAGTTCGTAACATGACATTTAACTTAGAGCCGGGACAACTCACTGTAGATGACAGTGCAGCAGGAAGATGTGTAAGTGGAAAGTTCCTATATCTGCGCTGGAATTTGCACAGCAATCAGTACAAGCTCAAGAACACCAGTGCTGGCAGGTACGTGTGTCTGGGGTGCAGGCGGGTATGTGATATGTACAGACCCCCCCGGTTGGGAGGTATAAAACATAAGATCTCACCCCTTTCCGAGCACCGGTCACAACCTCTGCACAGGTGGACGAGCAGCTTCTGCGTTTTCTGTTTCCCTTCAGCTTCCGTCACTGCCCAGAGTTTCACTGATTCGTTCCGTGTAGTGCGGGATGGAACTATGAAGTCCGTCAGACTATAGCAAGACGAACTCGGCCATAATGGAGTTCCACGGTTTCCGTTAGCACTCGCACGTAACTATCTGAGGTGAATTTCCTTGGCGTGTGGGTGGAGCTGAGTATACGCTACTATGAGCGTGATGGCGTCATGCTGACGCGTTTCACCCGTCACTGGGATTTCTTCAGAGCATGCGCAGAGACCGATCTGAGATCTTTAAATAGCAAAGGCACCGTGCTACGTGATGGCGTTGGCGCCTGGCTACCCATTTATCAGCGCAACAAATAGACAGCTATACAACAGAATAATAACAACACTGGATCAGCAGGCCAGGCTGGGAGTGCAGGGGTCCCAGTCAACCCACAAAGACGAAAAAAGGAGGGGGGGGGGGGGGACAGGAAAATTAAATGTGAGAAATTAAGAAATTGGCCACTCATCCAAGGAATACCCGTTGGCCAATTTCTCAGAATAAAAAGGAACTGTTCTCAAGAACAAGACTTTGGGGTTGAGGCAAGGGATCTCTACGGCAGATTCAGGGAGAGGGGATACTCCCACCCCTGCATCAGGAAGGCCAAAAAGAGGGCCATGCAGATTGATAGAGGGGCCCTCCCTTCTAAGGATAAAGGTCCCCAACACCGAAATAAGCTGAAGGATCATTACCAAATTTGGTGCCCAGTGGGACCAAGTTAGGGACATTTTGAGCCGACACTGGCATATTCTTGCCGACTCACCCACTCTCGGTGAGATTGTGGGCGATCGTCCTTTACTCACAGCCTGTCGCTTACGGAATCTCAGGGAAAGTTTGATCCACTCTGAATATCAAATCTGCTACCCCCAATTAGCTGACCCAGCTACCACCCCTGAGGGGGATGTACAGATGTAGATATTCGGTCTGCAAATATGTGGATAGGACTGACGTGTTTGCCGACTCTGATGGGAAGAAAAAGTTTAAAATCAATAATTTTATTAATTGCAATACCACCAGGGTGGTCTATATGCTGACTTGCCCCTGTGACAAGAATTATGTCGGCAAGACCAAAAGACAACTTAAAATCAGAGTCGGTGAACACGTCCAAAGTAGCTTAAGTAGGGATGATGAACGTCCACTGACGTTGTACTTCATCAAATTCCATGATGGTGACTCCACTGGACTCCCTTTCAAGGGGATTTATAGGTTGAATTTACCACTGAGAAGGGGATACTGACAGGATCCTTTGGATATACAATCTCAACAGTATGCAACCCAGAGGGTTAAACAATGAATGTAACCTCTCTGCATTCCTCACACCATAGGCTATAGCTGCTAATTGACCTTTGACCCCTTCTGGTTCCCTAGCTTTATGTTTGATGTTCATTTTTCCTTTTTGGTTAATTTTCATTTTTTGGTTCTTTTTCTTATTTAATATTTTACCCCTCCTTTTTTTCCCCTTTTCTTTTTCTTTATCTTATTTTCATTTATTCTTTCATTCCTCATCATCCTCATTTAAGCATTTAAATTTTCCTGTCCCCCCCCCCCCTCCTTTTTTAGTCTTTGTGGGTTGACTGGGACCCCCGCACTCCCAGCCTGGCCCGCTGATCCAATGTTGTTATTATTCTGTTGTATGGCTGTCTATTTGTTGCGCTGATACCTGGGTAGCCAGGCGCCAATGCCATCACATAGCACGGCGCCTTTGCTATTTAAAGATCTCGGATCTGTCTCTGCGCATGCTCTGAAGAAACCCCAATGACGGGTGAAACGTGTCAGCATGACGCCATCACGCTCCTAGTAGCGTATACTTAGCTCCACTCACACGCCAAGGAAATTCACCTTGGATATTTTCGTGACTCCCGCGAGTGCTAACAGGAACCCTGGAACTCCATTATGGCCAAGTTCATCTTGCTATAGTCTGACGGACTTCATTGTTCCATGCCGCATTACACGGAACGAATCGGTGAAACTCTGGACAGTGACGGAAGCCATCTTTTTGAGCTGAAAAGAAACAGAAAAACGCAGAAGCTGCACATCCACCTGTGCAGAGGTTGTGACCGGTGCTCGGAAAGCGGTGAGATCTTATGTTTTGTACCTCCCGACCGGGAGGTCTGTACATATCACATACCCGCCTGCACCCCAGACACACGTACCTGCCAGCACGGGTGTTCTTGAGCTTGTACTGACTGTGCAAATTCCAGCTCAGATATAGGAACTTCCCACTTACACATCTTCCTGCTGCACTGTCATCTACAGTGAGTTGTTCCAGCTCCAAGTTAAATGTCATGTTACGAACTGTCTATGCAATCTTGATCTGCTTACTACATACCTCGACATCTGTCGATACCGAACACTGTGGAGATATATATATATATATATATATATATATATATACATACATACATACATACATACACACACCAGTCTGATTGCTTTTGATCCCATTTGACTTTTTATTACGTTTGTGTCCCCTGGAGGAAAATTGCTCCCCCTTCTTTTTCCCAGGATTATTAGTGACCATTACCTTATTAGTCATTCACGGGCGGGTGTATGGATGTGTGTGGTGGCAATCTGAGTATGCAGACAACGTTGTCTAATTTTAATGAATTGTTGGTGGTATTTTCTAAATATATTCATTTTTTGATTAGTGTTTAAGTGAACTTTGCATAATAAAATTTTCAATTTTTTGGCAATTGCCTGTTCCTCTCTGAAGAATTGCTTTTTGGAATTATTTCTATAATCACAATTTTGTTCTCATATGCTAACCAATTCAGAGGAACTCACCACAGTACCATATTTAAACTCATTTTCTGGGGTGTGAGCATTTAGCAGCTGCTGATGCATCCAGTTTTGAATTTAATTTGCTTTGGTAGAGTTTTTTAAGTTCATTTTATTTCTCAGTTTTCTATAGATGTATTGACTCTTCAATAGATTTCACCCATTCCACCCTTACTACCCACTCCTTAATCCTTGGGGCCTCCTGAGTTTTCCACAGGCATGAAATCAGGGCTTTAGCTGCATTCAAAAGATATGGAACGAAGGTATTTCTATACTGGGACACCGCCTTCCCCGTATCATTAAACAAACATACTCAAGGGTTTTTTTTAATTCGTTCACCTGTTATATAGAGGATTGCTCCTATAATTCCATCCCAATAGGATTGTATTTTAGTGCACTCCCACCAGAGATGAGCAAGTGTCCCCAGAGCGTCACAACCCCTCCAACAAGTTGGAGGGTTCTCTCCCCCATACCCATGCGCCCTCTGGGGGGGGGGGGGCACGTACCACCTTGCCAGCAATTTATAACACATTTCAAATGTCTGCATATCTCTTGACGAAAGGCAAGCTAATCTAAGTATCTTATTCCTATGTTCCTCTTCTCTAAGGGGGCCCTATTTCTCCTTCCCATTTTTCCAAATAGGATGGATATTCATGTTCTGCTTTCCTAATCAATATTTTAGATATTCTTCTAGTTAATACGCTAATATTAACATCCTAATATAACACTGTTATCTCCTAATGGTTAATCAGTGTATCATGTGCAAAATAACCAAATGGAGCCTATTATAAAACATAACATCCTTCACCATAACAAAATCCTATAACTAAATATCAATGTGATAATAAATTATTGAACACAATAAAAAAAAAAAAAAAAAAAAAAAAAAAAAAAAAGAGAGAAAGAAAGATGAGATATATTAATGTGATGAACCACAGTGCACAGATATCTGAAAAGGACAGCATATCGCTGTGAAGAAATATAACGTCTTTGGTGACTGATGAATATAGACAGGTTTCAATGAGTAATCCCTAGTGATAGATGGCTTGCTCATATATTCAGCTGCTCAATAGCATGGGCTGGCTTCTGGCTTTCAAAAGAACTTCCGCAGTATGAAACAAAAAAAAGAGAGACCATTGCGCAGGTAATGTGTATTCCCTATTCCCTATGTATCCCCCATGTATTCCCTATAAACTGAGGGTAAAACTTCACTCACACTTTTCAGCAGAATAAATCGCATATGGCAAGGTCAGTTGCATACAGCTAACAGCTGCGATTTTCTCACACGCCAACAGTGTACACACAGCTTTGCTGTTTCCCAGAGAGTTGCCTTAGATATTTCTGCCGTGTCATTAATCTCAAAAAAGACCTCCAGTTCCTGCTCTATCCTTTAATTGATTCCGGATCCTGGATAAGTGAGTCATTCAATTTCCAATTTTTCCCCGTCAAAGCATCCCCTAGTATTTCCAGTTGGATTTTCACTGGGGCATGGTCGGATAAAGTAATTGCTTTAATTTCTGCTTCCTTGAGGGATGGTGCGAATTGATGTTCTATTAAAACAATCAATCCTTGAGAAGGTCCGATGGACGGGAGAGTAAAAGGTATAATCTCATTTCCTTGGGTGGCTAATCCTCCATGCATCCAACAACTGAAAATCCAACAATACTTTTTTTAATGCCTTCTGCCTTTGAGCTGTGGATCTAAGAACACCACCTGAAGTATCTACTCTTGGGTCGATACTCCAGTTTAAGTCACCTGCAATAATTACTTTACCTTCCTTAAAAACTTCAATTTTTTTCAGTATTCTCTTTAAAAATTTATCAGGATCCTTATTCGGAGAGTAGATGTTCGCCATTGTACAAATCATATTGAACAGTTTCCCTTTTATAAAGAGGTACCTTCCCTCCAGACGCTCCTTATCCACAAACATCATCGTCCTATCAAATCTAATGGCAAAGCCCCTTGAGTGCGGTGATGTTGTGTCTCTATAGAACCACTTAGGGAACTGGTGTGACGACAATGCACCCCCCGAAGCATGCGTAATATATGTCTCCTGGAGACACACCACATTTGCACCCAGGAAATGCAGCTCATGGTTTACTTTATACCTTTTTTTGCAGTATTTAGTCTCCTTACATTATACGTGACCCAATTTACCACTAACATAGTTCACCACGTAAGGAGCGTCTGGTTGGGCGGAGGGGACACCTGAGGAGATAGGAGATGATAGGAGATGATAGGAGATGATAGGAGATGATAGGAGATGATAGGAGATGATAGGAGATGATAGGAGATGATAGGAGATGATAGGAGATGATGAAAATAATTTTGGATTTTTCTTCCACATAGTGAAACCTCACTATCATATCTCTCGGCCCTCTGTCCTTTGGGTGGAGTATCAAGTAATCCTATGGACTCTGTCTACTTTCAGGGCCTCTGTCACTTCTCTCTCTCCAATAGAGGGTAAATAACTGCTGCATTACTTTTATCAGTTCCTCGTTACTATATTTCTCTGGGAGACCTTTAATTCGCAGATTTTTGCGTTGGCTCAGATTCTCTTGGTCCTCCAATTTATAGGGGAGACTTCTATTTGCTCTTTGGAGGGAATTAATTTGTTTTGTTATGTCCTCAAGTCTTTTGTCGTGGTCATCCAATCTGCCCTCTATCTCTTCCACCCTTCCTAGGACTTGCCCGATATCTGCCCTTACTGCGGCGATGTCCAGTTTCAGTGACACTTCCATTTTTGTCAGCATCTCTGCTAACATCTCTTTAATTTGCGGGACTCCCTTCTGAGCTGGTGATTGCATGCATCCTTCCCTAGATGGTTCTTCCTCCCCCCCTCTTTTCCTCTGTGCCCCATCTTGAGCCTTAAAGCTTCCCTGGGGGTTGTTCCCATAGCTTCTCGGCCGCATAGTCTTTGCGTCGTTTACTTTCCCCGCTTTATTCTCCTCTTCCACCACCTTCTGTCTGTTTGACCCTGAGCGCATGGGACCCCCAAGCTGGGACTGCCATGCCCTTCTTCTGCTATGCTGGTGTCCGCAGACATACAACACTGAATACCTCCAGGGCTTGGAGCAGGTGGGGCACTTTTACGTGTTTTATTTGTTTTCCCCCTCATTTCCGTTAATTTATTCACTTGCTGAAAGTATTGTTTTTACACAACCCTAAATTAACATCCGGAATGCTCAGGTACTGGGGGTAAAGACATTCATAGATAAATCACAGTTCATATAATATAAAGTAAAACTCCCACTGAGTCACCGCACACCGTTCCGTATCTGTCCCCAAACCTCTGAGTCCCTTTGTTATACCACAGAGATGGAAAAGGCAGTTTCCTCTCCCATAGAATCAATTACTCTCACCTCCTCCACGGTTAGCAGCGAGATCCTGCAGCGGACTCCCCCTTTCAGCCACGATATCCACACCTCAAACCAGCCAGGTAAGGGAGCTCCACGAAGCATCTCCTCTGCTGCCTGAGTTGCCAGGCTTCACCCTCTAGGGCAGGGATCTGCAATTAGCGGACCTCCAGCTGTTGCAAAACTACAAGTCCCATCATGCTTCTGCCTCTGGGTGTCATGCTTGTGGCTGTCAGAGTCTTGCTATGCCTCATGGGATTTGTAGTTCTGCAACAGCTGGAGGTCCACTAATTGCATATCCCTGCTCTAGGGGGTCGGAGGGCATCCAGGGTCACAGAGCAGGGGAGGAGGCTCAAACAAGTCCCCCACATTCATCCAGTGCTGAGGTCTGTAGTCCACCAAGCGGAGCGGGTGCCATCATTTAGCGCCAGCAGCTTGGTGTCTCATCATGTCGGCCTCGGGCAGAGCGGGGCCAAGGCATCTGCAGCGTGCCGGCGCTCCACCCCCTACATGTCAGCCTCCCTGTTGCTTCCAGTTTTTCCACTCCCAGAAGTGATAAAGAAGCTCAGCTGCCCCTGCTCCTCCCTCCCAGCAGTGAATCAGCAGATCAGCTCTTTACCCACAGTAAATAAAAAGCTCAGCTCCCCCTCTCAGCAGTGGCTCAGCAGTTTGGCCTTTCCTGCTCCCCTCCCCAGCAGAGACCCAACAGCTAGGTTTATTCTTCTACCCCTTCCCAGCAGTGACTCCGTAGCTCAGCTCACCCCTCTCGGCACTGATTTTGTAGCTCAGCTTCTGCCCCTCTCTCCCAGCAGTGACTCAGCACTTTTTCTTTAGTAAAGCTTTGTTTTTGTTTTTTTTTTTATTCAGATATAAAACAGGTTATAGTTACCTGCTCTGCGCAATGGTTTTGCACAAAGCAACCCCGATCCTCTGCTTTTGGGGTCCCCCACCAGCGCTCCTGGCTCCACCCCCCACCAAATCACTTGTTATGGAGTCACTCGTGCATATGCGCTCCATTTCCAATTTGCCCTCAACCTGCATCCACACAGTAAACTATGCAGAACACATACATCAAAACGTGTGAATTGTATTGCAGTGTGTTGAGGGAGAAAATGGTTAAGGCAATTTACAGACCCACAAACAAATGGACACACGTACCATACTGCATGTGGGTGTATCAAGCAACGTGTGTCAGTAGGTGTTAATGGGCCTTTAGGGAGACGATAAAGGTTAACAATAGGTGATACGTAGAGGTGTGGAGGCACTGAAGGTCCACTTTTATCTTATGTTGCTTGTCAATTTAAAGTGATTGTAAAGATTTACTTTATTTATTAAAAAAAAATGGTCATACTTACCTGCTGTGTGCAATGGTTTTGTGAGGTTCCCTCACTGGCGGGCCTGGCTCCTCCTCCCAGCTGAGTGCACCCATAGGAAGCCGCTTCCCATGAGGGCACTCGTGGGCTTGATCCCGAGCTCAGCTGTTTGCGTCTATGCAGGCACACAGCCCGGCCTAGCTCCGCCCCCTGCTCAGGTTTGGACTAACAACAGAAGCCAATGGCTGCCGCTGCTCTCAGCCAAAACCACACTGCCCAACAAGGGGTCATAACAAATCAGGAATGTAGGGAATTTTACAGTTCTTAAAATGTTTTAGTTCACTTGCATTCTTTCAGATTTCTCATTGTTGGTAGTGACCTGTGACCGATTGGGTATGGCACTTTCTATTGGCAATGACAGAGCCTGCTGGAATGACAGAGAGAAAGCCAATATCTGGTGCACAGGTTGTATCACAGCACTGCTAGTTTTATATTACCTTCTCAGATTTATGATTGCCAATATTACTTCCGTGTTTTGCTCTCCTGGAATGTGATCATAAATCTATTGTGTACAGTTATGATTAGGATTGGAGTTGGTAGTTGAAGAAAGCATCGAATTGTGATTTTCGGTGTCGACTATAAATGATAAAAGAAAAAAAACAAACACAGAGGTTTATTAAAGCCTACCTCCACTCAAATGCAGCTTTTATATGATCTGGAGAGTGACAAATAGTTAGAACCTCCATCAGGTTCTTATTGCTGTGTTCCTATTGCATGGTAGCCAGCTTCTAACTTCAGCTTGTTCAATTAACTACTTAATGACCAGCTGCTGAAGTTGTACTGCGGCAGGTTGGCTCGCCTGCGCGAATTACCGTCATTGTACGTCGGGCACATACATGGTGATCTGTGGGTAACAGCGCATGCCCATTTGCTAGCGGGGAGCCAATCAGCCGATTGCTCCACATAGGCAGAACGGGGATCTTCCAGTGTAAACAAACAGATCCTCTTTCTGTCAGAGTAGAGTGAGATTGTCGGTTCCTAGTGATTAGGAAGAGCGATCTCTCTGTACTCCCAGTCAGTCCACTCCCCCACAGTTCGAAAGCACCTCCCAGGGAACATTTAACACTTTGATTGCCCCTGGTGTTAACTTCCCTGCCAGTGACATTTATACAGTAAATCAGTGCATTTTTATCAACAACAAGTGCACTTCCCAAGTGGCCAAAAGTATCAGCAAAGATGAATCTGACAAACACAAGTGGACAAAGGTGTCATATACCAAGAACTGTAAAATAATCTAAATGGGTTATGGTAATCACTTTACTCTGTTTAAATTTTTTTTTTAAGTCAGCCGGTGACATAATTCTCACCTAGGCAGGTATTTCCGAAGTGGTAGCAGGTACCGTTCACAATAAAAAGGTATCCACTCCCCCCAGAAAAAAAATTAATTGTTAGGAGGAGTGGTACTGTCATTTTTAGGTGAAGTTCTGCTTAAACGTGGTCACTTCCTACAAATGGGCAGTCTTTGGTCAGCCATGTTTATGCTGCAGAATTTGAACCTCTAAAATTACCGATGAAGTCCTTTAAAAATAAAATTCGGATGTATATTTTTGTACCCAGGATTTTGGTTTTTCCATTTTCTGCATACTGGCACGGTGCACCACATATTAAAACTGGGCTCACAACTGGGCGCAGTGCACGTTATTTTTTATTTTTTTAATAGGCTGCCTAATGCACCAAAATAGTTTAAAGCCTGAGGTTTTTAGGCTGGGCTTCTCCTCTGGGTCACAATTTGTTTTGCACTCCTGTGATCCGTTTTCAGCGGAGATCGGTCTGAAGTCTGCTTTCCGCTGACGTCACTGCCATCAGTCAAGGCATCGCGTCATCCCGACTTCCCAAGTCTAGATCCGCCAGCTGCCTTGATTGATGGCAGTCTCAGTGAACTGCTGAGACGGCCGCTCCCCACCCCATCGCTCCAATGAGCTTGGAGGATCAGAGCAGAAGCGATGCTGACTAATAGTCAGCATCGCTCTGCTCAGGGCAGAGGGAAAACAGAGCCATCGGCGGTGTTCCCGTGGCTCGGTTCTCAGTGCAGAGATGCCGGGGGACAGCTGCAGCATCGGTCTGATGTTCCATCCACCTAGGCAAGTATGATTAGCCAAAAAAAAAAACCAAAAAAAAAAAAAAAAAAAAACCTCCCTTATGGGGTCACAGACAGAAGTTTTTCACCTTTTGCCTCCTCTTTGCTAGAAAACGTGTTCTTGTTGCTGCTTTTTGTCTAAGTTGGCGAGATCCCCCCCCCCCCCCCACTTCCTGTTCTATTGCACGCACATCAAAAAGACAGGAAGTGAGTAGAGTGCTTCCAAATGGTACACACGCATCAAGGCAGACAGTTTTGGCTTTAGATATACCAGCATTAGATGCAGACAAAAGAGAGCTGCGGATGACAGAGGCACGTAAACTGACCAAGGTGTCAGGGCTCAGCAGCCGTGATAAATCGTGGTCAGTTTACATGGGGAGGGCAGAACCAGGCAGGATCAGCCAGGTATTTCATTTGAAACAGGGGGATAAATGACACAGCACAAGAACTGTACTGTTCATGCTTTAAAAGGAACAGGATATTTTTTTTATTTTTTTTTAGGGTTACAAACACTTTAAATATGTCAAGGAAAAAAGTCAATGCATTTGGGGGGTTGTGGGAGTCCCTCTTATTTGGGGCTGAAGAGGATCAGTTTGACTGCCAAACTGAAGCAGGACACAAAGCCAAAACACATTTGCATTTCCTTTCAAATTTAATATTACTCTGGACCCTTATACACGGAGTTCCATTTCTATTCTTATACTATAGCCCAGGGATATGCAATTAGCGGACCTCCAGCCGTTGCAAAACTACAAGTCCCATCATGTCTGTCTCTGGGTGTCATGCTTGTGGCTGTCAGAGTCTTGCTATGCCTCATGGGACTTGTAGTCCTGCAACAACTAGAGGTCTGCAAAATTGCACATCCCTGCTATATAGTCCCTTTTCTCTAAGAAACGCTCATTGAAGTCCTAGGACAAATAGGAGGAGTCAGCCGACTCCAATACACCTTTAAAAAACACACTGAAGCCCTTTTCACACTTATCTGAAACAGGAAGGTGTGCAATATATCATGTGTTTCTGCAGCCCATGACAACATGCCATGTTCTGGCAGGTGTGCTGAGGCACCATTCATTTTTAATGCACCCTAAACAAACCAGACAACGCATGTGCGTAAAAATCACACAACACGCCTTAACTGCCAGGCACTTAGCAGACTAAAAAAGAAGGTTCCTGCACATGCATTAGTAAGCCAATTGAAATGAATGGGATGCTTCAAATGCACCTAAATGCGCAAAAAACGTGTCGCACTTGCATATTTGTCATATTTGTTAACGGACACGGAGGAATCCAGCTAAAGAAATACATTTTTTTAACTACAGTCATTACAGCCTGGTGACGGCATTACTAGACTGTGTTAGAACACAGGTAACCTTCATATACAGGTGCGGCTTTCTGACCAAATTCCAGCATGGAATATATATTAGTTGTGTAAAAGGCACTCAGGCAGATAGTTACCTTTCCTTAAGCAGATTTCCACTTCTAGAGAGTCCGCTCCACTCCCTCGTCACACGATAGCCACAGAATTTAATTCTGTTTGAGCTGAGGATAATGAAGAGACCAGCGCTGAGGACAGAGGGGTTCTAGACCCCTGACTCTGAAATAAAATAAATAACTACATTAATCACTTTTTTTTTTATTCAAGCTGAACTCCAGGCAGGTAAAAAGACACAAAATTATTGCAGCTCTGTATTTGTTAAAAATAAATAAATAAATAAAATCATTAAAAGCCCATTCACACTAAGTTTTTTTTTTTTTTTAACAACAAACATCTCTATATGTTCCTGCTCTGTGCAATAGAACTGCACAGAGCGGCCCCGAACCTCCACTTCTGGGGTCACCCGCCAGTGCTGCTGGCTCCTCTTCTCTGTCCAGTGCCCCCACAGAAAACCACATCCCATCGGGGCACCTGGGCATGCTCAGTCCAGAGCCCTGCTACTGCGTGCACTGACACAGACAACGTGCCTTGGCCTTGCTCCCTCGACACTGGATTTGACAAACAGCACTGGCACATAGCCAGTGATACCCGTAAATGAGGGGAGAGAACAGCTGCAAATGTCAAAATGAATGCCTAAACATTTTTTTACCCTAATGGAAGGAATGTATTAAGGTAAAAAACGTTTAGGATTTAGAACCACTTTAAGTTATGTCACATGTTAAAGTGTGTTGTGTTAGTGCAGCCCATTCATTATGAAGGGGCTGGCAATGTGCCACATCTGATATACAGTATATTACAAAAAAAAGAGTACACCCCTCACATTTTTGTAAATATTTTATTATATCTTTTCATGTGACAACACTGAAGAAATGACACTTTGCTACAATGTAAAGTAGTGAGTGTACATCTTGTATAGCAGTGTATATTTGCTATCCCCTCAAAATAACTCACCACATTAATGTCTAAACCGCTGGCAACAAAAGTGAGTACACCCCTAAGTGAAAATGTCCAAACTGGGCCCAATTTTACATTCTCCCTCCCCGGTGTCATGTGACTCGTTAGTGTTACAAGATCCCAGGTGTGAATGGGGAGCTGGAATGTTAAAATTTGGTGTCATCACTCTCATATACTGGTCACTGGAACTCTACATAAAGATGGCCTAGGCTATAAAGAAGATCACAAAGACCCTGAAACTGAGCCGCAGCACGCTGGCCAAGACAGTGGTTTAACAGGACAGGTTCCACTCGGAACAGGCCTCACCATGGTCAACGAAAGAAGTTGAGTGCACATGCTCAGCATCATATCCAGAGGTTGTCTTTGGGAAATAGACGTCTGAGTGCTGCCAGCATTGCTGCAGAGGTTGAAGGGTGGGGGGTCAGCCTGTCAGTGCTCAGACCATACGCGGCGGCACAGTGCATCAAATTGGTCTGCATGGCTGTCGTCCCAGAAGGAAGACTCTTCTAAAGATGATGCACAAGAAAGCCCGCAAATGGTTTGCTGAAGACAAGCAGACTAAGGACATTGATTACTGGAACCATTTCCTGTGGTCTGACGAGACCAAGATAAACTTATTCGGTTCAGATGGTGTCAAGTGTGTGTGGAGGCAACCAGGTGAGGAGTACAAAGACAAGTGTGTCTTGCCTACAGTCAAGCATGGTGGTGGGATTGTCATGGTCTGGGGCTGCATGAGTGCTGCCGGCACTGGGGAGCTACAGTTGATTGAGGGAACCATGAATGCCAACATGTATTGTGACATACTGAAGCAGAGCATGAGCCCCTCCCTTCAGAGACTGGGTTGCAGGGCAGTATTCCAACATGATAACAACCCCAAACACACCTCCAAGACGACCACTGCCTTGCTAAAGAAGTAAAGGTGATGGACTGGCCAAGCATGTCTCCAGACCTAAACCCTATTGAGCATCTGGGGGGCATCCTCAAGCGGAAGGTGGAGGAGTGCAAGGTCTCTAACATCCACCAGCTTCCTGATTTTTTTTATTTTATTTTTTTTGCATATATTTCTCACACTTACATGATTCAGATCAAACAAATTTGAATATTACACAAAGATAACCCGAGTAAATCCAAGATGCAGTTTTTTAAATTATTATTTAATTTATTAAGGGAAAAAAAAAGCTATTCAAACCTGCCTGGCCCTATGTGAAAAAGTAATTGCCCCCTCCCATGCTGAATCATGAATGAACTGTGTTTAACCACAATTTTTTGGAAAGCCGAGTTAAATTTCACTTGCCACACCCAGGTCTGATTACTGCCAGACCTGTTGAATCAAGAAATCACATAAATAGAAGCTGTCTGACAAGTGAAGCACGCTAACAGATCCCAAAAAGCCACACATGTCACAATCTAAAAAAAATTCAAGAACAGATTAGAAACAAACATGTACCAGTCTAGGAAGGGTTTCAAAGCCATTTCTAAGGCATTGGAAGTCCAGTGAACCACTGGGAGAGCCAATATCCACAAATGGAGACAAACTTGGAACAGTGGTGAACCTTCCCAGGAGTGGCCGGCCTACTAAAATTACTCCAGGTGAATTGCCATGCACTGTGGTAATACGTGCTTTAGTGTATGTTGACACAAAAGTGACTGGGTCCCTAATGTATTTAATTAAATGCAAGCAATGCAAGTACCTGAATCTGGACATGGGATCAGCCTCTTGTAATCTCGGAACAGCAGAGCTCAGACTGGAGAGACTTCTTATCTTCACACTTAAGCTCTACCCCAGAGATGGGCTTTAAAACCTCTTCTGCTTTCTTGTACCATAAACCAGCCCATATGGTGCCCGCCAGCACCAAGCAGGGTTTTCAGACCATAAAATCTGGCAAAACATAGCAGGGAACCTGTACGCTAATTCCCCTCCTGCACACTCCTTGCAGATGGTAACCTCCTGCACACTTGTTTTTTTCTTTAAGATCAGTCACAATCAATGGATTCAAAATCATTAATTTGGGATATATAGCACTGTTTAATAACAGCACTCAAGATTATCCCCCCAGGGCAAGTAGTCTGAATTAAAAATTAGAATTAAAAGAAACCCCCTGCAAAAAATGTCAATTATCTGGCCGTTTCTGGTGTCAATGCTTTCACACACTGACCTGGAACAAGCAGGCATATTAGGAATGAGGTCAGAACTCAATCTGCATGTATGTTAAGGGTCAAACACTGAAGCCATGGGATTAGTATGACAGCCAGGAAACTAGAAGAGGTCAGCCAGAGAAATCAGTGAGAGTTGTGGGGGACCCAGGAGCTCTACATTCCCAGGTGCCTCTTTCCCAGTGTGTTTCGGGAGACCATTACTTTAGAAAGGAGCAGCATTCTTGAGCGCAGACAGCAGGAAAGGTAAAGGTTTACATGATCTTGCAGGGTTTTGTTTTGGGACTGTAAAAGGTTAGTTTACCTATTCAAAAATTGACAAAAAGGTGATCTACACACCCTGCCCGGCATAAGTCAATGCCTCCTCTGTAGTTCTGGCTCCTGTAACCCATAGTTAAGGCGTGTTTTTACTACCCCCACCCCAACTGCACCCCCTTTAGCTGCAGTGGCCAGGGGTGTACACATGTTGCAGACGCAGCAGGAGTTATATGCCCTGTCATGGTAGGTGGGTGTAGCACCTGCCAAGCATGACCCATTCATGCTTGGCAGGTGCTACACCCACTCTGCAAGTGCCCTGCAACCTTGTGCAGTACAGCAAACAAGGGGTTAAAGCAGGTGGCATTGTGTTGCTTTCTTACCACCTTCTTTAACCCCTTGGACCCTGCAGAAGCATGCAGTTGCAGAGTGGCTACATTTACTTGAATAGGTCGCGATTGGCAAGCGATAGCACCCAACCAAAAGCAATAGGGGGTTTAAATCATGCTGCAGCATGTGTACACCGTTGGCTGCTGCCTCAACAGCTAAAGGGGGTAGGGATTGGGGGGCGGTAAAACTGCAACTCAACTTCAGGTTTTTACCACCTCCCAACTTTATAGGTGAACGAGCCCTAAGGGTGCCCGATGCCGAATGCAACTAAGGGCTCATTCACAAGTGTAGCAGGCACTGCTGCTCCTCTGAAAAGCGATCTGAGTTTGACAGGTGGCGAGGAGGCGATATGTTGCTTCCTCACCATCTGATTTAAACCCATAATTGCTGTGCAATGCACGCGATTGAGAAACGGTAGTACAGCAATTCTACATTTAAAGATTGCCTACCCCTGGTCTAGACGGTTTAAAATCCAGTAATAATACACTGTCTCACCCTGCTCTGCACATGCTCAGATGCTCTTTATTTTTAGGCACTGTGACGAATTTGTAGAGGCCAATCTGCTGACAGCCTAAAGATTTACTGCTGTTCAGGGGCTCTGGTCTTCTATTTTAAGCAGTTTTATGATTTGATTTTAACTGTGCATCAATAAAGTTAGAATTTGTTATAAAAAATAAAAATTAAAAATAAAAAGATGTTGTTGTGGTGCCCATAAAATCCATGGTTAGCGGTCCAAGAAACTTTATACATTTCTGTAAAGGAGAACTAACACCTTAACATTCATGGCAGGGTTGCTTTAAAGGCGTTCCTGAATGTACAGGGACCTAAAACACAGATACCACTTAGCACAGAGTGCAGACCTGTGCAGCGGCAGCCTGCCATTGATGTTAACAGGCTGCAGGCAGCGAGGCCGGATGCTGCACCTGTCCCTCTGGGGCACACTGCACCAACCCAGCTCAGTGTACAAGGGGCCGAGCTGATCATGCTAATGTCACATGAGCTATAGATATAATTATTGAGACAGGGAAGTTATTTCAAGGGTTCATCCATGCTAAATACAGTGCTGTGAAAAAGTATTTGCCCCCTTTCTGATTTTGTTTATTTTTTGCATATTTGTCACACTTAGGCTTAATGTACACGGGACGTTTTTACAACCTCTCCTGAACGATTTAACTTGACAGATAAAAACCCACGTTTAAAACGTTTGTTTTTCCGCGTTTACATGCCACGGTTTGCGCTTAGAAGCGTTTGAAAAAAATTTTTTTCTCGAAATAGCCAAAAATGAAAAATGCCTGTAAAACGAAACACAGCTAAACGCCGGTAACGCGTTTAGCGGCTGAACTCATTTTTTTGCCTTCAAAGAAAAGCCTCTAAACGCAACTGCCTAAAAACGACAAAAAACTAACCTGTGTACATGTACACATAAGATAACATTGGATGAGTTCAGGGGCAGCTGAAAAAAGCAGCCAACTGCCTCTGAACGTCCGTTTACCAGCAGCAGTGTACATGAGGCCTTAAATGACTCAGATCATGAAACAAATATTATTACACAAAGATAACCCGAGTAAATACAAAATGCAGTTTTTAAATGATGGTTTCATTTAAGGCAAAAAAAGCTATCCAAACCTGCCTGGCCTTATGTGAAAAAGTAATTGCCCCCTAAACCTAATAACTGGTTGTGCCAACCTTGGCAGCAACAACTGCAATCAAGCGTTTGCAATAACTGGCAATGAGTATTGTTGTGGAGCAATTTTGGCCCACTGCAGAATTGTTTTCATTCAGCCACATTCGAGGGTTTTCCAGCATGAATGGCCTGTGTAAGGTCATGATACAGCATCTCAATTGGATTTAAGTCAGGGCTTTGACAAGGCCACTCTAAAACCTACATTTTGCTTTGTTTGAACCATTTGGAGGTGGACTTGCTGTTGTGTTTTGGATCATTGTCCTGCTGCATAACCCAAGTGCACTTGAGCTTGAGGTCACAAACTGATGGCCGGAAATTCTCCTTTAGAATTTTCTGGTAGAGCTCAGAATTCATTGTTCTATCAATTATGGTAAGTCGTCCAGGTCCTGAAGCTGCAAAGCAGCCCCAGACCATCACGCTACCACCACCATGTCTGACTGTTGGTATGATGTTCTTGGTTTGAAATGCTGTATTAGTTTTATGCCAGATGTAACGGGACGCACACCTTCCAAAAAGTAAAACTTTTGTCTCATCAGTCCACAGAATATTTGCCCAAGTCTTGGGGATAATCAAGATGTTTTTTGGTTAATGTGAGATGAGCCTTTGTGTTCTTTTTGGTCAGCAGTGACTTTGGCCTTAGAACTCTCCAATGGATGCCATTTTTGCCCAGTCTATTTCTTATTGTTGAATCATGAACACTGATCTTACCTGAGGCAAGTGAGGCCTGCAGTTCTTTAGATGTTGTTCTTGGTTCTTTTATGACCTCCTGGATGAGTCGTCCTCATGCTCTTGGAGTAATTTTTGTAGGCCGGCCACTCCTGGGAAGGTTTACCACTGTTCCAAGTTATCTCCATTTGTGGATAATGGCTCTCCTGTGGTTCACTGGAGTTCCAAAACCTTGGAAATGGCTTTGAAACCCATCCTAGACTGATACATGTTTGTTTCTAATCTGTTCTTGAATTTTTCTAGATTGTGGCATGATGTGTGGCTTTTTGGGATCTGTTAGCGTGCTTCACTTTGTCGGACAGCTTCTATTTATGTGATTTCTTGATTCAACAGGTCTGGCAGTAATCAGGCCTGGGTGTGGCAAGTGAAATTTAACTCAGCTTTCCAAAAATTTGTGGTTAATCAGTTTCATTCATGATTCAGCATGGGAAGGGGGCAATTACTTTTTCACATAGGGCCAGGCAGGTTTGAACAGATTTTTTCTCTTAATAAATTAAATAATTTAAAAACTGCATCTTGGATTTACTCGGGTTATCTTTGTGTAATATTCAAATTTGTTTGATGATCTGAATCATTTAAGTGTGAGAAATATACAAAAAAAAAAAAAATCAGGAAGGGGGCAAATACTTTTTCACAGGTTGAGAAAGACTTTAAGTGCTAGGGAAAAAAATAAAATATATAACAGTAGCCTCAGTGATAACCCCCCCCCCCCTATAAAAGAAACAATTTCCCATCTTTACAGCTCGCCGTTTTCCCAGCTGCTGTTTGGAAGACAAAGTGAATATTTGCATTGGAGTGTACAGCCCGATTCACATGAACAGATTAGACAATATGGTCTAGAATTAGAAGAATTCCTAGGTGGTGGAGGCCCACTAGAGACATGTTTGGTCCACGGATCGAGACGGATAAACATATGAAGGTCACAGTTAAGACACACAAAGAACACTCATCAGCCGGGGTCACGGGGCGGCCAACCTTATCTACATTGTGCAGAGACAACAACTGAGCAGGAGCCCATAAAATCTGAGATTTCCTTATTAGGAAACCATTGTGTGCTTCCAGCCAGTGCCAACTTCATCCCATGGGCGGAGGTCAGCTGACATCTGGCTAAATTACAAAGGTGACTCACAGACTAGGGTTAGACTACCCACAAATGACTTGTTAAATGCCTTCCAACAGTGAGATCTCTCTGCCATTAGCCCCGCTTCACACCGGTGCGACTTGTTATGTGATTTTACAGGTCCAAATCACATGACAAGTCACACCCTATTGTCGGCAATGGAACTGTTCAAATCGAAGCGTTCCCAACTTTGCAGTGCCACATCGATTTGAAAAAGTAATTCCTGCACTACTTTTGATGATTTTAGGTGTGGCTTGCATAGACATCTGTGCATGAAGTCACACAGATGTAAGCCAAGTCGCACTGACATGCGTCTTTGAAATCATGTGATTTTAAGTGAAGTCGCATAATGTCAAAGCTGTATTCAGCGTGAACAAGGGCTAATTCTCAACTCTCTTCCTCCACACACCTGGGAGTGTTCAGTGTTCCAGAACTTGTTACCTTTTCTATAATCTAAAATAATCATCCAGCAGGGATGATGGGAACCTCTCATGAGCACGGCAGGTGTACAGAGCTGGAGAACGCAGCAAAGGGATGGTGGTGACCCTTCAGAATGGTCAAAGCAGGTGTACAGACCAGGGAACCCCTAATAATGGGCACGGCACAGCAGGTGTACAGACCAGGGAACCCCTAATAATGGGCACGGCACAGCAGGTGTACAGACCAGGGAACCCCTTATAATGGGCACGGCACAGCAGGTGTACAGACCAGGGAACCCCTTATAATGGGCACGGCACAGCAGGTGTACAGACCAGGGAACCCCTTATAATGGGCACAGCACAGCAGGTGTACAGACCAGGGAACCCCTAATATGGGGCACAGCACAGCAGGTGTACAGACCAGGGAACCCCTAATAATGGGCACAGCACAGAAGGTGTACAGAAGAGGGAACCCCTTATAATGGGCACAGCAGGTGTACAGACCAGGGAACCCCTTATATGGGGCACAACACATAAGGTGTACAGACCAGGGAACCCCTAATAATGGGCACAGCACAGTAGGTGTGCAAGTCTTGGATGGTTGGAACTCCTCATAATAGGCACAGCATGGGTATAGACCCAGGAACTCAATGCAGGAATGGTTGAAACCCGACATAATGGGCACAGCAGGCAGGGATGGTGGGAGTCCTTCAAAGGGCCGCGGCAGGTGTGCAAAAATGGGAACACAACACAGGGATAGTAGGAACCTTTTGTAATGGGAACAGCAGGGGTATAGACATGAGAACTCAGTAGAGGGATGGTGGGGACTCTTCACAATGGGCAGGTGTGCATACCCGGGATCCAATCAACAGAATTGCCTAGAGATAAAAGAAACTGTCCGATGGGTTTACTTCCTCTTTATTTCCCTGCAAAAGGTAAAGCATAATGAGCTACTATGCATCGCATAGTAGCCCATTATGTGTCACTTACCTGAAACCGAAGCCCGCAATGTCACCGTTGTCCCCACTAGCGGGGAGCGTCCATCTTCTCCCCTCTTCCTTCCGGGGCCGCGAACTCTGGCTCGGTGACTGGCCGGAGTCGTGTGACGTCACTCCCTTGCATGCGCGCTGGAGCTGCCAGTCACAGCATGACCCCTATTAGAAACGGCACAATGTGCTCTTTCTAAAGTGATAGTCATCGGCGCTCGGGTCTTTCGTAAATATCTCCTAAACCCCTGCAGCTATCACATCGGGAGACGAGACCAGCGGGCAGTCAGCTGAGCACTGAACGGCGCTCTGAAGTAAGCTATTATACCGCATATTTTTAAAAATGACATCCACTGGGAAGCTTTGTGTTATATATAAGAGGGAAGTATAGAAGAACATTTTTTACCTTAAAGCGGAGTTCCACCCTAAAGTGGAACTTCCGCTCATCGCATTCCTCCCCCCCTCCGGTGCTTCAATTGGCACCTTTCAGGGGGGGAGGGGGTGCAGATACCTGTATAACACAAATGCCCCCCCCCCCCAGTGTGTTTTGGGAAACACACAGTTCTCACAACACAACTGGGACCAGTGTAGACGTGCAGCGCGACTCGCGCATGCGCAGTAGGGAACCGAGAAGTGAAGCCGCAACGCTTCACTTCCTGATTCCCTGACCAAGGATGGCGGTGGGGGCAGCCGAATGACGAGCGATCGATCGGCTTCCGACATCGCTGGACCCTGGGACAGGTAAGTGTCCATTTATTAAAAGACAGCAGCTGCATTATTTGTAGCTGCTGGCTTTTAATGTTTTTGTTTAAGGTGGAGCTCCGCTTTAATAAGCACTTTAAGATATTGTTCTGCAGGGGGGGCTGACTGTATGCATATCTTCTGGGATTGTCTTGGTATACAGGAGGTGACAATTATCTCCCAAGTCCTTCTATAAGGCACTGCCTGCTCAGACTGGTGGATGATTTGGCTCCCACCATAGCAACACAGGCCTTACTTACAAGGAAACGCATAGTATTGTCTTGGAAGAGTACTACTCCCCCCACCAGTAGAGTCCTGGAAGGCTTCAGTAAATAGGGCCCTACCCTTCTATAAAGCCACATATTTGAAAGGGGGGGGGGGCACTTCTCAAATTTGATAAGGTCTGGGCTGGTTGGATGGCCTCACCCCTCACTGTAACAGACTAGTTTTAACCTTTTATTAATGGTATCCTTTCTGGTCTATTAATAGAAAAGAGACACAATTCCAATAATGTATGGCTATTAGCCACAATAACAGTAAAACCTTCACCAATATTAAAAAATCATGACAACGTTGTCACAATAATGTGAAAAACATAGCAGCCCGGGCTCACTTGTGCACATACACATACACACACACACACACACACACACACACACAGCACACTTGCGGGGGAGGGGTGGGTATTAGACTCAGTGTTGAAAGTCTAAAATCAGCCTCCAGTGACAACAGGTATGGATATACCACAAAAGCAGGAATCTCCTGAGTAGAGGGGAAGTAGTGGTGTCACAGTAGGAAAAACGGAAATGTCAATCCTGAAAATCAGTGAGATAATAGTCAGCTGTGAAGAGGATAATCCAGCATATAGTTCAAAGTTACTGACATATGTATGAATGAGCTTCAAAATATGATAGGCATCTAGACTTGGCTAGAATGGAGCATATAATATAGATCTGTGGTCCCTGGTGCAGGAAGCCGCCACAGCCAGATGGCATGGGATTTAGCATATACAATGCATGGAGAAAAGTTTAAATGACGGGACTGCAGCTTCCCTGACACAATCTCACCCGCCGTGCTGTTTGCTTCTTTAGTCCGCTACCGATTGACTCCTTAGATGTCCAAAAAAAAGTCAGTCCCTGGGACGGTTCAGGTAGTGGAAGCAGTCATCCTTTGCCTGGCTGTAGATGTACACTGATTCTCAGTAGTGGCCCCCTTCTGAGGAAGCTCACACAGCTGAGCGAAATGCGGTGTTCAGCAGCCCGGTCTTGGAGCCAAACACATGTAGAGTATATTCGCTCCACTCATCACCGCACAAAGCGGGGCCACTACTGAAAATCATTGTACAGCTACAGCAAAGCAAAGGATGACCGCTTCCACTACCTGAACCGTATATAGCTGCTGTGACTTGAGGGCCAAGGAGTGTAAAGTCACATTAGTGTGAACAGAGCCTCAAGGATACTACAGCAGCTAGGAGTGTGGGTGTAAACCTGACAAGCAAACTCTACAGCCACCCAATGGTTTCTGCACACCTCCAGTACAATTCCTAAGCCCCCCGCATTGTTTCCCAGACTCCACCTGCAGATCCGGGATTGGCATGGCGAGGGTTGTTGGGTAGAGGGGAGGGAGACCAGGGAAAATCCACTTGCTGATCTCCCCAGTCTAGCACTAACCCTGAAGTGGTATGTATTACATCACTTCTGGGTATGGCTGGCACTTTCCTCTGGCAAGTGGCCAGGGAAGAAGCTAATGGAGCATTCATTTCAATGGAGAGCAAGTGAGATATCTGACCCCTGAGGTCTCATTAAAGCCATCACAACAAAATAGTATCATATAGAGGAACTTTTGGTCTAATACGTGATAAATAGAGTTGCACCGATACTAGTATCGGTGCCAATACTGAGCATTTGCACGAGTACCTGTGCTCATGCAAATGCTCCGATGCTTAATCAGATACCTCCCAGAAGTCAGTGTGAGAAGAGGAGACAGAGGGAGTCAGTGCGCCATCAACATTCAACAACATGCTGGCAGGTAAGCTGGCCGGGGCAGGGGCACAGCCGCTATGTTTTTCCAAGACAAATAGTTCCGTCAGAATCGGCGACCCATCAGATTCAGTAAAGGATGTGACATTCTGTCGGAACATCGCAACGCCCATCTCGGTACGCCCTGCATTCGGCAGCAGTAAGCCTGCAGTAAGAAGGCGGCAGTGGACATCTTGTTACACCCAGCCCATATAGTGAAATTATTTCACTATATGGGCTGGGTGTAACAAGATGTCCAGAACGATTTGTCTTGGGAAAAACATCATAAAAAAATATATTTATTATTATTTATTTTATAAGTTCCAGTGAGGCCAATCCAAGCCCATTAGTTCTGCCAATCAGTGCTGCCTTTCAGTGCCGCTCATCAGTGCCACTGCCACCTATCAGTGCCTAGCAGTCAGTGCCACCTATCAATGCCACCCCATCAGGGCTGCATATTAGTGCCTCCTCATCAGTGCCACCCCATCAGTGCCGCCTCATCAGTGCCGCATAAGAAGAGATCATTAGTCTGTATTGTGCTTTGAAAACTGTCACATGACATGAAAATAAAGTATTGATAATCGGTATCGGCAAGCACTTGCAAAAAAAGTCTCTGTACTTGTACTTGATCCTAAAAAAGTGGTATCGGGGCAACCCTAGTAATAAAAGATAAAGTTGTGAGAAAAAAAAAAAAAAAAAAAAAAAATTGTAAAAAAAATAAAATAAATAAACTTACACTCAAGCACTTAACCAACCCCCCCCCCCCCCCCCAGTTCATTCTGCCCTTCTATGACCGGTTTTCAGCTGACAGTGGGCTAAAGCCTGCTGTTGGCTGACGACACAGAGCCAGTCCAGGCTGGGTAAAGATCGTGACCATATGGTCCAGATCCTCCCAGGAGCCTGGACTGGCACCTGGCTCAGCCTCTCAGCGAGTCGCTGAGAGCCTGAGCGAGCCGCTCCCACCCCCTCCACAACTGGGGGCTGAGCAGAGAGCAGTGACCGACAGTCACCAGGTGCTCTGCTCACGGAGCCCTGGAACTGAGCGATCAGCGGGGTTTGATCGCTGAGTTCTCAGTCTTAGAGCATCGGTCTGATGCTGCATCCACCTAAGCAAGTATGATTTCTAGAACAAAAAAAAAAACAACAACAAACACTTCGATACTTATGTAAAATGTAGGGTACCAAAGTTTGTTGCCATTTTACAGGTGCACACAATTTTAAGATTTAACATGTTTGGTATCTATTTATTCAGCATAGCCTCATTTTTAGTTTTTTTTATTAGCAATAATTGGATAATATATTGCGTTTGTGTGCCCTAAATTGAACTTCAGTGTATTTTTTTACTGAAATTTTGCACTTGATAAACTGTTGTGCCAATATCTCGTGACATTAAAAAAAAAAAAAAATGGAACTACCACCACTTTATATTCACAACAGCATATATGGTTTTGCTCTACATTGGATGCACCCTGTAGCGATCCTGGCCATTGTGTAACACCCTGTGTAGTATTGTGGTGTTTGTACCATGTACGGCATTGTTTGGCATCCTAGAGGAGGACCCTAGCCAAGTGACAGGGTGAGCTTTTACCTGGTGGGTGTCACTGTCATTTTATAGACAGGATTGTGTCACTGACACTTCTTCCCGATTCCTGTCCACTGCCAGCACTTAAAAGGACTTATGTACAGCAAGACACAGCACTCCTGTCCTGATGTGTACACTGCCGTATCCTACAGCAAACTCACTTCTGTTAACTATAAAAGGTGAAGTCAGTACAATGAAAGGTGACTGCCAAATGTTTGGCGGGAGTCACCACTGACTCACCTACTAAAATTAATGAAAGACACAGCAGGGAATTATCACATCCTAATGGAAGTCACTTCTAGACGCCTGACTTAGTACTAAGGAGACAGCGGAGTCCCAGATCAGGGAAGTACCAGTGACTAGGGGAAAGGGGGGGGGGTCATGAGAACAGGGAGGCACCAATTAATGGGGAAAGAGGGCCCAGGAACTCTGTGGCACCAACCACTGGGGAGAGGAGGGGTTGGAATGGTTGGGAGTAGAAGGTCCCAGAACAATGGAACTGGTGAGAATCCAAACAAAGGTACTCCCAAAGCACAGCAGTGCTGACATTTGGGGTCCCAGAATACAAGGGCACCAACATCTGAGGCCCCAGAACACTGTGGCACTGACAGTAGTGGGTTCCAGAACACTGCAAAACTAACATTTGGGGTCACAGAGCACAGTGGTGTTAAAATTTGGGGTCTGAGAACACTGCAAAGCCAATGTTTGGGGTCCTAGAACACACTGGCATTGACATTTGAGATCCAATATCATTGCAGTGCAACATTTGGGTTCCCAGAACGGCGGCATCAACATTCCAGGTCCTAGTCCAGGAACATCAAACACCTGGGGGAGTCCCATAACAATACAAGTCTTATCTATGGCCCCTTTCACACTGGGGCAGTGGGTGCGTCGGCAGTTAAACGCCGCTATTTACCGCCAATTTCGCGGCACTATTCGGCCAGTAGTGGGGAGCTTTAACACCCCCGCTAGCAGCCGAGAAAGGGTTAAAACCACAGCAAAGCATAGCTGCAGCAGCGCTATGCCGGCAGTATAGCCGCACTGCCCCATTGATTTCAATGGGCAGGAGCGGTGTATACACCGCTCCAAAGATGCTGCTAGCAGGACTTTTTTTTAGCGTCCTGCCAGCTCACCGCTCCAGTGTGAAAGCCCTTGAGGCTTTCACATTGGAGTGTGAGGAGCGGCTCTTTCAGGGCGCTTTGCAGCCTCTATTATTAGCGCTGTAGCGCCTCAGTGTGAAAGGGGTCTTACTATTATGCTTTCTGCCCACAGATCTGATATCTCCAATAGAAGCTCTAGAATACAAGAATAGAAATGGCAGCAGTGTGTCAATGTATATAGTGCTGCAGCGTTTTACTGTGCAGCCTCCTCTCTGGTGTGCCAGTATATACAGTGCTGCAGATCATTGTGTAGTCTCCTCTCTGGTGTCACAATGATTGCACATTAGGATGTCAGCTGCGGGGTTGATTTATTAAAACTGGAGAGTGCAAATCTGGTGCAGCTCTGCATAGAAACCAATCAGCTTCCAGGTTTCATTGTCAAAGGCTAATTGAATAAGCTGAAGTTAGAAGCTGATTGGTTTCTATGCACAGCTGCACCAGATTTTGCACTCTAGCTTTAGTAAATCAACCCCATTGCCCTCTCTGGTGTCACACTTGCTGCACCATATGATTGTCTTTCAGTTCAATGGGAATTTCTATGACACAGTTTGCCTTTTCCCTGTGAGGCTGGCATGCATGTTACATTATGTTTTTTTAAACACAATCCCCACACCAATACAGAGACATGCTATGACTGCAGTTGGAAAACAACTGTACTGGAGATCTACTGGACTGAGAATGATGCCCATCAGTGAGAGTTCCACCCACCGCCACCAGCGATCACAGTGTGCTGTGAATAGGGCAGAATGATGGTGGCTGGCAGAACCCTCTCCTAACAGTCAGCGTGTGCTACATTGGCAGTGTTCTATGCACTGTGCGGGTGGGTGAGAAGTTACATAGTTACAAAGTAGGTGAGGTTGAAAAAAAAGACACAAGTCCATCAAGTCCAACCTATGTGTGTGATTATATGTCAGTATTACATTGTATATCCCTGTATGTTGCGGTTGTTCAGGTGCTTATCTAAGTTTTTTAAATTATCGAAGCTCCCCACTGAGACCACCGCCTGTGGAAGAGAATTCCACATCCTTGCCGCTCTTACAGTAAATAACCCTCTACATAGTTTAAGGTTAAACCTCTTTTCTTCTAATTTTAGTGAATGGCCACGTGTATTATTAAATTCCCTTACACATAAAAGATTTATCCCTATTGTGGGGTCACCAGTACGGCATTTGTACACTGAAATCATATCCCCTCTCAAGCGTCTCTTCTCCAGAGAGAATAAGTTCAGTGCTCGCAACCTTTCCTCATAACTAAGATCCTCCAGACCCTTTATTAGCTTTGTTGCCCTTCTTTGTACTCGCTCCATTTCCAGTACGTTCCTCCTGAGGACTGGTGCCCAGCACTGGACAGCATACTCCAGGTGCGGCCGGACCAGAGTCTTGTAGAGTGGGAGAATTATCGTTTTATCTCTGGAGTTGATCCCCTTTTTAATGCATGCCAATATTCTGTTTGCTTTGTTAGCAGCAGCTTGGCATTGCTGAGCCTATCATCTACTAGGACCCCCAGGTCCTTTTCCATCCTAGATTCCCCCAGAGGTTCTCCCCCCCAGTGTATAGATTGCATTCATATTTTTGCCACCCAAATGTATTATTTTACATTTTTCTACATTAAACCTCATTTGCCATGTAGTCGCCCACCCCATTAATTTGTTCAGGTCTTCTTGCAAGGTTTCCACATCCTGCGGAGAAGTTATTGCCCTGCTTAGCTTAGTATCATCCGCAAATACAGAGATTGAACTGTTTATCCCATCCTCCAGGTCGTTTATGAACAAATTAAATAGGATTGGTCCCAGCACAGAACCCTGGGGGACCCCACTACCCACCCCTGACCATTCTGAGTACTCCTCATTTATCACCACCCTCTGAACTCGCCCTTGTAACCAGTTTTCAATCCATGTACTCACCCTATGGTCTATGCCAACGGACCTTATCTTGTACAGTAAACGTTTATGGGGAACTGTGTCAAATGCTTTTGCAAAATCCAGATACACCACGTCTACGGGCCTTCCTTTATCTAGATGGCAACTCACCTCCTCATAGAAGGTTAATAGATTGGTTTGACAAGAACGATTCTTCATGAAACCATGCTGTATACTGCTAATGATACCGTTCTCATTACTAAAATCTTGTATATAGTCCCTCATCATCCCCTCCAAGAGCTTGCACTTAGAGCTGTGTTAGCATGTGTTATGCCCTGTACACACGGTCGGACATTCAGACGGATGTTGGCTCAAACTTGTCTTCCATACACACGGTCACACAAAGTTGTTGGAAAATCCGATCATTCTGAACGCGGTGACGTAAAACACGTACGTCAGCACTATAAACGGGGCAGTGGCCAATAGCTTTCATCTCTTAATTTATTCTGAGCATGCGTGGCACTTTGTCCGTCGGATTTGTGTACACACGATCAGAAATTCCGACAACGGATTTTGTTGTCGGAAAATTTTATATCCTGCTCTCAAACTTTGTGTGTCGGAAAATCCGATGGAAAATGTGTGATGGAGCCCACACACGGTCGGAATTTCCGACAACAAGGTCCTATCACATATTTTTCGTCGGAAAATACGACCGTGTGTACGGGGCATTACACTGTGCAGTGATGTGTGCTGTATAGCATTGTGTATATCATGTCTCAGTGTGTATTATGGTGGTTTCTGAGTATGACAGAAACTGGCAGGTCATCCAGTGATAACAGTCCAGCTGTGCGCAGAGTTGTGTTAGTAAACAAAGACATGTACAGAGTAGTGTACCATGCAGAATACAACATACATAGTGTATACAGTGTGCAGTATAGTGTATGTGGGGTGTATACAGATTACAGTGCACAGTGTGTATATTGAGGACTGCAGTGTGTCAGTGAGTGGTGATATATGACATGTAGTGTACAATACAATGTATAATGAATGACGTGTAGTGTAGTGTTGCTGCATATAGACAGTATATGGACTGCAAAGTGATGTACAGAATATATACTGTGTATAGGGTGGTGTGAGAGTCTGTGCAGTGCACAGCACAGTGTATATATTATTATACAGGATATAGCATATTATATGGTGTATACTGAGTGCCGTGTACAGCACAGGGGAGATAGATAGATATATATATAGATATATATATATATATATATATATATATCTATATATATATATATATATATATATATATATATGTATGATGTACAGCACAGGGTATATGTGATATACAGCACAGGAGATTATATATTGTACAGCACAAGGTATATATATGATGTACAGTGTATATGGAGAGGTCTGGCAGTGTGTATGTTGTGATGTATAGTACAGGATATATACAGTACACAATTATATATATATATATATGTATATGTATGATGTACAGTATACATTGTGTATGGAAGTTGTGCGGTATATATGATGTACACTATACTGTGTCTTATGGAGAATATTTCATGTGCAGTGTATATTGTGTGCTGTATAGGATGCTCAGTGCAGAGTGTATGTGGAGGGGGCACTGTGTGGTGTATACTCAGTAGTGGGTGTAGTGTCTGGAGGGTGCACTGTGTGGTGTATACTCAGTAGTGGGGACACCGGACACAATTACCTGCAGGGTGTCACACCGGCTCTCTCACTCTCCTCCGTACAGCCGCATCCTCTACGGAGAGCTGTACGGCTCACACTTCTTATACTGCGCAATCGCCGGCTGTGGAGCTCTACTGCCATCTAGTGTCACCTTACTGGTAATGCGGCGTGCCTATCCTACCCTGGAGGGGTCTCATGCACATAGACTTCTCTATGAAGGTCTGAGAATATACACTTCTCCCCACCCTACCAGGAAGGTAATGCTGGCTCAGATCGTTTATTCCACGCTGTCCTGGTCTTTCTTTGTATGTTTTTTTTTAACAAATCTGTCTCTTTATAAAAAAATGTTTTTAATATCAGTGCTTTATAGGGCCGGGTGTAATATTTTCTGGAATTTTCAAGCATGTCCTTTGACTACTAAAACTGCTGAGATCTGTTAAACTACACGTGTCAAACACTGGCTGTATCCGGACCTCCAGGCCATTTTATGTGGCCCTAGCACCTCTCCTGCAGCAGCGCCACCCCCCTCATGTCTGTACCCACCTTCTCTCAGCATTCGGCAGCAGAGAGGAGGACAGAACTCCTCCACCAGATCCTGTGCTTCTCCATGCAGCCGCATAGAGGCTAGTCTCTGACACCGCCCCCCATATTTTAGGAGTTGGAAGCTGAGAGGAGGACAGAACTCCTCCACCAGATCATGTGCTTCTCCATGCAGAAGCTAGTCTCTTTCATAGAGGCTAGTCTCTGATGCCCCACCCCACCCCCCCATCTCAGGAGTTGGCAGCAGAGAGGAGGATACAACTTCTCCACCAGATCCTGTCAGGGATGTGCGGTGAGGTCAGTGGCTGGTGAGGCACTGTTGTAAATGGCGTTCAAACCACACATGTGAGGTATTGCCGTGAACGTTAGACCGAGAGCAATAATTCTAGCACTAGACCTCCTCTGTAACTCTAAACATGTAACCTGTAAAAGAAATGAATTAATCGCCTATGGAGATTTTTAAGTACTGAAGTTTGGCACCATTCCACAAGTGTGCGCAATTTTAAAGTGTGACATGTTAGGTATCTATTTACTCGGCGTAACATCATCTTTCACATTGCACAAAAAAATCGGGCTAACTTTAGTGTTTGTTTTTTTTTTTCTTATTCATGAAGATTTTTTTTCCCAAAAAATTGCATTAGAAAAAATTGCTGCGCAAATACAGTGTGACATAAAAAGTTGCAACAACCACCATTTTATTCCCTAGGGTGCCTGCTAATATATATATATATATATATATATATATAAATATATATATATATATATATATATATATATATATATATATATATATATATATATATATATATATATATATAATGTTTGGGGGTTCTGAGTAATTTTCTAGCAAAAAGATGATGGTTTTTACATGTAGGAGAGAAGTGTCAGAATTGGCCTGGGTGGCAAGGGGTTAATTGCCATAAGTAATATACAAATAATTATTATATATTGTTTTTAAGGCAATTTACTATATTTTCAAAAAACTGTACTCAAGCAGGTGGCTTTACAGACAAATTACTGAAGTTTCAACTTCCAACCAGTAATTTCACAGTAAATAGATAAATAATAAATTATTATGTTATAACATACAGTATAGCATATAAATATATCATTTACAGTAGCTTGATTTAAAAAAGTACCCTTTCAGCAGCAGGGATTCTCCCTCTTAACTGTATGAGAAAAACATGGAATTATAGGTAAATCTTATACCCATAAACCCATTTTTTTTCCTTGTAGTTAAGAGGGCTGGGCTGGAAGGGATCATGTGACACATGCCCCCTTCTATGACACTGCAGTGAGAGGAGAGCCTCCACTGCAGCATTTTTATTGGACAGCTTGCTGAGCTTGGACCAATAGTGTTTTACCATTGGCCCAAGGCTCCAAGCTGTCCATTGAGCTCAGTGCCTCTGACAAGTCATCCTCTCAGTCTGTTGCAAACAGAGTGTGCCGGCTTGTATTTAAACTGGCCATGCTGTATGTAGCCTTTGACAGGCTGCGCAAGGAGCCCCTTATCTCCAGAACCATAGGTGCCAGGAGCCCCAAATTTTGACCAGTGGTAGGGTAGGACTTTGGCTACCTACCCCCTGTGACCCCAGGTCACCAAGCTACGACCCTTGAAGCTCAATCATTCATTTATTTTTTTTAAATGTCCATGCCTCCCCTGACTGCATGTCCCTGGAACCTGTGCTTCTCCACGATCCCGCATAGAGGCCAGTCTCTGATCCCTCCCTGTCTCAGGAATTGGCAGCAGAGAGGAGGACAGAACTCCTCCTACAGATCCTGAGCCTCTCTGTGCAGCTGCAACACCCCCTCATCTCTGCTTCCCCATGTCTCAGCAGACTCCGGCAGCTGATTCCAGCCCTCCTCGGGTCCTCCTCTAGACCCTGCATTTTCAACCCAGCTTCTTCCCAGCAGCAGCACAAGGTAAGGGGGGGAGGGATGCACAGTGTGTAGGGGAGGGTGGGGGACTCTTGACTTCCTATGGTGGGGGGGCTCTTGACATCTGATGGTGGGGGGGCTTGCTCTGGACATCTAGTGAGGGAAACCATAATGCTAATGTGGCCCACAATGAAATTTAGTGTGTCACCCCTGTGTTAAATGCTTTTTTATGAACAGGAAGATAAATAGCTCACTAGAGAGACACTCTGGACCTAAAATAACAAGAAAAGGTAGGAGGGGGAATAAGTTTGGGGAAGGGGGGATATGGGGGGGACCCTAACTTCAAACAATATTTAAATGGAACAAAGATATATAAATCTTTGAGTGTCCCCTGAAAATAAACAAGAGGGTAAACAAAAATAGTGATAGTAACAGTAGATAGAATATATTCAGAGAGAGTAAAAAAAATGTTTTTCTATTTTTGTTAATTTTGGGAGGACACCTGAAGCATCATTTTCAAAGAGAGAGTTGTTACCCAAGCCACGATTCATAGCCAATCAGCCAATCGGTGGAGGTTTATTGTGCACCATGGTACACCAGTTGTCGCCCATTCATGTTCCTTCCGGAGCACCAGCATTTAACCAATCCTTGCTGACTGCCAGTCAGAGAGTGAGAAAACCAGGAGGTAATGTTATGTATTATATGGATGATGCTGTGCGCATCATAAATTACATGTGGACTTTCCTACATTATTACGAGGGAAACGTTCTACATTTTTTCTTTTTAAAAAGGTGCCTTTTATCAAATCACCTCTAGTTGGAAATCTACAACAAATAATCCCCCCGAGAAAATTATTTTAAAAAATGGCTGGAGTGTCAGGCTAGTGTAGTCTGTCTCTAGCCTTAGGACAGTAGTATGGGGTATTCTGAGTTCCCTGTGTAATACAATCTTCTCATCTGTTGATCCTGCCAGTAGATCCATTAGCTTTCCACTTCCGGGAATAGGCAGGGTTTTCTTAATGCATGGGCACCCCTGGGCAATCAGATAGTGCCCATCTAATTTCTTGGCTGGAGGACATCCAGCATCATCTAGGCTAGGGCTTCCCTTCTCAGCCTGACTGTCCCTGGCCCACCCCTTTCATTCCCTGGATTTCAGTTCTTCCAATCATTGCGATTCAGCATAACATGTAGGCAATATCTAGAATGGTCTGCCTAGGAACTCACACCCCTCCAGACCAACATCCACTCATCAATGCATTTTGGTATTTGCATAATTTTTTAGAGCCAGCCTACTAATTTTATCAGAACTGAGGCTGGGTTCACACAGGGACGACTTGTCAGGCGACCTAGTCGCCTGACAAGTCGCATCCCGTTCTGTGCTATGGAACCGTTCTAAGGGGAGCGACGCAAGTCGCTCCGACTTCGAAAAAGGTTCCTGTACGACTTTGGGGGCGACTTGGGGCGACTTGCATAGACTTCTATACAGAAGTTGTTTTGCAAGTCGCCCGGGCAGTCGTGTGCAGGTCGCCTCGGTGAGACGACCTGCAAGTCATGCCGCCTCTGGTGTGAACCGAGGCTGAGGGCTCTTGAGAGGAGTACTGAAGCAGGGAGCTGTGATGTTTTTAGGAAGTTTATTAGGTAATTGCTACCCAATTAGGAAGTTATGTACAGCACCCTGCCAGCTGCTCCCACCAGCCATGATCTGCCTGCATTGCATAAAGAAGTACAGAGACCAATTGATGACATTAAAGGGTCTCAAATAAGATATACACTATATTGTCAAAAGTATTGGGACACCGGCCTTTACATACACGTGAACTTTAATGGCATCCCAGTCTTTGTCCGTAGGGTTTTTAAATTGAGTTGGCCCACCCTTTGCAGCTATAACAGCTTCAACTCTTCTGGGGAGGCTGTCCACAAGGTTTAGGAGTCTGTCTATGGGAATGTTTGACCATTCTTCCAGAAGCGCATTTGTGAGGTCAGGCGCTGATGGTGGACGAGAAGGCCTGGCTCTCAGTCTCTGCTCTAATTTATCCCAAAGGTGTCCTATCGGGTTGAGGTCAGGAATCTGTGCAGGTCAGTCAAGTTCCTCCACCCCTCTCTATGGACCTTGCTTTCTGCACTGGTCCAAATCATTTGGTGGATTGGGGATTATGTTGTGGGGTTGTTTTTCAAGGGTTGGGTTTGGCTTCTTAGTTCCAGTGAAGGGAACTCTTAAGGCATCATCATACCAAGACATTTTGGACAGTTTCATGCTCCCAACTTTGTGGGAACAGTCTGGGGATGGCCCCTTCCTGTTCCAACATGACTGCACACCAGTGCACAAAACAAGGTCCATAAAGACATGGATGAGCTTGGGGTGGAGGATCTTGACTGGCCTGCACAGAGTCCTGACCTCAACCCAAAAGAACACCTTTGGGATGAATTAGAGCGGACACCGCGAGCCAGGCCTTCTTGTCCAACATCAGTGTCTGACCTTACAAATTCGCTTCTGAGAAGAATGGTCAAACATTCCCACTCCTAAAACCCTGTGGATGGCCTTCCCAGATGAGTTCAAGCTCCTGGGGGATTCCTTCTTGAAACCTCGGTTTTGCCGCTTTGTAAGTATGGGGCTCCACCTGGGCCTCTATTTGCAAAAAGATGTTTTATGTGGTATGTACTTTCAATGCATATTTTGTTTTTCTAGAGATACTGCACCTAATGATCTACTCCTGAGGAAGCAAGCAGTGGCTTGCAAAACACATCGAGTTATAGATGCCAGTACAACTCATTGTATACAATTACATGTTTATATTTTTAAGCAATTTGTCATCATGCTAACAGCTTGGCTTTTATGTTTGTGCATATACTCAGGTTTTAATAAACCATGTTACTATGTTTTACTCTACCTTGTGGCCCCCATGCTTTCCTCATCTAAAGTTCCATGGGCTATTTTTCTTTTGTAGCTGCAAAGGGTGGGCCAACTCAATATTGAATTCTGTGGACTAAGACTGGGATGCCACTAAAGTTCATGTGCGTGTAAAGGCAGGTGTCCCAATACTTTTGACAATATATTGTATAATAAAAACAGAATGGGTTAGCATGTTGATGAGAGGGGTGTAGCACCTTCCTAGATAGGTGCTAGGTTAGGTAAATTTAGTTAATGGCTGTAATCAGTTGAGTTGCATGCGAATGTTGGACTGTTTTGTGTTTCACGCGCTGTAGGGTTGACTGCTTCCCATCTTTCTGTCAGGGTTCTGGAAGATAGTGGGCTGGGAGATTTAAATCATGTAGCTGAATATTCATGAAGCCCTGGCCAAGCCTTAGGAAGATGTGCCCAGATGGTGGCTGGGAAGGAGCATAAATATTCTGGGACCTGGAGCAGAGGGGTTCTTTTCCCAAAGGAGGGGATCCTGGCCTGGAGGGCTGCTGCCCTCCTGGGCAGGTATGCAACGTGTCTGCGTTTTATCCGGGGCCCACCTAGGCTAGCTGTAGCGATATTCTGCTGAAAGTTGCCGGAACTGACTGAGGGACTTTCGTCTGGGGATCTGGTCTGGTATCACTGGAAAAGGTGTCTGGAAGATATTGGAAGGAGGCATCCAACTATCCAAGGACATTAGTGAGTACAGACCGGAGAGAGATACTTGAGACTGTGTGCTGCTGCTATCCCTCGTAGTGCTAAAGTCAGCTTTGGTCAACAGGGGTCATTGTGCCTGGTGTCCTGGTATAGCTCAGTCTGCAAACTCCTTGTGCAAGGACTATGCTCAAAACAATAAAAAGAGCAAAATGAGTGTCCTCAAGTAGCTACTAGAGTTACTGGAGTATCCTACAGTTACCCTATTCCTATCCAAGTTCAAGCATGCATTAAAGCCTCAGAAAAGCATACCCCTAGACTGTTTATTGAGCCAAAGGAGTGACCGTATGCCTAGCTGCAGGTGCAACTACAGGAAAAGACCCTAGGGCAGTGGTTCTCAACTCTTGTCCTCAGGACCCACTAACAAGCCAGGTTTGCAAGATAACTGAAATACATCACAGGTGATATAATTTGCTGCTCAGTGAATGCAGTATTCTAGGCTACATCTCCCCAAGGTAATCCTTAAAATATGGCATGTTAGTGGGTCCTGAGGACAGGAGTTGAGAACCACTGCCCTAGGGACCTTAAACTGCGGGCTTCTATAGAAATTAGCACTACAAGGGGAAAGGAGGAATCAGGAAAGGCAGAATTTAGGTAGATTAAACGCCAGATTTAAGGGTTTATTTTTTATATATTTACATATGTAAACACATCACTTGCTGTTTGTAAAGTGCCTTCTGTCTTCTACTAGTTGACAAGTGAATGTAGTTCTGTCCTACTGACCAAAATTATCATACAAGTAAAAAAAAACACAAGACTCCTTTGTTATCGGGACTGAATGCCTTTTAATCAACAAATTTTTGCGTGAATTTCTGTATTTTATGAGCTGCTCAAAGGCAACACTGTAAAAATAATTTAGGATTCTGAAAGACGCTTTCAGGCCCTTTAATTTTTCCAGTTCAAAGAATCTTCCTCTGACATGGCTTTGTAGGAGATGACACAACACTTAAGCTATGACACATTGGCCAGGCGTCCTGTTTCCAGTAAGGAACTACTTATCTAATTCCAGCTAAGATGTGTTTGGGCCAGTATTTCCACCAAAGATAGTGAACCAAAGTTTGGCTGAGTTTGGTGAGACTTGTCAACACAACAACACAGGAATCTTTCCTGGAACTTGTAGTTCTTGAATGGATGGAATTACAGTTTTGCTTCCCCAAACTAAATGAACTGAGGTTTAAAATGTCACCCAAGCTGTGCTAGAAGCAGCATCTACTGGCTTCTGAAATGACCATTCCAAATCAGCCATTCTTACCTAGGGTTCTGTGGATCCCTAGTGTTCTTGCTGAGTCAACGGGTTGCTAGGAGTTCCTAGAGTTGTGACTTATTGACCTCCCATTTGATGGTGCCTGCATAGTTCTGGGCCTAATGCCCCTTGGATGAGCCAACACCATGACTTCAATGATCTTTTTAGCTGTCTGTACAGTAGGTAGGGGTGCCAATCTGACTACCATTGTACCAGCGGCATTCTTCACATTGGCCACCAATGTTAGGCGCATTGCTTCCACTGATCCCTAATGCATTTTTTTTTTTTTTTTTAAGTCTTTTTATTGATTTTCAAAGAGAAAAAACAAAGAGAGAACAAACACTCAAACATACATTGGTCTTATATGTAGGAGTCACGCTATCACCGCATCATACGTAAATATCTGGCATGCAATACATTAGCATGATAATGGTTATACCGGCACAGTTCACTGGATGATGCTATGCATATTTGTACATGATATGGTATCATATTATAGATTCATTGTGTACACCTGGCACCCGCTTGCGGGTTATTTCGTGATTGGGATCTACTGAGAGGTCTCCGAAGCAGTGGAGGGGATCTGCCAGCCATTTAGACCAGACTTTGCTGTATTTGTTGGGACAGCCTCTGTTGTCATATGTGTCTTTATACAGAGGTAAGCTATTGTTAATTAATTGTTTCCACAGAGAAAGAGGAGGGCGGGTTGATTTACGCCAACTAAGGGCGATGGCTTTACGGGCATAGAACAGGAGCAATCCCACCAGTGTGCATCCTGCCACCGTAGGAATTAGTTGTTCAGTCAGGCCTAGTATGCAGATTGACATTGATGGTTGTAGTGGCACAGAGGTGATTTGTGTGATAAAGTCTAATATCTCCCGCCAGTAGCTGACAATTGCCGGACAGGTCCAGAAGATGTGGGTGAAGTCCCCAGGAGTCCCACCACATCTCCAACATTCGAGAGGGGAGTCAGGGTTCATTTTGTGTAGTCTATGAGGAGTGAAATATGCCCGATGGACTATTTTGAATTGGATCAGGCGATCTCTCAGAGAGACCAGGGAGCTAAATGGGAAATCCCATACATCATCCCAGTCATCACTGTCAAAATCGGGGATGTCACGGGACCATTTAGATCTTAGCTTTTCCAGTGTCGGGAGGGAGGTGATAGTCAGGTGTGAATATAATTGAGAAGTGGGTTTTTTTGTACAATCCGACCTAAGAAGGTCTTCCAGTGAAGATTGGTTTAGTTGAGGAGGGGAGCTGGAGAATTGGCAGCCAAAGGCATGGGAGAGTTGAAGGAATCTGAAAAAATAGGACTGCGGTATATTACAATCGGAGTTCAGTTTGGAGAGCGGTACTAGGGATTGATTGGAAACAATCTGTGTCACCGTTTTTATGTTAAATTTGGTCCAGGCATGGTGCTCGGGCAGTTTAAAGATGTGCTTCAGGGTTGAATTTAGCCAAAGGGGAGCATTGGGCGAGATTGCCCCCCATGCACGCAGCGTGGTGCGCATGGAGGGTGTCAGTGGATAGGGGGCTCGAGGGCCTCGAAAGAGCAAAAATTTGAGCGCCTCTAGGGATCCCAACACTGCCGCCTCGATCTGGGTAGCTGGGTTGGAGATGTCCGGATTGAACCACCAAGCAGCTGTTACTAGCTGGGCGGCTAGATAGTACTTGTGTAGATCCGGACATGCCAAGCCACCCTGAGAGGTCGGGCGTATCAGTGTGGTCCAGCTGTATCTGGGGGATTGGGATCCCCATATGAAAGAGGCGAGGAGGCGATGTAGATGTATGAAAAAAGATTTAGGGATCCACTGTGGAGAGTGGCGAAATAAGTACGTGAATTTGGGGAGTATTTTCATTTTAAACAAATTTATGCGTCCCATTATTGAAAGAGGCAACGATTCCCATGACTTCAGCCGTTTCTGAGTCTCCTGAACTACTGGGGACAAATTTAGGGGTAAGTAGTCAGAAGCCCGCCTGGAGACCACCACCCCTAGATATTTAAAATTCTCGACCCATTGAAGAGGGATGTCAGTGGGAGCTGTGTCACGGGCCGCAGGGTCGATGGGGAACAGGAGAGATTTTGTCCAGTTGACTCTGAGGCCCGTGACAGAGGAAAAGGAGTTGAGGACCTGCAAGGCTCCCTCGAGTGATGAACCCGCGTCATTAAGGAAGAGTAGGAGGTCGTCTGCTTACAGGGCGACCCTCTCCTCCAGCCAGCCAACCCGCAGCCCCTTAACGTGAGGAGAGGTGCGAAGGGCCTCTGCAAGTGGCTCCATCACGATAGCAAATAAGGCTGGAGAGAGAGGGCAGCCCTGCCGTGTGCCCCTGGACAGATGGAAGGACCATGACAGGCCCCCTCCCAGCTTAATGGCCGAGGTGGGGTTACGGTAAAGGACCTTCATCCATTTAATGAAGAGCAGGGGGAACCCCATCCTGCGGAGGACCTCCCAGAGAAAAGGCCACTCGACCGTGTCGAAGGCCTTTTCAATGTCTAGGGAGGCCACCACCCTAGATCCCTCATTGAGATGTTGCGTGTGTATGTTGGTGAACAGGCGCCTCAAGTTTACGTCTGTCGCTCTATTGGCCATGAAACCAGTCTGGTCAGTCTCAATGATAGATGGTAGTAAGGGCTGTAGTCTTGTGGTTAGTAATTTGGTGAGGATCTTAAAGTCTGTGTTAAGTAGGGCGATTGGCCTGTAGGAGGCGCAGGACGTGGGGTCTTTAGACGCTTTATGGATAAGAATGACATGGGCATGACCCATGGAAGCCGGGAGGGCACCATCAGCCAAACATTGGGAATAAAGCTGTGCCAATTTGGGGGCCAGTAGGTCCCCATGAGTCTTGTAGAACTCGATGGGTAGTCCATCTGGGCCCAGAGACTTTCCCACAGGGAAGGACCTAATCGCCTTCAGTACCTCCTCTGGGGTAATTGGCCCCACCAGGGACTCTCTCTCCCCGTCAGACAGCCAGCCAAGAGCCAACGGGTCCAACCAGGGTGCAAGGTCCTGTGGCCGGAAGTCCGAGTGTAGCACTGAGGTATAGAGAGAACTGTAGTACTGGCGGAAGGCCTCTAGTAAGTCCGGCAGGGAGGAGGCCGATTCTCCCGAAGGGGACACCACACTAGGGATCACCGTCAGGGGTTTGTCATGTTGTGCCAGCATCGCTAGGAGGCGACCGTTGCGGTCTCCTTGTTCAAAGAACCGTTGTTTGTTTCGGTAAAGGTCAAGTCTAGTAACCTCGGTGAGGTGGAGGTGTAAGTCACGTTTCGCCGCATTGAGGGAGTCAAAGTGTGTGTCAGTAGGGTCAGCTCCATAGACGTCTGATTGAAGTTGTGCAGCTGTCTGTAGGGCAATAGTGATAGCTGCCTGCTCCCTCTGAATCCCAGCAATAGAAGAGATATATTGCCCTCTGGTAAAGGCCTTAAAGGCATCCCAGGTCACCGCTGTGGAGGAGGACCCCGTATTAAGATCCCAGTATTCCGCTAGGAGTGGTGGAATAGTATCTGCCAGGTCGACATGGGAGATCCAATGGGTTCCTAGGCGCCAAAGGGGCGAGGAACGGGAGGACGGGCGGCTAATGCATTTTTTTAACAGGGGTTCTCTTGACTACTAGAGATGTGGCAAAAAGATATATTTGAGAGGACTTAAAATGTCCAGGAGACCAGCTCCTGAGCTCAGGCTCTGGAATTACAGCCAATTTTAGCTGTATGTATGAGTGCCATTCTGACCACCATTGTGAGGGGGCATTTTTCTCTGTGACCACTAAAATAAGGTGTATTTTTCTTGTTGACCCCTAATGAATTTTTTAGCAGAGGTTCCTGTAGACCCGGAAATCATTTCAAGGGTTCGAGGGTGTAAAACATTTGAGAAAGGCTGATCTAAATCATATAATATTTTAATTTATTTTTTTTTCGTTCTGACACAGGTTGCTTGTTGCATACTGGAGATCTGTCACAGTGGTGCCATCACTCTTGTCTGTCTTGCCTGATTATTTACAATTTTGTAATTCAGTCCTGTAGGTTTTTATATAATCTTGAAGGCTGAGGCAGATATACTATCAGTTCAATTCTAGTGGGCCCTAAAGACGACAAAGGGAATATTTGGAAGGGCTTGGTAAACCCAGGAGACCAGCTCTTGAGCTCAGGCTCTGGAAATACAGCGAACGTCCAACGATATAATCCAGAAATGAGAGTGGAATGATCAAGACTCAAATGTAAAGGTCACATCAATGCCAAAGATGTTGAACTTGAGTGAGAACTTCCAGCGCAGGTGTGGGTTGTCATTCTAGAGATAAAAATATACAAATAAAATTCAAATAAAAAGCTCACGGGCAGAAGACAACACATCCAAAAAAAACATCCCACCCACAAGGATAATCATGTTGACACAACAGTAGACACTACGACTTCTGGGAAACTACACGTCTGGTCATGTTTGATGATTTATCAACCTCACATGGATTCAGGTGTGAGGAACACGTTTCATGAAAAGCAACAACAAATGACTCAATAATTTATAACTAAAAAAATACCTCTGCGTGCCTATTGAAAACCTAGGGGTGTGAGCACATGTAATCAGCTCGCATAGGGCCCCGAAGTCTGCAGCACACCATTACCCAGATAGCAATTTGTATCCTGAAGCTTCACATACAGACTGGAGCGGACATATTATTGACCTGCAGAATAACTCACCAGTGTGGCCCAGGAGATGGGGACGTCACTACACAGAATGTTGATGGGGACACCCAGCTTTGTCCTATCAGCCTCCTCACCTGGCACGAGGTCATATGATATATCACTGCTGCTTGTTGTGTTCTATTTGAGGAAGCAAGACCAAAGAAGGCTTGTGTTATAAAACTATGTTCTGGAAATGATTGCTTAGCAGATTAAAGGGTCACATTTCATAGGTGGTGCCACCTGCTGGCTACTTTTTTTATTTTTTAACAGGACCTGCTAGATACCTTTTCAGTCCAGAAGTTCTCTTAGGCTGGATTCACACCAATGCATTTTTAGTGGTTTTTGCATTTTGCAGATTTGCACTACAATCCATTTAACATGGTTTCCTATGGAACACATTCTGTAGTGCAAATCTGCAAAATGCAAAAAGCACTAAAAATGCATAGGTGTGAATCCAGCCTTTGGCTTCATGTACATGGGACATTTTTTTAACCTCTCCTGAACGATTTAACTTCCGTTGTGCTGCGTGTACATGATGCGTTTGCGTATAGAAGCGTTTTTTTACATTGAAAATAGTCAAAAATTGTTTTCCATTAAAAACCCTTATGCGAAACGTGACTAAACGCGAGTTAGCGCGTTTACACGCATTTACAAGCATTTGGCGTTTCAAATGCCTCTGAACATACGTCCTGAACGCATTTTTTTTTTTGCTTTCGAAAAAATGCTTTTAAACTCAACTGCCTAGAAACGACTATAAACGACCCTGTGTACATGTATTGATAAGATAACATTAATGAGAGGCCAGGGGCAGCAGAAAAAAACGCCCAACTGCTCCTAAACATCCATTTACCAGCAGGATTGTACATGAGGCCTTAGAGAGCTCTTACTACGAGAGTTCCTGGCTCTGTATCTTAGGGTGTTCCCCCTAACACATGAAGAACATTGTCAACAACTCCACTACCCTAACCTGGTGCATGAAGCATGAGACTATCACAGCTGCTGCACATAGTTACATAGTAAGTTACATAGTTAGTAAGGTTGAATAAAGACACCAGTCCATCCAGTTCAACCTGAGTGAGTGTGGGTGCGTGTCTACAATTATCCCTATTTATTTAAGGTACCCATATAGCGCTGTCAATTTTACGTAGCCCTCCACACATACATCGCACACTCACATCGGTCCCGACCCTTAAGGAGCACACAATTCAAGTTTCTCAACTCACATTCATATACTAGGGCCAATTTTGGACAGAAGCCAATTAACCTACCATGAAACATTCTGGTAAAATGCAGATTTATAATTGTGTCAGATCTGCTCAGTGGTGTCTATTCTCAGCAGGCAGCACCGGCACTCACACTGACTGTCTAATAAGAAACCTCAGCTTATGTGTACTTGCATAGATAATGGTCCCTACCGCATTCTGGAATTGTCTGATACTCTTCAGAATATCTGGCATTGTTGGCACATTGAGGTTTCCCATCTTTACAATGTAACAGCTCTTTCCACTGCTGCGCCTGAAGCCGATGAAACCCTGGGATGAGACAGAGGATCTTATTGGAAAATGTTGCAGATAAGTTAGAAAAAAGTTCTTCCATTCCTTCTATAATCTAGTAACGTTTTTGCTATTGTTGCATCTTGCATAGCCCTGATCTCAGTTGGTATTATCGGGGTGCTTCTAGGGAGGGGCATAAGCAGGATTAAGGCTGGACATAAAAGGATGATCCCCTACCTGATCTGTTAACAAAGTATGATTGGGGATGGTTGAAAGATTTTGCCAAATTTAAAGCGGTTGTAACCCTAAAAAAAGCTCCTCTTAAAGCATGAATAACAGCATAGTGCTGTTGCAGTGTAATTTGTCCCTCTCTATGCTGTAAAATACCCAGTTGATCCTACCTGTTCCTGTGTCCCCCCCAGTGGCCCATACACACGATCCAAAAATCAGACGAAAAATACTGCTTTTGACGCGATCATACCATAATCGGATCGTTAGTACAGAGCTTTCTGGAGCCGATCACGACAGTTCATCCGATATTAAAATTTTTAACAGATTGTACGATTTTCTTTTAATCAGTACAGTTGTCGTCTGAAAATACAATTCAAATACACTACAACACATGACATCACTTCCGATTTTTTATTCTGTCATACGAGAATTTTCGTAACTTTAGTAAACTCTTCAGGTTCGATATATGGCTAGCATGCAAAAAAAAAAAAAAACGGACGCTCTGTCTTCTGCTTTTCAGATCGTGTGTATGGGGCATAAGGCCCCATTCACACTAGCGCGTTTTTTGATGCATTTTGCATTTTGCAGAAATGCACGGGAATTTTTTAACATGGGTTCCTATGGAACATGTTCACATCAATGCTTTTTTGTATCTCTGCGTTTTTGGAAAGGGTCGGGGACTTTTTTTCATGCAAAAAGCAGCGTTTTGCATGTAATGGTTTTCAATGGACAAGCATCAAAAACGCAAGTGCACCGTTTTTGCAGCGTTTTTGATGCGTTTTTGGTGCGTTTTTGGTGCGTTTTTGCCGTTTTTTTTTTTTTTTTTGTAATTTTTTTTAAGACTGTAAAAAAAAATGAAAAAAAAAAAAAAAAACGCAAAACGCAAATCGCGGCAAAAACGCGGCAAAAACGCGGCAAAAACGCGGCTCAAAAACGTGGCAAGCATGAAAAAAAACCCTCCAAAAACGCTCAAAAGCAACATGCATAGGTGTGAATCGAGCCTTAAGGCGCGTACACATTATAAGAAAATCGGGCGAACATTTTCGTCCAAAGAATTTTCGTATAGTGTGTACACAACTTTCGACAGCCGTTTCCGAGGGTTCGTACAAAAATTCTCAAAGGGAACAACTCCAAAATTTTTCTCGTACAAGAAGAGAACAAACAATTTTCATTTAATGTGTACTGTTTTCGGACAATTTTTGTACAAGAAAAATCAGAAAAGAAAGACTGCGCATGAACAGAAACAATAAACAACAAAAGAAGTCTTCGTCGTACAAGAATTTTCCTACGAAATTTCTTTCTTCGGTTCCGATTTGCGGGAAACGTTGTTGATGTCCAATTGGATGGCCAATCGTAGACAGCGGGATTGTACTAATAAACATATTAGTCATATTGTATCATCAACATAAAATATAAGTTCTAAATGAAATTGTTTTAAAATAACATTTAATAAAATAATAAAAATAATTTGTATTGGATAATAATACTACCGAGGGGACCTCTAGTGGTCAAAAACTAAAAATTCACATAAATATTTTTATTATAATTTTATTAAATGTTGATTTAATACAATTTCATTTAGAACTTATACTTTATGTTGATGATACAATATGACTAATATGTTTATTAGTACAATCCCGCTGTGTACGATTGGCCATCCAATTGGACATCAACAACGTTTCCCGCAAATCGGAACCGATGACAGAAATTTCGTAGGAAAATTCTTGTAAGACAAAGGCTTTTTTTGTTGTTTATTGTTTCTGTTCATGCGCAGTCTTTCTTTTCTGATTTTTCAATTGGACATTGTTATCTCCAATTACATGTATGTAGTTGTTGACCATATGAATTGGAAGGAGACTTGTATCCATCATGGCCGCTGTGTCAAAACGAGGCTTGGTTACGATATTTAATGTGATGGCTCAGTGTGTCGCCCGTGCCCCAGGAAGACGTCACGTGTGACAAAACATGTCGGGCGGAGCTATGCGCTGACGCCATCGCGATCCATGTGACCCAAAAGTGCAGGTGTTCAGATCTAAAAATTTGAAGGCAAATCTGTTTTTTATATGTGAGATTGACGTTTTTAACCTTGTAAGTAGCTCTTTGACTTTGCAATTTTTCAATAAATTGTCTGAATGGTATCACACTATTGGACTTCCCTTCTCTCCTTATGATCTTTATTTGGCTGCATTGTTCCTGCATGGTCTGTGTGAGTTTGTTCACGGAGAGGGTCTAGTTCCATACCAGGGGTATCTCAGAGAAGTTCCCGTTCTCCCCCCTGCAGAGGGATATTCTGCCTGCCTGTTTGACCATCCTAGCAATAGGTGGTCCACTCCATCTGGTAAGCATCCCTGCTCACTGGGTGTGAAGCACAGTTTTGTTTGAAGTTCTGCACGATTACTTGGTGGTGGATTCTTTTAATGGAATTTTCTTATTCACATGGACTTAATATATGAATTTATCCATCATAAGGACTTTTTTGCACATGAATTGTTTTTAGTTTTTAATGTTATTTATTTATGCACTGCACTTTATTGTGTATTTTTAGCAGAATTATTTTTTTGTATACACTGTTTTCCTTGAATATGTCACTGGGAAATAATTGCTGCTGTTATATAGTTAAAAAAAATGTTTTCTTACTTTAAGCGCGGTATAACGCTACACTTTGGAACATATATGTTCCCCCTAAAAAATAGTAGTGTGGTCCCCATTCCTCATTACTCTGTGGCAAGGAATAAGTAGAACCATCCATTTGCCAAAAATTGGGAGACTTCAAATTTTGCCATTTTGGAGATAAGCATGGGTTATTGGGGAAGGCAAAATGAGGGTGCTTCTTCTTTTTTTTTTAATACCCTTTTCACTTTTTTGTATTATACTATTCTGTACGTTAGAAGATAGAAATCAATTCTCTGAGCTGTGGGAGGGAAAATGTATGAGTCAAACACGGAAACCTACAGTAGTTTTAAAATTTCTAGAAGTCAGGGTGGATTTTTGTTAAATATCATTGAGTTTATCCATTACCATTAATTTACATGTAGGGTTTGTCCTAGTTCTGTTACAGTCACTGATTGAGGCTGTATCTAGTGAGTCATCAACATTTTCACAGCTATTTTGGTGGTTGGTAAAGGGTTACAAAAGCTTCTTTCATCTATCCTGGACCTCCAAATAAGAAAAGCCCTCATTATTTATTAAAAGAAAATTTAAAAATTTAAAAGGCAGCAAATAAAAGTAAAATAAAAATAAAGTCGTAGTACATTAATAAAGATCAAATACACAAGAAAGGGAATAAAACCCACAGATATACTTTAAAAAAATAAATTAAAGAACCCAACCCCCCCTCCCAAAAAAAAATAAACATTCTGTAAATAAAAAAAGGAGATCAGTTTTTTTTTTTTTTTTTTATTGTTTCTTTTTTTTTTTGTTTAATAAAATGACTCATAGGTAGTTTCAGTGAGAAAAAAATATTTTATAAATAATTTTGAAAACAGTAATTTTTTCTGTCCCTGCAACACCTATACAAGAAATAGCATGCAGTAATCTGCACCAGAAGGCACAGAGAAAAATTAAATCATTGTCAGAAGTTCACGCTTCCGCACTTTACTAAACCTGTCTGGAAATAAAATAAGTGGAAATCTCTCTAATGGGGATCGTAAACAGAAATAAAAACCTGGCAGTAATTCTAACTCATCCCCACTTTAAAAATCCCCAAAACTAAAACAAAATGTTGGCTACAGATGGACATTAAGCCACTATCTAAGTGTAGAATTGCGAGTTCCATGCAGTCATAGACATGTATTACTCACACGATTGTAGTCATACAGGACGGTGGATGACACATTGTTGGTGCTCACATAAAACGCCGCCACCTTCTCTTTATTATTCAACATGACCGTCTGCTGGACATTCTCACCGGTCTTGTCCTTGAATGCCATTTCTACAACCTGCAAAACCACCACCAACATTGTGAGTGCTTCCATGATTTTGTCAGTCTGCTTCATTTACTTAGTGACAAATGCATTAAAGAACTGAGTTGCCATTCAGTGAAATGCATTGGATTTAATAGGGAAGGTGAATTTGAAATAGTTTTTTGTGGTTTTTTTATTGGTACAGTGGACTTTAAATGGCTCCTGAGGGTTTGTGTCGAAAGGCGCCTTATGACCTAAGAATATGATTTTAGATATTGAGAAACCCAACCGCTATCTCTAATGTTATCACTAATCCTAACTTACTCCTTAGGACTAACCATAACCCTAATGCTAACACTATTCCTAATGCTTACACTAACCCGAACTCTAATCCTAACACTAATGCCGCGTACACACGGTCGGACTTTTCGGCTACAAAAGTCCGACAGCCTGTCCGACAGACTTTCAACGGACTTTTGGCGGACTTTTGGCGGACTTGCGGCAGACTTTCTAACGAACGGACTTGCCTACATACGATCACACAAAAGTCCGACGGATTTGTACGTGATGACGTACACCGGACTAGAATAAGGAAGTTGATAGCCAGTAGCCAATAGCTGCCCTAGCGTGGGTTTTTGTCTGTCGGACTAGCACACAGACGAGCGGATTTCTGGGTCCGGCGTAGTTACGACGTAAAGACTTGAAGCATGTTTCAAATCTAAAGTCCGTCAGATTTGCGGCTGGAAAAGTCCGCTGAAAGTCCGGGGAAGCCCACACACTATCGGATTGTCAGCCGTATTTTGTCCGTCGGCATCCGTCGGACTTTTGTAGACGAAAAGTCCGACCGTGTGTACGCGGCATAACTCACTCTAATCCCAACACTTATGCCCTGCACACACAATAGTATTTTCCGACAACAAAACCGTGGATTTTTTTTCAACGGATGTTGGCTCAAACTTGTCTTGCATACACACGGCCACACAAATGTTGTCGGAAATTCTGAACGTCAAGAACATGGTGATGTACAACACCTACAACGAGCCAAGAAAAATGAAGTTCAATAGCCAGTGCAGCTCTTCTGCTTGATTCCGAGCATACATGGACTTTTGTGCGTCGGACTTATGTACACATGATCGGAATTTCAGACAACAAGTTTTGTTATTGGAAAATTTGAGAACCTGCTCTCAAATATTTGTTGGGGGAAATTCCAACAACAAATGTTCTATGAAGCATACACACGGTCGGACTTTCCGACAAAAAGCTCACATCCAACATTTGTTGTCGGAAAATCCTATTCTGTGTACAGGGCATTACACTAACCCTAACTATCCCTATTGCTAACACTAACCCTAACTCTAATCCCAATACTAACCCTAACTCTGATACCAACACTAACCCTAACTCTATCCCTAATGCTAACACTAACTCCAATACCAACACTAACACTAACCTTAACTATCCCTAATGCCAACACTAACCCTAACTCTAATCCGAACACTAACCCTAACTCCAATACCAACACTAACACTAACCCTAACTCTAATCCGAACACTAACCCTAACTCCAATACCAACACTAACACTAACCCTAACTCTATCCCTAATGCTAACACTAACCCTAACTCTAATCCGAACACTAACCCTAACTCTAATACCGACACTAACACTAACACTAACTCTATCCCTAATGCTAACACTAACTCTAACTTGAATGCTAACACTAAATGCTAACACTACTCCTTCCCTCTAACTTCCTAATGCTAAACTTTATCCCCAATACTGTTGCTAACCCTAACTCTATATCTGACTCTAACCCCAGCACTAACCCTACCACAACCCTAACAGAGGTGAGGGAGCGATACAGCCAATGGGACATAAATACAGGGAATATATTAAGGTAAAAAACATCCTACATTTAAACCCATTTTAGCTATAACTATAACCTTATCACTAACCCTAACTCCAACTCTAAGCCTCTTACTTTATCCCTAACACTGCCATTAACTCACCAAGGCATCACAAAATGGAATTGGTAATAAACGTTAAACAAAATAGGTTTTCGTGAGCTTTTCAGGCACTTTTTTTAAGCGTGAAAGAGCCTGAAAAGCGCCTCAGTGTGAAAGGGGTCTAATGAAGAAAAGCAGTGTGGCTTGGTCAATGATCCACACCCCTAGTGTGCTTTTTGGACAAGATGGACCCAGCAAGCCACTGATAAGATCATTTTGTCTTCTCCTCTCTTGTAAGTGTGTTCACAGAACTGTGCAAAAACAGAGCACTGATTGGTTCCTAGTGCTGCCCTCCCTCCTCCAGCCCGAGCACTGAGGTTTAGAGGATTATAGGTGTCTAATATAAAGCCAGTATTCAGGCATCTATAATACAATCTGTAATACATATTTTATAATGAGTACTTTTGTTTTTTAAATATCAGCTTTCAAGTTGAACTCCAGGTAGATATTTAAGACACAAATTATTGCAGCTCTGTAAACATTAATACATCTTTAAGGCTCGGTTACACCTAAACCGGCTGTGGTTTGCACAGGAACGCTGTCCGTCCCTGTTCTCCGTTTCAGGGATGAATCTTTGCCTGAATTCGGCCCTGAAACTGAGCCAAGACGCACAGCATTTCTGTGCAGAGCACTCCACAGCCGCCCCTGAGATATGTGAACTGGCTCCATAGAGAGCCAGTCACATTCTCCTGCTATGCAAATTGGATGCGGGGAAACCCACATCCAATTTCACATAGGTGTGAACCCAGCCTAAATGTATTTGTAAAAAATACAAGCCATGTAAGTAGCTGAATTTGACCTGGTATTAGCTGCTTTGTCTATTGTACAGCAAAATTCCAACTGGGATAAGGAAAGGCAGCAAAAGGAGCTTGCTGATAGGAGAGGAGATCAGAGTGACAAAGAGATGAGCTAAACACTGCTCTTCTTCTCCTTTCATTGTCCAATCACAGACTGGGGGGCAGGTCCATGACATCAAGCACTAAGAGAAAGAAGTGGGTTGGATGATGCTGATAAAATGTACATATAAGGGCACTCTGAGTGTCAAGTCCAGGCAGATAGTGTCTGTATTTGGACAAGGGGGTCCGATGATAAAATCTTCCACATTTAGGGCTGCACTCACAGAGAGGAGCAATCTGTAATAAAAAGACAAAATAAATGAAAAAAAGGCACTTCGAAGTGCAGAATTAAAAACATTTTAATATCCCCAAAAGGGTTAAAAACTGTGTTTTTGACCCTTTTGGGGATATTAAAAAGCTTTTAATTCTGCACTTAGAGGCGCCTTTTTTCTTTTATTTAGGTTGGATAATGCTGTCCGTCATTCAACAAGGAAGGATGAGGACATCTAGTGGCAGAAAAGAACTGCTGCATGAGACAGCTCCAGACTGAAGGTGAGTTATTAGCTAAAGCTGCATCATTATTATACCTAGTAAAGGGTTAATCATGTCTTTTTTTCTATTTATTTAGTTCTACTTTATTCCTGATATGGACACAATGAGACTGACGATAAATTTGTCAGCCGTTTGAATTCTTCGGTTCACTTCCAGGAAAGTCATTGGATCAACTTACTGCCTCTGTGTGCTTCTGCGTCATGTACACCCCGACTAATGTGGCTCCTACTACGATAATGGCCAGGAGGAAAAGCACAAGGATTCCCCACGCCCAGGGCTTCCGCTTCTCATTCATGGCGGTGGAAATGGCGGGCGACTGGAATAAGAAGGATAACAATGAATATCAGTGTGTGCCAAAGCCACTTCATTTCATTTCCATAAGTAACATTTTAATCATTATATATTTTACTCCGCTACACCTTTAACAATCGCCACATAACAGCATGCATGTAGACAAAACAATGTTATTTATTCACCAAGTTACAATGTATAGCTAACAGTTTATATGCTTCCTATTGACTTGTAGTGAATCTGTCGCTGGAGAGGAAATGGCGAGCTGACTACAGAACAATGCGGAAGAAAAGTAAAAATCAGTTTTACTTTTAATATTCAGGCTGCCATCGTGAGCAGTTAGCAGTGGAAAATCTTCAGTTTTTATATATTCTATATAAAAATTGCACTTCATAGCAATGAGCATTTTAGAGTCAGGAATCCCTGACGTAGCTTGAACACTGCAGATAATTATTCAGAATGGCATTTCGTTTTAAATGATAAAATTCATTTGTACAATCATAAGAAACTTTTTTTTTTAATTTGAAAAAGTTCCCAGTTGTTATGAGCAGGGAACTTGATGTTAAGATTAATGAACCCTCAAGCCTCATACACACAATCGGACTTTCCGACAACAAAACCGTGGAATTTTGTTCGAAGGGTGTTGGCTCAAACTTGTCTTGCCTACACACGGTCACACAAATGTTGGCCAACAATTACGAACGTAGTGACGTACTAGACGCACTATATGGTTTTTCAGCTCTTTAGCGCCACCCTTTGGGCTCCTTCTGCTAATTTTCGTGTTTCGTGTTCGCGCTTTTCTTTTCGCATTTTTCATTTCGTGCTTTTCATTTTGTTTTTGAACAGCCGTTCGTCAACCAGACATGTTGCGGAATCGGAGGAGATAACGTGTTATTTATTATTGGCCTTGGAGTTATTGCTTTGACATTATTTTTTTGGTTGAATAATGATTTGACGTGGTATATTTTCTATATTTTTGGATGCATAGAATGCACTTTTTGGTTAAGTTCTATTGGCAGATAGCATGTCTAATTTTTTTTTTTTTTTTAATGCACAAATAAAAAATAAAAAAAAACATAATAATATTATTCTTGATATCACTAGAAAAAAAAGCCTTTGAAAATTTGTTTGCAATAACTCCATCAGTATCACCAGCAAAACAGCTTCATTATTATCCCATTAAAGAAGAGGAGAATTGTGCGCTGTATTTGGATATTTCATAATTTGCCACGTCACGAATGTTAATTCTCCATTACAAACACTAGTTTACAAGACTGACCGCTTCTGCTTCCGAGCATGCGTGTTTGTACTTTGGACTTTTGTGCGACGGACTTGTGTACACACGTTCAGAAAGTCCGACAACACACATTTGTTGGCGGAAAATTTGAGAACATGCTAGCCAACATTTGTTGGCGGAAAGTCTGACAGCAAATGTTTGATGGAGCGTACACACAGTCGGACTTTCCGCCAACAAGCTCACATCCAAAATTTCCCCTCGGAAAACCCGATCATGTGTACGGGGCATAACACTTTCACTCTAAAGCGGTAACACACTGGATACACACTGGGGGTTATTTACTAAAGGCAACTCCACTTTGCTCTACAAGTGCAAACTACAAGTGCAAAGTGCACTTGAAATTGCACTGAAAGTGCATTTCTAAGTGCAGTCGCTTTAGATCCGATTCGGACAGTGCTATTGCCTGCAATAGCCGCCGATTTGGCATCAATGTGAACCTATGTCATCAATGTGAACCTAGGCTCAATTACATTTAAAATATAAAGTACTCGGTTGTTTTACTAAAACTGGAGAGTATAAAATCTGGTGCAGCTGTGTCTGGCAGCTTCTAACTTCAGCTTGTTCAGTTAAACTTTGACAAAAAAAAAAAAAAACTGGAAGCTGATTGGTTTCTATGCAGAGTGCACCAGGTTTTGCACTCTCCAGTTTTAGTAAATCAACTCCAAATTATATCTCTCTATACAGTATACATTCCTTAGTTCTGAATAGAGTGAGGATCAGAAACCATGTCAGTGTTTTTTTATGATCTGTGTGATTTTCCTTTATTTCACATCCCAATTTAATTTAATGATCCCATGTGACTTATCATTGGAGGTGTCAGCCACCCGCATGTGTTTCTGGGTGCGCCCGCCTAACACCCTTTTACCATCAATATCGTTTTTGCAATTTTTGTTGCTTAATAAACTGTTACAAATCAGGTGTTGTAATACAGTTTGTGTTATACAGGAATCATTTTAGGACCTTTATTATCTCCTAATGTTGTGTACAGGGACTTTTCTATGAAACAAATCCAGTTCCTTTTACGTGGGAGGTTGGGGCGAGGTGCTGTACAGATTATGATAATAACAGAGATTATGTAAATGAGAATAAACTTTGTAGAGCTGCCAATCCAATTATCTCACCCTCGTTGTCCTCTGTTGTCCCCGTGCTCATTTGCTTCTTAGATTTCTTTGAAAGGAAGCTCCACTGGTAGCATAGATTTCAGTTCTGAGTGGTCATTGGTAAATTGTGTGATGTCCTTTATTATTATGAAATCCCCCACTGCAATTTCCAGAATGCTTACTTTTGCTTACAGTAAGTGCCGGTTCACACTAGACGCGGCACGACTTGCAGGTTGCCTCACCGAGGCGACCTGCACGCGACTGCCGGGGCGACTTGCAAGACGACTTCTGTATAGAAGTCTATGCAAGTCGCCCCCAAAGTAGTACAGGAACCTTTCTTCTAAGTCGGAGCGACGCAAGTTAGAACTTAGAAATTAGAACGGTTCCATTGTACAGAACGGGAGGCGACTTGTCAGGCGGCTAGGTCGCCTGACAAGTCGCCCCGGTGTGAACCGGCCCTTAGTGATAGCATGAAAAGTTGCATTCTGCATCACTTAATTTTCAGAGATTTAGGAAAAGATTAAAGGAAACCGGCACTAATGGATGTAGACTGCTTTTGATGATCTCTTCTTCTGACTAAACTAGGCGCCTGCCGGTCATGCTGATCCAAGGACTTAAAGGGGTTGTAAACCTTCATGTTTTTTCACCTTAATGCATCCTATGCATTAAGGTGAAAAAACACCTGGCAGTGACTGGCCCCCCAGCCCCCCCGTTTTACTTACCCGAGCCCTGGAACTTGACCCGCCGGGGACGCGCTGCCTCTCTGCCCGGGGTCCCGGCTCTTGATTGGATAGATTGATAGCAGCGCAGCCATTGGCTTCTGCTGCTGTCAATCAAATCCAATGACGCGGGCACCGGGGGGTGGGGCCGAGTCATACATTCTGCGGCTATGGATGCCAAATGCTAGACTCGGGAGCACGCCCCCAAGCTAACCCCCTCGGGAGAGTGCTTCTCCTAGGGCAGGGGTCTCAAACTGGCAGCCCTCCAGCTGTTGCAAAACTACAAGTCCCATGAGGCATTGCAAGGCTCACAGTTACAAGCATGACTCCCATAGGAAGAGGAATGATGGGACTTGTAGTTTTGCAACAGCTGGAGGACCGCCAGTTTGAGACCCCTGTCCTAGGGGGTTATCTGATATGGGGAGGAGCCGCAAGAGCCGCCAGGGGATCCCAGAAGAGGATGTTCGGGGCCACTCTGTGCAAAACGAGCTGCACAGTGGCGGTAAGTATGATATGTTTGTTATTTTAAAAGAAAAAAAAAACAAACCCTTACAATCACTTTAAGTACTTTAGAAGTTACTGACTCAAAACAGGCATGCAGATTAGTAGATCTGACTTTGCTATGACTTTGTAATCTCTTTGTTCTGGCAAAGTGATTCAGAAAATGCCAGGCAACATACTGATAAGAGAAGCATGGGGATTTGTGAAAAAAAATGATACTCACCTAGGTGGATGCAGCATCGGTGCGATGCTGCAGCTGTCCCCCGCTGGCTCCAGACCGAGAACTGAGCAATCAAACAACGCTGATCTCTCAACTCTCATGCCCCGTACACACGGTCGGATTTTCCGATGGAAAATGTCCGATCGGAGCGTGTTGTCGGAAATTCCGACCGTGTGTAGGCTCCATCGGACATTTTCCATCGGATTTTCCGACACACAAAGTTGGAGAGCAGGAGATAAAATTTTCCGACAACAAAATCCGTTGTCGGAAATTCCGATCGTGTGTACACAAATCCGACGGACAAAGTGCCACGCATGCTCAGAATAAATAAAGAGATGAAAGCTATTGGCCACTGCCCCGTTTATAGTCCCGACGTACGTGTTTTACGTCACCGCGTATAGAACGATCGGATTTTCCGACAACTTGGTGTGACCGTGTGTATGCAAGACAAGTTTGAGCCAACATCCGTCGGAAAAAATCCTAGGATTTTGTTGTCGGAATGTCCGAACAAAGTCCGACCGTGTGTACGGGGCATTAGTCTTCAGGATGCAAAGAACTGGTGACTGTCAATCACCAACTGTCTGCTCTGCCCCTCCAGTGCTCACTGGAGTGCTGGGCTGTGGAGGGGGTGGGAGAATCTGGCCCAGGCTCTTGGCAGATCGCTGAGAGGCTGCACGAGCTGTCGGGCCATATGGTCGGGTGACGTCAGCCGACAGCAAGCTTTAGCTCACTGTCGGATGAAAACGGTTCACAGGAGTGCAAAACGAACTGTACTCCTGTGATCTATAAGAGAAGTACAGCCAAAAAAGCTTTAAAGCTCCTTAAAACAAATAGACTTAAAAAAAAAAATATCTCTCAGAAGGAAACTGCCAACTGTTACTTATATAGTTGGTAAAGTTGAATAAAGATATCAGTCCATCCAGTGGGTGTGGTGAGTGTGTATATATTTATCTCTACCATTTCCTATATCTCTGTATACTGCATTTACTAAGATGCCCATCTAAGAATTTTTTTTTTTTTAAATTGTCAACACTTCCCACTGACACCACTTATTGTGGACATCCTTATTGCTCAATAGTAAAGAACCTCCTACACAGTTTGCAATTAAACCTCTTCTCATCCAACTTCATTAAATGGCTATGTGTCTTCTTTATTAACCCGACACTGATTAGTTTTTTTTCCCCTATGCTAGGATTATATTTTTATCTCTTGAGTAGATCTCCTTTTGATGCATGCTAATAGTCTACTCGCTTTGTTTTCTGCAGGTTGGCATTGCGTGATATTGCTGAGCCTGTGCTTTACTAGATCATTTTCCACCCTGGATTCCACCAGGGGTTCTCCCCCTAGGGTGTAATTTGCATTCATATTTTTAGTCCCCAAGTGCATTACTTTACATTTATCAATATTAAAATTTATTTACCTTGCAGTTGCCCACCCTTCTATTTATTGAGGTTTTCCTGCAAGGTTATTGCCCTGCTTGGCTTTGTATCATCAGAAAATACTGACATTGAACTATTTATTCCAACCTCTATATCATGTATGTACAAGTTAAACAGAATTGGTCCCAGAACAGAGCCTTAGGGTACCCCACTTACCACTCCAGACCATTCAGAATATACGCTATTTATCACAACCCTCTAGACACATTCCTGTAACCAGTTTTCTATCCAGGTACATACACTATTGTTAATGCCAACAGACCTCAATTTGTAACTCAAGCATTTATGGGGGACTGTATCAAATGCTTTGGCAGAGACCAGATACAGCATGTCCAATGACATTCCTCTATCCAGATTACAGCTTACCTCCTCATAGAATGTTAAAAGGTTGGTCTGGCAAGAACGATCCTTCATAAATCCATACTGGTTACTACTAATGATACTATTTTCATCAGCAAATTATTGGATATAATCCCTTATCATCCCCTCCAATAGTTTACATACTATTTATGTTAGACTGACAGGTCTGTAGTTTCCAGATATATATCTGTGGGCCTTTCTTTTCTTTTTTTTATCAGAAGAGGGCCTTTTTTGAATATTGGTACCACATTAGCTTTTTTCCAGTCAGCTAGTACCATTTGGTCAGTAAGCTGTCCTTAATGATAGGAATAATGGTCTAGCAATAACCTTGCTATGTTTTTTGAGCACGCTCGGGTGTAAGCCATCTATCTGGTCCTGGTGATTTTTCACATTAAGTTTTTCCAGTCTTTATATATCTTCTGAGGGTTAGGCTGATCATACAATATACAATTTTCCTTCAGATTTACCACACATAATATGAGGTCAAACTTAAACACTTTTAATTTGTATGCAATCAGGCAGACCCTTGCACTACATAGTTGAAGGTATGTCTAAAGGAAATTGAATATGAAAATTGTATAATTTATGGCCAGCCTTGTGCCTAAAAGGCCCTCTAATTAGCTGGGAGCATAATGTTTGGGATGGGGTTGAGGAACAATAACGCTATTAGAAAACTCCACCTCTATCTCTAATGCTAACACTAGTTCAATTCCTAAAGCTACCTCTATTCCTATAGTTAACAAACACTAACTCTAACCCATAAATAACACTAATGCCCTGCACACACCGTCGGATTTTCCGACGGAAAAAGTATGATCGGATTGTGTTGTCGGAAATTCCGATCGTGTGTGGGCTCCATCGGACTTTTTCCGTCAGAATTTCCGACACACAAAGTTTGAGAGCAGGCTATAAAATTTTCCGACAACAAAATCCGATCGGTTAAATTCCGATCGTGTGTACACAAATCCGACGCACAAAGTGCCACGCATGTTCAGAATAAATTAAGAGACGAAAGCTATTGGCTAGTGCCCCGTTTATAGTCCTGACGTACGTGTTTTACGTCACCGCGTTCGGAACGATCGGATTTTCCGACAACTTTGTGCGACCGTGTGTATGCAAGACAAGTTTGAGCCAACATCCGTTGGAAAAAATCCATGGATTTTGTTGTCGAAATGTCCGATCAATGTCCGATCGTGTGTACAGGGCATGACCCTAACCCATAGCTGGACTTATCTTTTATTTACATCTGAAAGTTTTTTAATATATAGTGATCTGTGATTGGATAGGAGGGGGCACAGCAGCTACAAGCAACTCTGCAGCTTCAGCAGCTGAGACCAGAAGGTCCAGCATTGGAGCTCCAGTAGTATGCGATAGTTTAACTCCCTGGAGCTCCATAAAACTGCCAGTTGTAAATAAAAGGGATAAGTCTACAAGGTGACATGCACCTTGTCAGACTGAACTCAAAATAGGCCAGCATATATTACAAAGTGGCTGGTATCCTGGAATTTAGGTTTAACCCTAGTTCTAACACTAAGGCCCGGGTGCAGAACCTGCGCCCTCATGTGACCCTTTAGCACTTTTTGTGCTGCCCTCGGGGCCCCTGCAGACACCAATCTGTATTTCCTTATTGTTATAACGGTAATTTCTAACAGTTTTATGTAATATGTCTTCAGTCAATGACTGTCTCTTGAAGTATCTCCCCAGTCTCCAACAACTACCATAACATGTTCAGTCTCCCGCAATCTCCTGCAACCTGTACACAATCTCTGCCCATCTCATGTCTGCAGTGTCTGACCATCTCTTGTATCATGTCTGAAGTCTATGACCATCTCTTGTATCATGTCTACAGTCTCTGACCATCTCTTGTATCATGTCTGCAGTCTCTGACCATCTGTTGTATCATGTCTGCAGTCTCTGACCATCTCTTGTATCATGTCTGCAGTCTCTGACCACCTGTTGTATCATGTCTGCAGTCTCTGACCATCTGTTGCATCATGTCTGCAGACTCTGACCATCTCTTGTATCATGTCTGCAGCCTCTGACCATCTCTTGTATCATGACTGCAGACTATGACCATCTCTTGTATCATGTATGTAGTCTCTGACCATCTTTTGTATCATGTCTGCAGACTCTGACCATCTCTTGTATCATGTCTGCAATCTTTGACCATCTCTTGTATCATATCTACAGACTATGACCATCTCTTGTATCATGTCTGCAGTCTCTGACCATCTATTGTATCATGTCTGCAGATTCTGACCATCTCTTGTATCATGTCTGCAATCTCTGACCATCTTTTGTATCAAGTCTGCAGTCTCTGACCATCTCTTGTATCATGTCTGCAGACTCTGACCATCTCTTGTATCATGTCTGCAATCTCTGACCATCTTTTGTATCAAGTCTGCAGTCTCTGACCATCTCTTGTATCATGTTTGCAGACTCTGACCATCTCTTGTATTATGTCTACAGTCTCTGACCATCTCTTGTATCATGTCTACAGACTCTGACCATCTCTTGTATCATGTCTGCAGTCTATGACCAGCTCTTGTATCATGTCTGCAGTCTGTGACCATCTGTTCTATCATGTCTGCAGTCTCTGACCATCTATTGTATCATGTCTGCAGTCTCTGACCATCTATTGTATCATGTCTGCAGTCTCTGACCATCTCTTGTATCTAGTCTGCAGACTCTGACCACCACTAATTGCTTTCCAGGATGGGGGGGGGGGGGGGGGGGGGGCAGTAAACACGGTTGCTAATGTGAAAGGTACCTTACATACATTATCATTTTACATGTACATTGTAAAATATCCAATACAAGCCTCAAAAAAGGATGTTTTGAGATTTATCTTTAGCCGTTTAAGTATTCACCATTAGGGTAGATGTTGCCAATATATGGCTAAAGATAAATATCATAAAACGGTTTGCTAAGATAAATTGTATGACGTCTATATTGGGTGTTTTGTAAGATGATGATTCTCACCATTTGAACTGCATGCTTGAAAAAGTGAACATTGTTCCAAGAAATGCGTTGGATGAAAGTCTGCATATGCTAGATTATTATTATAGCTGCAATGGGTTTCTTCATAGTTTTAAGAAAGTGAAATTGTGACTGTCAAATAACCTTCTTTTATCTGGAATAATCAAAAATGTAAATGCTTACAGTAAATCTCTCCTCTCTTTTTTTCCTATTCACCCGACTTCTCAATATTTCTAGGGGGATATAGGTATGCAAAAATGAATGATCCCATCTGATCTGCCACTATTCTTTACTATTTTTTCCTAAATTTAATAATTCTTATTCTTATTATGTGCTATTTGGATTTGTTCTGTTTCCTGTTTTTAGACCCCCGTTTACACCTGAGTGATTTTAAGTACAAATCAAAGCATCACTAGAAGGGCTTCAACACTCAACACTAGAATTTCCATTCTATTCTATGGTGCTTGTTCACACCTGAGTGTAGGGTTGCTTGAAGCTTGTTGCTCATAAAAAGACATTAATATTAGGCCTGATTCACACCTATGCAGGTTGCAGTTTGCATATATCAGGTTCATTTTGCGCTTTTCAATACATGCTTGTCTTCTATTGAAGTCTATGGAGCCAAAAAAACTGAAAAAAGTGCCTGGCCTTTTCCATAAAATGCTCAGATGTGAACTACATCCAAAGGAAACCACGTTAAATGGACTGTAGTCTGTTTCTGCAAAACTGAAAACACACATAGGTGTGAACCAGACCTTAGGGCAGAGTTGTGTGTTTTGGCCCCAGTAGACTTTAATGGGGCACCTAAAAAAAAAATGCTTAAAAACTAGCACATCATGCATTTTTTGCACATTTTCTTGCCTAGTAACTAAATTTCCATTGACTAAAATAAGGTTGTGAACACACAATGCATGAGGACCTAAAGAGGACCTGTAAGTACAATAGACACCTGGCTACAGTGCTGAATGCTACCACTCCCTGCCCCCCCCCCAGAGTCCTATGCATGGTAGCATGCACTCCAGGCACTAGCACTGCTCACAGGAGTCAGATGGTGCTGCCCCCCCCAGGCCTGGAGAGGAGACTCAACTGTGACCTGTGAAAGGTTCTCTTTCTGACTGGTTCACACAGGTTGTCCTAATCACTGCATAGATTATCTCATCGCACTTCATACTGGGATGTCTCTCCGGGCATCAGAAAGTATGTGAGGTGTGCGAAGCACCTGTCAGCTTAATATGTGTTTATTATGATCTGTATATAGCGCAGCCTGTGGCGCCAATAAAATATTACATATGCGAGGGATGAGAAGCAGATAAGGCTTTTTAGGGTCAGCCTGGAAATTCTTCTTACAGGTAGACAACAAGTTGAATTCCAGATACATTTTTCACCTAGAACATCCTTCAATGTATTCCTTTTGGTTGTCCTACTATTTGTATCTATGTATGATGGTACCTGGTTTAGGCCCATCTGTAACAATATATCACAATCCCTGAGATAGTCCTACCCGTATCAATATTGCACCATCCCTGGCATAGCCCTGCTTGTAGCTATATATTGCAGTTTCTGGTATATTTCAATTTACATCTACACATAATAGTCCCTGGCACAGTCCTGTTGGTATACATATATGCAACAGTCCCTGTTATAGTTCTGCCTAAATATGTATAGAACAGTTACAGGTATAGTCCTGCCTGTAAACGAACAGAACAGTCCTTGTTATAGCCACATCTGAATTTGTATGGAAAAAGATCCTGATTATAGTCCAACCTTTGGGGTCCATGCACTCTACGAGCAGAAAAAAAAGCCAAAACCACTGGTAGAAAAAGCGGCAAAAAATGCTCATAGTGGTTTGTATTGCACAAGAGTTTAGGAGAATTTATAGGCATTTGCTTTTATAAGCGTTTTTTTCCATAAAATTCCCCTCTGCTCATTTTTCATTATCAATGTGCACTTGAAAATTCCGTGTTTATTAGCATTTTTTCCTGCCTGAAAACATCTCTCCTCATGAAATACGCCTCTAAACCCCCTAATGTGCATGGACACATAGGATAACATTGAGCAGTTTCTATGGGCAGCAGAAAAAAATGCAAAACTCCTGTAAAGGCAGCGTTTTTTAAGCCCAGTGTGCTTGGACCCTTATATGTACACAACAGTCCAGCCTCTCTGTGTATGAAAAAAATTATTGATGTATTTAGAACAGTCCCTGAATTAGTCCAGCCTATATATATATATATATATATATATATATATATATATATATATATATATGGCACAGTCCAGCATTTGGTGTCTTTTAGAACAGTGCCTGATATAGCTTACCTGTTCCTACAAAGAGCAGTTCCTAGCACAATCAGAGCTATATGCCTGTAAAGCAGTCACTGGCACAGTTCTGCAATCATTACCTAGCAAAGTCCTACCTTGATGTCCATGTGTCGGTCTGTTGTAGGTCTGTGTGGCTCTGTCTCTCTTGTATGGTTTTACGGGTTGGTGTGCTCCTGACACACTCTGGGTGGAGAAGTGCTACACCTATGTGATGGAAGCCATAAATATTATGCCAGGTGACATCGCCCACCTGAACAAGCCCAAACCTGCCAAAGATAATTATGGATGTTATTAGGGCTGTAATGACAAAGGTTCATCACATCAATGCAAGCAGGATTGCCACGTGTTCCTCATATCTGTCCATCAGTAAAGACCCAGTCAGGAGAATTTGAAGTCTGATCATTTATGATTCTCTTGCATGTCTGCATGTAGATCTGTAAGATCTGCAGAGAACCACACAATTCACAAAGCAAGCCAATCAGCATCCGTCTATCCATCTATACATTCATCCTTACGTCCATCCCTGCATACCTCCATATGTCCAACCTTCCATCCATCCATCAATCCATATGTCCATCCACACAAAATGATGAGGTTTTAGGCCAAAATATGTAGCTACCACTGGAACCAACGGTACTTCTGTCTGGTGAGTCCTACACTAACCCTTTCACAGAGGACAAAAAACTTGCGTTACCTGAGCTCAGGGCACACCAAAGCTGGTTAATCCATAAAATGCTTACCTGTAAATATGTACTAAAATTTCAAGGTATTAGATGAATTTTGACCAAATTGTGCAGGCAGCACAGTGGCTAAGTGCTTAGCACTTCCGCCTAGCAGCACTAGGGTTGTCAGTTCAAATTCCAACCACGATACTACCTACCTTGAGTTAGCATGTTCTCCCTGTATCCGTGTGGGTATACTCCGGTTTCCTCCCACACTTCAAAGATATGCTGGTAGGTTAATCGGCTTATGTCTAGATTGACCCTAGTATGTGTATTTATGAATTTGACTTAGATTGTAAGCTCCTTGAGGACAGGGACTGATGTGAATGTATAATATATATGTGTGCTGCACTGTATAAATTGACAGCGCTATATATACAGTAAGTACATGTAATAAATACATACCACCAACACCCATGGTCCTCATGTCTCCTGAGCCCTACAAATCCTTTTTTACCGCAAACACTGACACCATTTATGAAACATAGAAACACAGAAAGGTGATGGCAGAAAAAGACTGAGTAGTTCAAGATCAAGTCTGCTCATTTTATTTATTTATTTTTATTTATCTATTTTTTGTTTTTGTTTTTTCCGGGGGGGGGGGGGGTGTTTATATGTTTATCCCAAGCATGTTTTTTTGTTTAATATATTTTTATTGATGACAGGAAGACCAGTGCACAGAAATAGGTGTCCATCACATGCTTGGGCATAATAAACATACATAAAATGTTATACATTCCATCTTATACTGGGGTACAATGTAAGGGTATGCACGCAGGGCATGAGCACTCACAAAAGACCTAAACTATAACATTTGAAACAGAACCTGATCCTGACATATTTTTCACTTATATAAACATCTAGACATTACAAGTAAAAGAGGGAGATAGAGAAGAGAAGAAAAGAACAGGGATAGGGCAGGAGGGAATGGGGGGGTGAGAATGGGAGAGGGAGGGGGGGGGGGGGAGGGATGGGGGGGGTGCCCACCTCAGCCAGGGCATTGCATTTTAATATACAGGCACTTTACGTGTTCGAAGCCATAATTTCCGCGTACGCCGCGGAGTACTTGAAGGCGAACCACTGGGACCATATTTTCCTCCCTAAGTCTGATTTGTTTCTGAGGGAGAAGGTTAAGTCCTCCATATAGTATGTGTGGTCTACCTCACATAACCATTGGCGCAGGGAAGGTATTTTTGGAGTTTTCCAGAACCTAGGTATGAGGGTTTTGGCAGCGTTTAATAAATGTGGTGTGATGGATTTTTTATATGGTCCCATTGGCTCGTCTGTACAATGCAATAATACCTGCCAGGGGTCATTAGGAACCTCCGAGCCCTGGATTTCTTTTATCCAATGGAGGATGGTAAGCCAAAAGGGTCTAATAAGTGGGCAGGACCACCAGATATGAGCATGCGTTCCTCTCTCTCCACATCCCCTCCAACAGAGAGGTGAGACCTGAGGAAATAGCTTGTTGAGTACAGCAGGAGTGTAGTGCCACCTGGTCAAAAGTTTATAATTAACTTCGGCTGATTTCGAGGATATAGATGATGCGTGAGAGAGTTGAAGGATAGTAGACTTCTGGGTTTCCGTAAGGGTCTTAAGGAGATCCTTCTCCCAGTTGCGAAGGAAGCTAGGATATCCTGCGGTGCTCAATGATCTTAGTGATTTATAAAAATAGGATAGGGGTTTCTCCACTGGGTGGTCATCAACAAAGGCTGCTTCTATCACCGTTAGGTTAGATACATTGCGCAATGGCTTAGGAAGGGTTTTAATGAAATCAGATAATTGCAAATATCTCCATAGGTCCATAAGCGGTGGGTTAGGAACCGTTGTGAGCATGGACATAGGTAAAACGTCAGAGTCTTTGGTGACTTGATGTAGTAATACTGAGTCCCCAAGATTCCAGGAGTGTAATCTGGGATCAATGTTACCAGGGGGGAAATACATGTGACCAGTTATTGGCATGAGGGGGGAGTTGCATTGCCAAGCGTGCCTTTTACAAAGTAAGTCCCAGACCCGTAGTGTATAACACGTGAGAGGGGATGTTCCCCCAGCTAAGTGCCTGGTTTTCTTCGCAATCCAGATTAATGGGTAGAGGTCAGTGCCCCCCAATGCCACCTCCAGTGATACCCAGAGTTTTGAATCTTTATGATATTTCCAATCTGAGATTCTGGATAAAATGGTTGCCAAGAAATATTGTTTGATGTCCGGGAGGGCCAGACCTCCCTCCGCCTTTGATCTAGTAAGAAGCGATCTGGTCAACCTGGGACGACGTCTACCCCAGACATATCTGCAAATCATAGTTGTTATGCGTTTAAAGTACTCAGCTGGAATTTGAAACGGTATCATTTGGAACAGGAAGAGCAGCCTGGGCAGTACGTTCATTTTAACCACTCCTATCCTCCCCAGCCACGAATGTGCAAGTTGAGACCATTTTTGGAGATCAGATTTGATCGAGTTTAATAGAGGCATAAAATTGGTTTGGAATAAAGAGGACAGTGTGGGAGTAAGGAATATACCTAGATATTTCATGGCTTTTTTTTGCCAACTAAAAGGGAAAGATTCTTGTAGGTGAGTTGCGGTTTCTTTGGGGACTGAAATATTTAGGATTTCAGATTTTGTCATGTTAATTTTAAAGTTTGAGATTTGGTTAAAGGTCGAAAAGGCCTGCATTAAGTTGGGAAGGGTAATTCTAGGCTGTTGAATGTAAAACAAAATATCGTCCGCATATGCGGCATACTTATGTTCAAAAGAGCCCACAGTAATGCCGTGAATGTTTGGGTTGTGTCTTATAGTTGATAGAAAGGGTTCTAACGAGAGGGCGAATAAAATCGGTGAAAGGGGGCATCCCTGACGAGTACCGTTATGTAGAACGAAGGGGTCACTAAGAGTGCCGTTAATTCTGATTTGGGCTGTAGGATAATTATAGAGGGCTACTATTTGGTTCAGGAAAGAGGGGCTCAGCCCCAGGTGAGCCAGGGTTGCCATTAGGAACTCCCAGTCCACCCGGTCAAACGCCTTCTCGGCATCCGTTGACAGCAGCAGGGTGGACTGGGAGGACCCACGCACGTGCGCGATCAGGGAGAGGGTACGCAGAGAGTTATCGCGTGCCTCTCTACCGGGAATGAAGCCCGTTTGTTCATTCGAAACCCATTTTGGGACTAAGGGGAGAAGTCTATTAGCTATTAGTTTTGCGTATAATTTAGCGTCAATATTCAAAAGGGAGATGGGGCGATAACTACCCCAACAACTCGGGTCCTTTCCTGCTTTGGGGATAATTGTGATGTGTGCATGTAGGGTTTCTGGTCTAATGGGGTCTCCGGAGGGAATTGAGTTAGCATAGTTAGCAAGTCTTGGGAGCAGAATGTCCGCAAAAGAGCGATAATAGGAGACATCCCAAGCATGTTTGAAGCCATTTACTGTTGACTGTCTCACTACCTCTGTTGGTAGTTTATTCCAATCATCATCATCATCAACTACCCTTTCAGCAAAATAAGATTTGTTTTGATTTTATTCACCCCCTTGATGTATTTAAAGGTTTCAATCATGTCTCCCCTTTCCCTTCTTTCCTCCAGACTGTACGTATTAAAGTGGAGTTCCACCCACATTTTTCACTCCTCACCATGCAGCACTAATGTGCATCCTTAAAATGAATTGGCAACTTTTTTTTTTTTTTCTGTTCACATACCTGATTTAGGCCTATATCTCATTTCACTTCCTCCTCTGGGGCTGCAGCCACAGACGTCATTTCCGGTTTTGCATTGGCTCCTGGGAGATCTTGGTCAGCTTGGCATGGCACTGCTCCAGTAACATTTGACTTTGGCCTCTATGGAAATTATTGGTCAGCTTGGCATGACACGGCTCCAGTAACATTTAACATTGGCATCTATGGAAATTCTTAGTTATCTTGGGTCACAAAGTAAGAAAACATTGCTGTACAGATAGAAAACTGGGCATATTTTTCAGCATACCTTTGTTTCATTGCACGAGGCATGAGTATTCTAGGGGTATTTTTATCTTAAATGTCTTTTTTCAGCGGAAACTCCACTTTAAGTTCCTGAAGTCGCTCTCGATTTTATCCCCCACACTTTTCACCATTTTTGTTACCCGTCTCTATTTTATCAATATATTTCTTTAACCACTTCAATACCCGCGTATAGTCATATGACGTCCACAGATGGGATCTCCCATCCTGGGTGGACGTCATATGACGTCCTGGGATTCCCGGCCGTCTAGGGGGCACGCGCGCGCGCCGCGTTCCTCGGGACCCGGTGCGTGTGCCCGGCGGCCGCGATGTCCGCCGGGCACCCGCGATTGCCCGTTAACCGGGCCGGCATGTGGATCTGTGTGTGTAAACGCACAGATCCACAGCCTGTCAGCTCTGAGGAGAGCGATCTGTGTTCCCAGAACGGAGGAACACTGATCGGTCTCCTCCCCTAGTGCGTCCCCTCCCCCTTCAGTTAGAATCATTCCCTAGGAAACATACTTAACCCCTCTCCGCCCCCTAGTGGTTAACCCCTTCACTGCCTGTCACATTTACACAGTAATCAATGCAATTTTATAGCATTGATCGCTGTATAAATGTGAATGGTCCCAAAAATATGTCAAAAGTGTCCGATGTGTCTGCCATAATGTCGCAGTCACCAAAAAAAAATCACGATCGCCGCTAAAAAAATAAAAAAACATTTTTTTAAAAAAAATGTCATAAATCTATCCCGTATTTTGTAGACGCTATTTTGCGCAAACCAATCAATATACGCTTATTGCGATTTTTTTTACCAAAAATATGTAGAAGAATACGTATCGGCCAAAACTGAGGAAAAAATGTGTTTTTAAAAAAAAAAATTGGAATATTTATTATAGCAAAAAGTAAAAAATATTGTGTTTTTTTTCAAAATTGTCGCTCTTCTTTTGTTTATAGCGCAAAAAATAAAAACCGCAGAGGCGATCAAATACCACCAAAAAAAAGCTCTATTTGTGGTGAAAAAAGGACGTCAATTTTTTTTGGGTACAACGTCGCACGACCACGCAATTGACGTTTAAAGTGCGACAGCGCTGAAAACTAAAAATTGGCCTGGGAAGGAAGGGGGTGAAATTGCCCTGTATTGAACCGGTTAAGTGAGGTCTCCAGAACTGGACACAGTATTCCAAATAAGGTTTCACTAAAGATCTATATAAGGGAATCAGGACCTCCTTCCTCCTGCTGGTTGCTTTTCCCACTGCCTGGTCACACTGTTTGCTAATTTTGCAATCATCTAAAATAAGTATTCCCCAAATCTTTTTCTTCTGTAGTGCTGGCTAACACTGCACCCCCAATGTTATACTATCTCAGGGGATTATTTTTCCCTATGTGCCTTATTTTCCATTTAGAAATATTGAACTGCAGTCTCCACTGCTTTGACCAATCTTCCAGCAATGCCAAATCATGTTCCATGTTACAGACACCTCCCAGGATATCAACCCTATTACACACCTTTGTGTCATCAGCAAAAAAGACATACCTTGCCCAACAAACCTTTAGTTATATCACTTATATAAAGGTTAAATAGAACAGAACCCAGTACAGAGCCTTGTGGTACCCAACTAGTGACTGGTCTCTGTTCTGAGTGAACCCCATTTACAACCAAACTCTGGTATCTATCCTTTAGCCAACTGCATAGCCATTGAACCACTTAAGAGTTAAGTCCTAGCTTGTACAACTTTTCTATTAGATAATTATGTGGAACTGTATCAAATGCCTTGCTGAAATCAAGATATGCTATGTCCACAGCACCTGGTCCAAAACATTGGTATTATAGTAAAAAAAATTCAATCAGATTAGTTTGACATGATCTGCCCTTAGTGCCGGTTCACACTACCGCGACTTGGGATCCGACTTGTCAGACCTCAAGTCGCCCCAAGTCGCTTGACATCTGAAAGTCCATGTAAGTGAATGAGAGCCGTCTATATGTACGCTACTGAAGTCGCTCCGACTTCAGAAAAGGTCCCTGTACTACTTCAAGGCGACTTGTAGGCGACTTGTACCCATTGCTTTCAATGTAAGTCGCCTACAAGTCGGATCGTGATCTATACTGAAGCGACTTCACAGGAAGAGAAGATGTTTTTTTCAAGCAAACCCCTCCCTCCCCCAGAGCGGATTGTAGTTTGATTGGCCACTGGAAAGTCGCCTGTCCTGGAGGCGACTTGAAGTCGCCTTGTAAGTCGCCCCAAGTCGCCCCAAGTCGCGCTGTGGTGTCGCCCTCGGGTCGCGTCCAGGTCGCCTCGCAAAGTCGCGGCCAGAGTCGTGTTGCCCCTGTGTGAACCGGCGCTTAGTAAAGCCATGCTGTTTTGGGTCCAGCAAGCTGTGTATTATTAGGTGATTAATGATCCTTCTTTTCAAGAGTGATTCCAATAACTTAACTACAATTGATGTTAAACTCACTGGCCTGTATTTGCTAGCTGCTACATTGCTGCCCTTCTTGTGGCTAGGTACAATATTAGCTGTCCCCCAGTCATGGGGAACTTCTCCTGTTAGAAGAGATTGATTAAAAAGAGCAGTTAATGGTCCAACAACTATATTTTGAAGTTCTCTTAGAACTCTGGGATGAATACCATCAAGACTCATTGCTTTATTTAGCTTTAACCGAGGTAGTTCCTCTGCTAACTCTGTCTCCAGAAATCCTAGAAATTAACCGTCATTGCTAGAACTAATATGATTCCCCAACTTGTTATCGTTAGTTTAATTTATTTCTGAGAAGACTGACCAAAAGTAATTGTTTAAATGGTTTGCTACATCCAGGTCTCCCTCAACATGTGTTGTGCCCAGTTTTCATTTTAGTGATCCCATTGTATTTTTTCCTTCTATCACTAATGTACCTAAAAAAATGTTTATCTCCTTTCTTAATAGACTTAGCAATTTCTTCCTCTGTCTATGCTTTGGCAGCACTGATGATGTGTTTGGCCTCCTTTTGTCTATTTGTATACTCCTCTCTGTCAGCTACACCTCCTGTTTCCTTGAATCTCCTATATGCATTTTTTTTCCTTTACTATCCTACCTACCTCTTTAGTGAACCATATTGTTTTTTTTCCTTCTGTTTATTCTTGCTAACTTTCCTGGCATTTATTCTAGTTGCCTTCAGGATGGTAGACTTTAATAGCGCCCACTGATTACTTACTCCTGCCATTTTACTCCAACCTTTCAGTTCATTTTTTAGAAATTTCCCCATTTCAGCAAAATTTGTTCTTTTTAAAATCTAAAATTTTTATTTTTATATATGATTTTTCAGTTCTTGTTTTAATATCAAACCAAAGACATTGGTGATCACTAGAACCCAAATTCTCTCCCACCTCAACATCAGACAGTCGATCCCCATTTGTCAGTACTAGGTCTAGAAAATGGTCACCTCGGGTTGGGCTTTTTGCTAACTGTTTTAGAGAAACCCCATTCAGTGCTTCCATCACATCCCTGCTCTTGCTTGTAATAGCAGTTTGAGAATTCCAGTTAATGTTAGGCATGTTGAAGTCACCCATAATCAAAACCTCTCCCTTCATTGCCATTTGAATTATCTTGTCAAATCAACAAGTAATCATAATCTTCAGTCTGTCCTGGGGGTCTGTATACTACACCAATTCTAACGGAAGATCCCTCTCTGGTTGGAAGGCAGACCCAGAGGGTTTAGATGAATTTCATTTGTTTATTAATTCATGTTAATTTTATGCTATTTTTAACATATATGGCAACTTCACCTCCCCTCTTCCCTACTCTGTCTTTTCTGTATAGTGTATAACCTGGTATAGTTTTTTCCCAGTCATTTGAATCCTTGAACCACGTCCCTGCAATTGCAACAAACGCTACTATCAACTGCTTTATTTTTACCACTAGAAACTTCAACTGAAGTGACCACCCCATCAGCCCAGTCCTCACATTTGTTTCAACCTGCTGGGGACAGAAATGCTCCTCAACAATTAGATCTCTGCCCCATTTCTCAGTTTAAATGCATGTCCAAAAAATTCCTAAATTCCATACAAAGAAGCTCAGTACCCTTTTGTGAGGGATGCAGGCCATCTCTTGTAAAGCTCAATGTCAGACTACCGGATAGCATCATGACTAATATAACCAAAACCATCAGCTTTGCACCAATCCTTTAACCAAACATTAAACTCTGCTATACAAAGTACTTTCTCACGTTGTCCATTATGCACAGGTAAGACCTCTGAAAATTTACAGTAACAATGCACCCTAACTGTTGAAGATCCTAGTCCAAATTCTGAAAATCCTTCTGTACAGAACGCACATCATTCTGGGACAAATCATTTGTGCAAAGGTGCACAACAACATCAACATTGCACTATTCACTAGCTTTTTTGACAATTTTTAAAATGCGCCTTTTATCCCTTCTAACAGTAGCACCAGGTAAACACCTAACTTCCTTTGACACTTCCACATGATTTCCTAAACAAACACCTCTTATGCTGCGCACACACAGTCGGATTTTCCGACGGCAAATGTTCGATGTGAGCTTGTTGTCGGAAAGTCAGACCGTGTGTATGCTCCATCGAGCATTTGCTGTTGGAATTTCCACCCACAAATGTTTGAGAGCAGGTTCTCAAATTTTCAGCCAACTTCACTTTGTTGTCGGAAAGTCTGATCATGTGTACACAAGTCCTCACACCAAAGTTCATGCATGCTCGGAATTAAGTATGAGACGGAAGCGCTCGGTCTTGTATAACTAGTGTTCATAATTGAGATAGCACATTCGTCAGGCTGCAAATTTTTAAATCTTTCAATGCAGCGCATTCTCTTCTTCTTTAGAATGCTAGAATAGTGAATTTGCTTTGCTGTTGATATTCACACAGAGTTCTGACAAACTGATTTTTTATTATTTCTTGTGATCTCCTGAATAATCTTTGTTTTTGTTGTTTTTTTTCTCAAGATCTCCAGAATATATATATATATATATATATATATATATATATATATATATATATGTGCCCCAGGAAGACGCAAGGTATTGCGAAACATGTAGGGCAGTGCGTTGTGCTGATGCCATCATGCCACATGTGACCTCGGCACGCGGGTGTTTTGTTTTTATTTGTCTAGCCGGCTTTTTACTGTTTGTCCTGTACTGTTATTTGCGGGCATCCGCATGTTTTACCTAATAAACACGCTTTTCTACTACACGATTGGCGTCCCCCTCTCTCTTGCTTATCCACTCGGGGCTCGGAGCCCGAGTGGGTCTCTCTTCAGAGCCAGAGAAGTGGCATATCGGGTATTTTTTCCGCCCCCCCGTTTGACATCTCCTTCCATCTGAGGGAACCGGACGTTGGAGACATCGAATATCCATACATCCACAGCTCCCTACAGAGGGTAATCTGTCTGCCTACATGAACCTGCGCTGGAGGGGGTCCACCTTTTCCGGTAAGGGTCTACACACACATATTACCGCTCTGTCTTTGAGATTCATTCATCCACTATACAAGCCCCTGGGAGTTCCTTAATATTTATTGGATCACTTTTCACTTTGGAACTTATTACACATCAGGAGTGTATTTGCCCTGTTATGCTATACATTGTGGACATTATCATATGCTTCATTCACTGCACTTTGTTATTGTTTGTCACATCACACTTATTCAGTATATTTAATTATATATGTATTTGTACATGTCACCACCATTTTTCCAGCGCAACTTTATGTATTTGATTGAACTTCACTTTGTTGTCGGAAAGTCCGATCGTGTGTACACAAGTCCTCACACCAAAGTTCATGCAAGCTCGCAATTAAGTACGAGACGGAAGCGCTCGGTCTTGTATAACTAGTGTTCATAATAGAGATAGCACATTCGTCAGGCTGCAAATTTTTAAATCTTTCAATGCAGCGCATTCTCTTCTTCTATAGAATGCTAGAATAATGAAGTTGCTTTGCTGTTGATATTCACACAGAGTTCTGACAAACTGATTTTTTATTATTTCTTGTGATCTCCTGAATCTTTGTTTTTGTTGTTTTTTTTTTCTCAAGATCTCCAGAATATATATATATATATATATATATATATATATATATATATATATATTTATATATATATATATATATATATATATATATTTTATTTTTTTTCTAGTGATCTCCTTTTTTTTTTTTTTCTCGGGATCTCCAGAATATAATTTTTTTTTTTTCTCGTGATCTCCTTTTTTTTTCTTCTCTAGATCTCCAGAATATTTTTTTTTCTCTAGATCTCCAGAATAAGCTTTTTTTTTTTTTTTTATATAGTGATCTCCATAATATTTTTTGTGGTTTTGTATGTCAAGTTACCACAACGGCATTATTATCTTGTATTTTTAACCTCAAAGGGATACAACTATGTTGGTGTCCCTTGTTAATTTGACGTTGTATTTTTGAAATGTACCTGCCTACTCACAAATAAATTGCCCTTTTTGAAGTAAAACACATAGCCAAGTATTTGTCAAAACAAAAATTAGAACTTTAATAGGGGTTATAACAAAATAAAAAGGAAGGCAACGCTTGTGAAACAGTTGGAATTGGTGAAGCCTTTGTACCCCAGGACAGACATCAGTTATTTGGCTGTCAAAATTGGTAACCTGAGGAGTCCATTTAATAGGGAGCACAATCCTGTCCAGGACTCCAAGAGATCGGGAGCAGCAGCAGATGACATATATGTCCCCAGGCTGTGGTCTTAAAACAGCCTGTGTATTTTGCCAGACCACACCAAACCCAGGCATCACTCTCAACACTTCCTTCCATGCTTCCTTCCAGGCTGCTGTGGTGGGTTGGGTTTCTGTGGTGTTGCGGGATGTGGTGTTGTTGTTGCTGGAGGTAGTGGAGGAGGAGTATGGTCCAACTCACACGTGGCTTTTAGTTGTGAGTTGGCCCCTCGTCCCCTTGTTTAGGGCCTGAAGAATTATCTCCTCACAGATGAGGCTTTGGCCCACCAGGGGTCGCTGTTGGTACCTCAGTAGCCTGGCAAATTAAAGCAGTCGCTGACTCCTCCAGGTTCCTCACCTTCCTGGTCCTTTTGATTGGAAGGGGGAGGGGAGGAACCTGGGATTCAGTCAGGCTGCTTTCCACGGCCATCTCCTGGCTGAGACTTTCCTGTGTATGAAAATGGTACATAATAGCACACAATTTTGAGCTCATGACTGTTGCAAATTGAATGTTAACAAATAGAAAAGACTATCATTCTGACCCCAGCATTTTTCATTCTTGTCCCAATCATTTTTGGCTGCTATTGGCTATTGATATGTAAACCACTTTGTTAAATCAGAAATTAGTGATCAATAATAGCATCTAGTTAACATCATTACATTTTGGACAAAAAATATGTTGAACAATGCTATACCTGGCTCAATCTGGGCTCCTTCACATCTTCCTGGGTGTAAGGCCCAGGTTGAACTTCTGAAGCCTCATCTGATGTTAAAGGAAGTGTGGAAGGAAGTGTAGATAGTGATGGCCTGGGTTCCGCCTGGTCTGACAAAAAAACGCAGTCGGTCGTAGTACCAGAGCCTGGGGACATAAATATCATCTGCTGCTGCTCCTGATCTCATGGAGTCCTGGACCTTCTTGCGCTCCCTATTATATGTGCTCCTCAGGCCACCAATTTTGGCCTTCAAATAGGTGATATCTGCAGCGGGAGTCCCCGGCTTCACCAATTCCAACAGTTGCTCCAGCGCTGCCTTCCTCTTGAGCTTGTTGGAGTAGTCCCTGTTTTTGACTTGCTAAAGACATGGCAGCTCCCTGTACCTGTCTATGAAGTTTGGCAGGAAGTCTGGGTCTGTAAATTTATCCATTTTCTCTGCAAGACACAACACAAGACAAAGCCTAATGTCAGGCTAAACTCTCCTAATCTTGTCACAATATAGGCCTCAATCTATAAGCAGTATAGGCCACTAACCACTGATGCCCCAAGTTAAAATTGTACCTTCGTTTGCAAGATCGGCACTTACGCTACTCCGTCCTCCCCTCACAGATCGTACGTACGACGCACGTGTGTTATGCTTTATATAGACTGCGCATACGTGAAACTCCGCCCCTGTCCTTTCTAGTGTATTCCCCGCCCCTTATCTTTCGGCGCAGTAGGAGAGCATATGGCGGAGATACAGCAGGTGAGTGCAGAGAGCAGCAAAGAGGAAAGCCCGGAGCAAGGCAGTTCCCGATCCAGGAGGAGATATAAGGCCTCAAATATGTCCTTTGTAGAGATGGTGGAGATGGTGGACATCTTGAAGACGGCAGACTATGATGGAAAGTGTGACATCACCCCATCTGATGAAGGCAAAAACAACACAGTTTTTACATATTAATGTCTCATATTGCCTTCACTTTATCAAAGTTGAACTTTGTAAGTTCCCGAGTTGTGGATGTGTATGTTTTATGGTTTTAAACATGCCTATTTAGCCACAAAAAGGCTATATACATGGGGTCCCCGGGTTACAAACAAGATAGGGACTGTAGGTTTGTTCTTAAGTTGAATCTGTTTGTAAGTCGGAACAGGTACATTTTTTAAGTGTAGCTCCAGCCAAAAAAACTATTTTTAAGCTTTTTGGATAGCATAGGGAAGGATTAACACCCCTGTAACATTTGTTTTGCTGTCTGTACCCCTGTTCAGAAGATTTCACCTCACTTTCTGTCCCAATGACAATTGGATTTTGAAAATTTTGGGTTGATGTGGAAACAAGCCTTGGTGATAAAGCATCTGTGGAGGTACCTTTTCCCCATATTAGCTCTTACATGAGTGAATTTCCCTTCCTAGGGGTAGATTTCCTCTCACTTCCTGTTGTCTCCCTCAGTTTGTAAGTAGGAGTCGTTTGTAAGTCGGATGTTTGTAACTAGGGGACCCTCTGTACTGTCACACATACATGTTATACACCAAACCTTTTATAACGCACATTTGAATGTGCTTGGAGTAAAATTTTTTTTACTCAACAATGTGTGGCTTCTTCTTTCAATGCTCAATACCATTTTTTGGAGTAAGTTGGTGTAGTTACAGTGACAATGGGGGTTATTTACTAAAGGCAAATCCACTTTGCAATACAAGTGCACTTGCAGTGCAGTTTCAGTGCACTTTCAAGTGCACTTGTAGTGCAAAGTGGATTTGCCTTTAGTAAATAACCCTACAGTGCTCTACAATTTGCCCCAATCAGGCTATTTTAGGGACTCCAAGCAATTCATGGAGTTGAAAAGGATGATTATATTTAGCATTAATACAGGTCCATAAATATTGGGACATAAACACAATTCTAGTCTTTTTGGCTCTATACACCACCACAATGGATTTGAAATGAAACGAACAAGATGTGCTTTAACTGCAGACTTTCAGCTTTAATTTGAGGGTATTTACATCCAAATCAGGCGAACGTTGTAGGAATTACAACAGTTTGTATATGTGCCTCCCACTTTTTAAGGGACCAAAAGTAATGGGACAGATTAACAATCATCCATCAAACTTTCACTTTTTAATACTTGGTTGCAAATCTCTTGCTGTCAATTACAGCCTGAAGTCTGGAACGCATAGACATCACCAGATTCTGGGTTTCATCCCTGGGGATGCTCTGCCAGGCCTCTACTGCAAATGTTTTCAGTTCCTGCTTGTTCTTGGAGCATTTTCCCTTCAGTTTTGTCTTCAGCAAGTGAAATGCATGCTCAATCGGATTCAGGTCAGGTGATTGACTTGGCCATTGCATAACATTCCACTTCTTTCCCTTAAAAAACTCTCTGGTTGCTTTTGCAGTATGCTTCGGGTCATTGTCCATCTGCACTGTGAAGCACCGTCCAATGAGTTCTGAAGCATTTTGCTGAATATGAGCAGATAATATTGCCGGAAACACTCCAGAATTCATCCTGCTGCTTTTGTCAGCAGTCACATCATCAATGAATACAAGAGAACCAGTTCCATTGGCAGCCATACATGCCCACGCCATGACACTACAACCACCATGCTTCACTGATGAGGTGGTATGCTTTGGATCATCAGCAGTTCCTTTCCTTCTCCATACTCTTCTCTTCCCATCACTCTGGTACAAGTTGATCTTGGTCTCATCTGTCCATAGGATGTTGTCCCAGAACTGTGAAGGCTTTTTTAGATGTTGTTTGGCAAACTCTAACCTGGCCTTCCTGTTTTTGAGGCTCACCAATGGTTTACATCCTGTGGTGAACCCTCTGTATTCACTCGGGTGAAGTCTTCTCTTGATTGTTGACTTTGACACACATACACCTACCTCCTGGAGAGTGTTCTTGATCTGGCCAACTGTTGTAAAGGGTGTTTTCTTCACCAGGGAAAGAATTCTTCGGTCATCCACCACAGTTGTTTTTCGTGGTCTTCCGGGTCTTTTGGTGTTGCTGAGCTCACCGATGCGTTATTTCTTTTTAAAGATGTTCCAAACAGTTGATTTGGCCATAACTAATGTTTTTGCTATCTCTCTGATGGGTTTGTTTTGTTTTTTCAGCCCAATGATGTGCTTCATTGATAGTGACAGCTCTTTGGATCTCATATTGAGAGTTGACAGCAACAGATTCCAAATGTAAATACCACACTTGAAATTAACGCTGGACCTTTTATCTGCTCCTTGTAAATGGGATAATGAGGGAATAACACACACCTGGCCATGGAACAGCTGAGCAGCCAATTGTCCTATTACTTTTGGTCCCTTAAAAAGTGGGAGGCACATATACAAATTGTTGTAATTCCTACACCATTCACCTGATTTGGATGTAAATACCCTCAAATTAAAGCTGAAAGTCTGCAGTTAAAGCACATCTTGTTTGTTTAATTTCAAATCCATTGTGGTGGTGTATAGAGCCAAAAATATTAGAATTGGGTAGATGTCCCAATATTTATAGACCTGACTGTACATTAACAACAAAAACATTGTGTGTGTGTAGCAGACCCATAGCACAACATAATAGTTAGCTGAAGAAGAGATCGTCACCACATGTATCAAATAAGTTATGTTTGCACTATTGAAGAAAATGCCCCCCAAAAAAAAGGCCATTTGAGAACATAGGAGACAGATCAAAGAAACACAAGCAATAAATCAAATTAAATATGAGTTCAGTTTTTAACAACAAATTTATTTTCCATAGGTTTTAAACAGTATCTGGCATATAAATTGCCCCCCTACCTGCGAAGTACTCCAGATAGCTTTGCCGTACTTTGTGGGCGCTTTGGGGGGCAAGCCAGGATGACCAGGTTCAAGTGCCGTCATGTTTTGGTCCAGTGAGCTTGCCTCAGTCGCAACTGAGGCCAGATAGTTGGCTGCATTTTTTCTTAAAAAATTGTGCAAAATGCAGCAGCAAAGAATAATGTGGTTGAGTTTATATTCCGCCATATTTATTGCAGTAAGGAATAGGCGGAACCGGCTGGCCATTATGCCAAAGGCATTTTCAACCACTCTTCTGGCTGTGGCCAGCCGGTAATTAAAAACCCTCTGGTCCGGGGTGAGGGTCCTTATAGGGAATGGCCGCATAAGATGGTCCCCAGCGCAAATGCTTCATCTGCTACAAACATGAATGGGAGGCCCGCCACGTTGTCTTCTGGAGGTGGCAAGCCCAAGCTGCCATTCTGGAGCCGTCTGTAGAACTCCGTCTGGGCGATGACTCCACCATCCAACATCCGGCCATTCTTCCCCACGTCCACATAGAGGAATTCATAAGTCACCGACACCACCACCAACAACACAATACTACTATACCCCTTATAGTTATAATAGTACGACCTCGAGTTGGGGGGTGGGACGATGTGGACGTGTTTCCCATCTATTGTCCCAACACAGTTCGGAAAATCCCACTGCTGGGCAAATTGGGAGGCCACAGTCTGCCATTCCTGTGGGTTGGAAGGAAACTGTGGAGTCAAACAAAAAAAAATTGTACTTTTGCACATAACATTGCAAGCAGATTAGACACAAACATTCTTGGCCAACATAAGTATAACATTTATTGAAATGAGTATTTAAAGTCAAAAGTATAAGGTCCACTTATCAGATTCCTCACCCCCTCTGATGGCCCATTGGAAAAATGTTATGGTGGGGGGGATGTTTTGGACAGGTAACCCTCTCCACTTCAGTTAAAGCTGAATGCATAAATAATGTATATTACTTTGGCCAGCCTCTCCTTATTTACACTATTGACAGCCCACTGGACAGGTAAGAAGTTTCATAATCCAAAAATATGAATACACACTGTACAAATTGAAGCACAATTTTACATTCTGCAATTACCTATCAAGATAATAGGAGAACAAAACTTGAAACAGTACCATTTGAAAGTATTCAGGCAGGCCCTTGCACTACATGCTTTGGTGAATTCATCCATAAATATGAACGCAAAAGAGGTAGGTATAGTGTGTATGGGTTTGGCAAAGTCAGCAGACAGAGTATTGTTATCGGTTGACTTAGCAATTGGGGAGGGAGGGCTCAAAATGAGTTTTGGCCCCCCAAAAAAAGCCTCTTGCACTCTGCCTGAATTTAAGGACAAAAATAACATTTGGACACATTTTATGGGGTGTTAAGGGTAGCACTACAATGGAGCAGACAAAATACATTGTTAAGTGACTAGGCTAGGTGTTGAATGGGCCCAGGATAGCATGCTGGGGAGGTTAGTGAAGGCAAATATGCATGAAGGAGCATTAAAAGCTTACAGCATGAATGAGGACAAATAGGACATTCACAGCATATTACAATCATGGTAATTATGGAATGATGAAATAAATACAATACATTAGCAAACATTAAATACATAGAATGTGATGTTAAAGGATAAAACTTACCTTAATATAGTCCTTCTGCAGGACCTGAATTATGGCAGAACAGGTCTCTGGAATAACAATTCCCAGAGCCTGGGGGGAGATCCCAGTCGTGATCTTAATATGCTAGAGACTTCTCCCCATCGCCAAGCACCGCAAGGTGGCGACGAGCCTCTGCTCAGGAGAGATGGCTTGCCGCATGCAAGTGTCCTGCTTCATAATATAAGAGGTAAGCAAAGCCAACAGATGGTGAAAAACGGGGTCCGTCATCCGGAGATAATTCCTGAAATTATCAGGATTATTCTCCTGGATCTCCCGCAGCAAAGGCATGTGAGAGGATTGGTCATGCTGGAGCAACCAATTCTTGGTCCATGAACTCCTCCTGGCTTCGTTCATGGACTAGACTTAGGTCAAAGCAAGAACTCCAACACCAAGCCCAACAATGTCACAAGCTCTCCGATAAGAACGTAACTGCAACATGGCTAGAAAATGGTTGGCTGGTCAGAACGAACGAACAAAATGCACTGAAAATCAGAAAGGACCTGAGAAGAACAAGCTGAAAATCAGAAACGAGCGGACAAGAACACACTGAAAAACAGAAGCGAACTATAAATAGAACGTACTGAAGGACAGGAACGAACTGACAACACGCACTGAAGAACAGATACAAACCCACAAGCACAAACCGAAAAACAGAAATGAACTGAAAGGCACGAGGCTGAAAAGCGCGAATCGTCTCTCACCAAACTTCTAATACAAGATAAACACGAGATTAGCAGAAGGAGCCCAAAGGGTTGCGCACTGGCTATTGAACCTCCTTTTTATAGTCCCGTCGTACGTGTTATACGTTACCGCGTTCTCACGTTCGGAATTTTGGGCCAACATTTGTGTGACCATGTGTATGCAAGACAAGTTTGAGCCAACATCCTTTGGAAAAAAATCCATGGTTTTGTTGGCAGAAAGTCCGATCGTGTGTACGCGGCATTACCATTGGATCACCAACAAGAAGATGACATCTCCTTTTAGGAGCCTTATCCGCAAAACTTGCCTGGTTTTCAACCTCAGGTAAAACAGATAAAAAATCATGAGTTACCTGAGCTCAGATAAAATGCATCCAATCTGTAAAAATTAACTAAAATCACTGTGTGTGTTGTCTCTAATTTGTTTTGGATGATAAAATATCAAAGCATTAGACTGTATATTGGCCAAAATATATAAACCCAGAAACAAGGGCTTTATGCCTGACAAGTCCTGCGCTAACAGTACAGTAAAAAGCCCATACCAATTTCAGCAAATGCTGGAAACATTACTACACTATTTCCCCTCCAGCTCAGATGTTTTTCATTCTTCAAAAGTAGCATGAATCAGGAAAATACCACATTGTGGCCACTAGATGAAACTGATGATCATTGTAAAAAAGTATTTCTTTCCTATGATCATCATCTTCATCTAGTGGCCGTAGTAAGTGCACACTATGTATAGCCTAAGCTTGTCTGTTTAGTTACAGTATCTCACAAAAGTGAGTACACCCCTCACATTTTTGTAAATATTTTATTATACCTTTTCATGTGACAACACCGAAGAAATTACACTTTGCTACAATTTAAAGTAGTGAGTGTACAGCTTGTATAACAGTGTGAATTTTTCCGTCCCCTCAAAATAACTCAACACACAGCCATTAATGTCTAAACCGCTGGCAACAAAAGTGAGTACACCCCTAAGTGAAAATTTTCAAATTGGGCCCAATTAGCCCTTTTACCTCCCCGGTGTCATGTGACTCGTTAGTGTTGCAAGGTCTCAAGTGTGAATGGGGAGCAGGTGTGTTAAATTTGGTGTTATCGCTCTCACTCTCTCATACTGGTCACTGGAAGTTCAAAAAAAAAAAAAAATTGTTGTTCTACATAAAGATGGCCTATGCTATAAGAAGCTGCAGCATGGTGGCCAAGGCCATATAGCGGTTTAACAGGACAGGTTCCACCCAGAACAGGCCTCGCCATGGTCGACCAAAGAAGTTGAGGGCATGTGCTCAGCGTCATATCCAGAGGTTGTCTTTGGGAAATAGATGTATCAGTGCTGCCAGCATTGCTGCAGATGTTGAAGGGGTGGGGGGGGGGGGGCTCAGCCTGTCAGTGCTCAGACCATGTGCTGCACACTGCATCAAATTGGTGTGCATGGCTGTTGTCTCAGAAGGAAGCCTCTTTTAAAGATGATGCACAAGAAAGCCCGCAGTTTGCTGAAGAGAAGCAGACTAAGGACATGGATTACTGGAACCATGTCCTGTGGTCTGATGAGGCCAAGATAAACTTATTTGGTTCAGATGGTGTCAAGCGTGTGTGGCAGCAACCAGGTGAGGAGTACAAAGACAAGTGTGTCTTGCCTACAGTCAAGCATGGTGGTGGAAGTGTCATGGTCTGGGGCTGCATGAGTGCTGCCGGCACTGGGAGCTACAGTTCATTGAGGGGACCATGAATGCCAACGTGTACTGTGACATACTGAAGCAGAGCATGGTCCCCTCCCTTTGGAGACTAGGCCACAGGGCAATATTCCAACATGATAACGACCCCAAGCACACCTCCAAGACGACCATTGCCTTGCTAAAGAAGCTGAGGGTAAAGGTGAGGGACTGGCCAAGCATGTCTCCAGACCTAAACCCTATTGAGCATCTGTGGGATATCCTCAAACGAAAGGTGGAGCAGCGCAAGGTCTCTAACATTCACCAGCTCCGTGATGTCGTCATGGAGGAGTGAAAGAGGACTCCAGTGGCAACCAGTGAAGCTCTGGTGAACTCCATGCCCAACTGTTTTGCTTTCGTCTATCTAGCAAGGTTACTCTGTGGTATAAGCAAGGAAGCTAAGACTTCTGCAGTGTGTAAATGTGCTTTTACTATACAAAGATGCTGTACATACAAAACTATTACAATCTTAGGAATACAATACAAGACTGACAGATATCTATAACAAGCAAAATGCCTAGCAAATGAACAGCCTATGGTCTATATCAGTACAAATACACTTAAAGGTTACATATCTTCTCTTACTGTATGTTCGTGATCTCCATTGGCAACGATTCCTCTGGAAATCAGGCACTGTTCTTGTATCATGAGTGGCTTCTGATCTTCAAAGCATGATGATGTGTGTGTCCCAGTCTCTTCTCACCCCTTTTTATTTGTACAAGTTTGTTGACAAAAATTAATGGTTACAAACTTGTTTGCATAACAACCGACTAACAGTCATTCTTTCAGTTTGAGAGACCCTCTCTTACTTGTTTACTGTAGCTATAGAGACAATAGCCTATTCAAGCTGTCAATTGAATACAACAAAGGTATCTAACCCCATTGTATGAAACAGCATTTGTTTGAGAAATCTACTCAAGCCAAAAAACTGACAGTAATCTGACCAACTCACTATTGTAATATTGTTTCATGTATCTTATGTCTGATTAATATAAAGAAAATCATATTTTTAACAAATGCAACACAACAACAGGGTTAAGGCAGTGCTGGAAAATAATGGTGGCCACACAAAATATTGATACTGTGCCCAGTTCAGACATTTTCACTTAGGGGTGTACTCACTTTTGTTGCCAGCAGTTTAGACATTAATGACTGTGTGTGGAGTTATTTTGAGGGGACAGCAAATTTACACTGTTAGCCTCGGTTCACACTGAGGCAGCACGACTTACAGCGCAACCGCCTCAGGCGACCCAGAACACGACTCAGCGGCGACTTGCAAAACGACTTCTGTATAGAAGTCAATGCAAGTCGCCCCTAAAGTCGTACAGGAACCTTTTTCTAAATCGGAGCGACTTGCGTCGCTCCAATTAGAACGGTTCCATTGCAGAGAACGGGGCGCTACTTGTCAGGCGACTAGGTCGCCTGACAAGTCGTCCCAGTGTGAACCGAGGCTTATACAAGCTGTACACTCACTACTTTACATTGTACCAAAGTGTCATTTTTTCAGTGTTGTCACATGAAAAGATATAATAAAATATTTACAAAAATGTGAGGGGTGTACTCACTTTTGTGAGATACCGTATAAATAGATTAGGGAAGGGATAAACCCCTTGATAGTTTATATTATGCAGTCTGTGTCCTGTGTGGGAATTTCCCTTAACTTCCCATCTTAGAGATGCAACAAATGAGCAAATAGACCTAAAAAATGAAAAGATTTCCTCTTGCTACACACATAGTTGGACATTCATCAGTTCTGTCACATATCCAGGCAATGTTAAACAGGAGCGATGAGGCAATTCATGACAAACTTGCGACAGAATTATGATAATTAAGCAGTTTCATTTATAAACGTCTCCCTTAGCTACTCTCAAGTAGCACTGTGACTGAATAACACCTGACCCTGATCATTTCTTATATGCGCGTCTATGGGAAAATACCTATAAAACCTATACAAATCTGTTTTAAGTAGCTGTCCTGAAATAAAGGCATGAGGGTTGCAAATACTCACAAAAACTGTCTCATAGGATCTGCTAACTGACAGGCAGACTGATTTGCATCCACAGTTGACAACTTTCCCTCACAGTGCCTTCAGCGATACACACACTAATTAATTTTCCTGGAATTAAGCAAGGGAATTTCCCTTTGCTCCTAAACTCCCTGTGTTGTCTCACAGCCAGTAACAGCCGTGCTTCTGCCAAGTGACTGCAAACAACAATCTATAGAGGTTAATAAAACAGAGCAGTTATTCCCATGAAATTTCAGCAAAATGGGAAAAAGTTCTGCATTTTGGTGAAATCTAGTGAAATCAATGAAGAAGGATTAATGAAAATTTTTTTGGTGTTTAAGGTGTAATGCTATTTAAATACCTCCTTAGAGTTACTGGCGATGTTTTCACTATCCTGGGCTTGTTCTTGTGCCAAAAAGACCATCATCAGCCTCATTATTTTACCGTTATGCCCTGTACACACGGTCGGACATTGATCAGACATTCCGACAACAAAATCCATGGATTTTTTCAGACAGATGTTGGCTCAAACTTGTCTTGCATACACCCGGCACACAAAGTTGTTGGAAAATCTCTTAATTTATTCTGAGCATGCGTGGCACCTTGTGCGTCGGATTTGTGTACACACGATCGAAATTTCCAACAACAGATTTTGTTGTCGGAAAATTTTATAGAAAGCTCTCAAACTTTGTGTGTCGGAAATGCCGATGGAAAATGTGTGATGGAGCCCACACACAGTCGGAATTTCCGACAACAAGGTCCTATCACATATTTTCCATCGGAAAATCCGACCGTGTGTACAGGGCATTATTCTTAGAAAGTAATGATCAAACACACAAAAACCCACAAATGCAAAGACTAATAAATGAAATAAACTGAACTACCCTACCCACTTAACAACCGGCCCGTAGCCGAATGACGGCTGTAGGGCGGTTGCTTAACTCTGGGAGGGCGTACTATGACGTCCTCCCAGAATTCCCCTCTTGCGCGCCCCCTGGGGCGCGCACCCGAACACATCCGTGACCGTTGGGTCCGGAGGACCCGGCGCATCACGGATCCCGGTAAATGACGGTCAAATGACGGAGCGATCACATGTAAACAAACCGGCATCATCTAATGACGCCGGATCCTCTCCTCCCCTCCTGTGTACCGATCGGTACACTGTGAGCGGAGAGGGGGATGGATGGATGGCTGCAGCGCTGTGGGCTGTATGTGTAGTGCCCACAGCGCTGCTCAGTGACATCCAGCCATCCATCCATGCTCAGCCATCCCTAATGCCCTGCACTAATCTGCAATGCCCTGCAATACTCTGCAATACCCCCACAATACTCTGCAATGCCCCACAATACTCTGCAATACCCCCACAATACTCTGCAATACCCCCACAATGCTCTACAATACCCCCACAATGCTCTGCAATACCCCACAATACTCTGCAATACCCTGCAGTACTCTGCAATACCCCGAAATACTTTGCAATACCCCGCAGTACTCTGCAATACCCCGCAGTACACTGCAATACCCCGCAATACTCTGCAATACCCCGCAATACCCTGCAATACCCTGCAATACCCCGCAGTACTCTGCAAAACCCCGCAATACCCTGCAATACCCCGCAATACCCTGCAATACCCCGCAGTACTCTGAAATACCCCGCAGTACTCTGAAATACCCCGCAGTGCTCTGCAATACCCCGCAATACTCTGCCATACCCAGCCATACTCTGCAATACTCGGTGATACCCAGCCATACCCAGTCATACTCGGAGATACCCTGCAATACCCTGCCATACTCTGCAATACCCCCCATACTCTGCAATACCCCGCCATACCCTGCAATACTCAGCCATACCCAGCCATACCCTGCCATGCTGAGCCATACTCAGCCATACTCAGCCATGCTCAGCCATACTCGGCTGTACTCGGCCTCTATATGTGGCCAGGCTGTGGAAGTCTCACACATGTGGTATCGCCGTACTCAGGAGGAGTAGGAGATTCTTTTTTGGGGTGACATTTTTGGTATGTACATGCTATGTGTTAGAAATATTGTATAAATGGACAACTTTGTGTTAAAAAAAAAAAATGCGTTTTAACCACTTCCCGCCCGACGGCTGTCATACAACATCCTTGATTTTGTGCGGGGATATCTGAATGATGCCTGCAGCTACAGGCATCATTCAGATATCAGCTTTTTCAGCCGGCGATTCCCTACACCATAAGAATGATCATAGCAGCTGTTCCACTGCTTGATCCTTCTTACAGGAGGCGAGAGGGGACGCCCCCCCCCCTCGCCGCCCTCAGGTGCTTCTACCGACTCACCGCTACGATCGAAGCCAGGATCTTTTTTTTTTCTTTTTTTCAGGCTTCCCAGCCTAGAGGTGAGATGTGGGGTCTTATTGACCCCATATCTCACTGTAAAGAGGACCTGTCATGCCATATTCCTATTACAAGGGATGTTTACATTCCTTGTAATAGGAATAAAAGTGGTCAAAAAAAATGTTTTTTGGAAAAAAGCATCAAACTAAAATAAATAAAGTAAAATGAACAATAAAAAAATAAATAAATTTTAAAGCGCCCCTGTCCCTGTGTGCTCGCATGCAGAAGCGAACGCATACGTGAGTCCCGCCCACATATGAAAACTGTGTTCAAACCACACATGTGAGGTATCGCTGCGATCGGTAGAGTGAGAGCAATAATTTTGGCCCTGGACCTCCTCTGTAACTCAAAACATGTAACCAGTAAAAAATTTTAAAGCGTCGCCTATGGGGTTTTTGAGTAGCAAAGTTTGGCGCCATTCCACATGCGCGTGCAATTTTGAAAGGTGACATGTTGGGTATCTATTTACTCGGCGTAACTTCATCTTTCACATTATGCAAAAACATTGGGCTAACTTTACTGTTTTGTTTTTTTTTAAAGCACAAAACTGGGTTTTTTTTCCAAAAAAAAGCGTTAAAAAAATTGCTGCGCAAATACCGTGCGAGATAAAAAGTTGCAATGACCACCATTTTATTCCCTAGGGTCTTTGCTAAAAAAACATATATAATGTTTTGGGGTTCTATGTAATTTTCTAGCTAATAATTGATGATTTTTACATGTAGGAGAGAAATGTCAGAATTGGCCTGGGCACTCCAGAACGCCTGAAGGTGCTCCCTGAATGTTGGGCCTCTGTATGTGGCCATGCTGTATAAAAATCTCACACATGTGGTATCGCCATACTCGGGAGTAATAGCAGAATGTGTTTTGGGGTGTAATTTGTGGTATGCATATGCGGTGTGTGAGAAATAACCTGCTAATATGACAATTTTGTGAAAAAAAAAAAAAGTAAAAAAAAAAACTTGATTTTGCAAAGAATTGTGGGAAAAAAATGACAACTTCAAAAAACTCACCATGCATCTTTCTAAATACCTTGGAATGTCTTCTTTCCAAAAAAGGGCCATTTGGGGGGTATTTGTACTTTTCTGGCATATTAGGGTCTCAAGAAATTAGATAGGCCGTCAGTAATTCAGGTGTGATCAATTTTCAGAGATTGTCACCACAGCGTGTGGACTCTATAACTTTCACAAAGACCAAATAATATACACCAATTTGGTTTATTTTTACCAAAGATATGTGGCAGTATAAATTTTGGCCAAAATATATGAAGAAAAATTACTAATTTGCTAAATTTTATAACAGAAATGAAGAAAAATGCTTTTTTTTACAGATTTTTCGGTCTTTTTTCTTTTATAGCGCAAAAAATAAAGAACCCAGCGGTGATTAAATACCACCAAAAGAAAGCTCTATTTGTGTGAAAAAAAGACAAAAATTTCATATAGATACAGTGTTGTATGACTGAGTAATTGTCGTTCAAAATGTGAGAGCACCAAAAGCTGAAAATTGGTCTGGTTAGGAAGGGGGTTTAAGTGCCCAGTGGTCAAGTGGTTAAAGCAAACACACAAAAAATATATACAGTGGGGGAAATAATTATTTGCTTCCCTGCAGATTTTGTAAGTTTGACCACAAAGGGCGTTTATAATTTTTATCATGGTGTATTTTTATATGAAAGAGACAGAATATCAACAAAAAAATCCAGAAAAAAACACATCATACAAATGATATAAATTGAGTTGCAGTTCAGTCAGTAAAATAAGCATTTGATCCCCAAACAAAACCTGATGTAGTACTTGGTGGAGAAACCCTTGTTGGCAAGCACAGAGGTAAGATGTTTCTTGTAGTTGGTTACTATGTTTTCAACACATCTCAGGACTCGGATTTTGGTCCACTCTTCTTTACAGATCTTCTCTATAAATTTTCTATAGGATTAAGGTCTGGAGACTGGCTAGGACACTCCATGACCTTAACGACTTCACCCCCGGAAGATTTGGCTGCTCAATGACCAGGCCATTTTTTGTGATATGGCACTGTGTCCCTTTAACTGAAAATTGCGCGGACGTGCGAGGTTGTATCCAAACAAATTTGGCATCCTTTCTTTCCGCACAAATAGAGCTTTCTTTTGGTGGTATTTGATCATCTCTGCGGTTTTTGATTTTTTGCGCTATAACCAAAAAAAGAGCGACAATTTTGAAAAAAAAACACAATATTTTGTACTTTTTGCTATAATAAATATCTCCAATTTTTTCTTTTTAAAAAGCTAATTTTTTCCTCAGTTTAGGCCGATATGTATTCTTCTACATATTCTTGGTAATACAAATCGCAATAAGCGTATATTGATTGGTTTGCGCAAAAGTTATAGTGTCTACAAAATAGGAGATAGATTTATGGTCTTTTTATTATTTTTTTTTTACTAGTAATGGAGGCGATCTGCGATTTTTATCGGGACTGCAATATTGCGCCCGCCGTGCACTCACATCGGCTCTGGGCACATGCTGCGGGGGCTCGCCCCTAGTGGCCAAAAGGCGAAACGACGTAAGGTAATGTCATTTCGCCCAGCCGTGCCATTCTGCCACAGTAAAACCGCGGCGGCTGGTCGGCAAGCAGTTAATGTGCGTTTTCTTGAGCCACTCCTTTGTTGCCTTGGAAGAATGTTTTGGGTCATTGTGATGCTGGAAGACCCATTCACAACCCATCTTCAGTGTTCTGGCTGAGGTGGATAGAAGGTTCTCATCCAAGATTTTACAATACATGGCCCTGTCCATTGGCCCCTCAATGCAGCAAAGTTGGCCTGTACCTTTAGCAGGGAAACAGCCCAAAAGCATAATGTTTCCACCTCTGTGCTTGACTGTAGGGATGGTGTTCTTAGGGTCATAGTCAGCATTTTTCTTCCTCCAAAGAAGAAAAATGCAACTTGAGTTGATGCTTAAAGAGCTCAATTTTGGTGTCATCTGATCACAGCACTTTCTCCCAATCCTTCTCCGAATCATTTTGATGTTCATTTGCAAACTTCAGACGGGCCTGTACATGTGCCTTCTTGAGGAGGGGGACTTTGCAGCTGCTGCAGGATTTCAATCCATGGCAGCGTATTGTGTTACCAATGGTTTGTTTGGTGACTGTGGTCCCAACTGACTTGAGTTCATTCACAAGCTCCTCCCGTGTAGTTCTGGGCTGATCCCTCACTTTTCTTATGCTCATCCTTACCCCATGAGGCAAAATCTTGCAAAATCTTGCATGGAGCTCCAGATTGAGGGCGATTGATGCTTATTTTGTATTTCTTCCATTCCCGAATATTCGTACCAACAGTTGTCTCCTGTCACCAAGCTTCTTGATGATGGTCTTGTAGCCCATTTCAGCCTTGCACAGGTCTAGAATCTTGTCCCTGACATCCTTTGACAGCTTTTTGGTCTTTCCCATGACGGTGAGATTTGAATGGAAGAAATAGATTCTGTGGACAGTTGTCTTTAGGAGCATCTTAAACTGACAGGACTAATCTGTGTACTGCGTGAGCATATACTGTAGCCAGTCTGTGGGAGCCAGAATTATTGTTGGTTGGTAGGGAATCATATACTTATTTTACTCACTAAACTGCAACTTAATTTATAACATTTGTATCATGTGTTTTTTTTGGGATTTTTGGTTGATATTCTGGCTCTATCATTTAAAATAAACCTATGATAAAAAACTATAGACCCCTCATTTCTGGTGGGCAAACTTACACAATCTGCAGGGGATCAAATAATTATTTTCCCCACTGTATAACTCTTGCTTCAAAACATTTTCGCTGAAGCAGCTTAAAACGGAGTTCCACCCAAAAATGGAAGCTCCATTTATCTGCCTCCTCCCCCTCTCCGGTGCCACATTTGGCACCTTTTGGGGGGGAGGGGGGAGAGGGTCCTGTTTTTGACAGGTACCTGTCCCCACTTCTGAGAGATCTCAGAAGTTCGGCCCCCCTCCTCTTTCCCCCACCGCCGGGCCAGTCAGAAAGTACAGCACATGCACAGTAGGGAATCGTCTGTCAACCCACAAGGCTTCATTGCCGCTTACAGGCAATGATGGCTGCAGCACCCGAGAGCCGATGGAAACATCGGCTAGGGTGCCAAAATCACTGGCTTCCAGTACAGGTAAGCAGTGGCGGCTGGGGCGCAAGCAAACTGAAAAATTCTGGAAAAAAAAACATCATTGCAGCATCACTGTGCCCATCATACGCAGCCACTGTGCCATCAAACGCAGCCACTGTGCCCATCAAATGCAGCCACTGTGCTCATCAATTGCAGCCACTGTGCCTATCAATTGCAGCCACTGTGTCTATCAATTGCAGCCACTGTGCCATCAAACGCAGCCACTGTGCCCATCAAACGCAGCCACTGTGCTCATCAATTGCAGCCACTGTGCCTATCAATTGCAGCCACTGTGCCATCAAACGCAGCCGCTGTGCTATCAAACACAGCCACTGTGCCATCAAACGCTGCCACTGTGCCATCAAATGCAGCCACTGTGCCATCAAACGCAGCCACTGTGCCCATCAAATGCTGCCACTGTGCCCCAAACACTTCCACTGTGCCCAATCAGATGCTGCCACTGTGCCCAATAAAACCATGCCACTGTGCTCCATCAAATGCTGCCACTGTGCCCATCAAATAGTGCCACTGTGCCCCATCAAATGCTGCCACTGTGACCCATCAAATGCTGCCACTGTGCCCATCAAATAGTGCCACTGTGCCACATCAAATGCTGCCACTATGCCCATCAAATAGTGCCACTGTGCCCAGCAAAAGTTGCCACTGTGAACCCACTCGCTCGCTGTACTTACCGTCTTGGTGGTGGGTCAGGCCTGCGGGTGACGGCGGCAAGCAGTGGGACCTTGCAGACAGTGGCTACTGTGTCCTCCATGCTAATCGTAGCACCTGTCTATTCAGTCAATCAGGTGACGGGTAACAGACCCGCGCACCTGATTGGCTAAGAGGCGGTTCAGTGTTAGAGAAGCGAATATTCATTAGCTTTTCTAACACACCTGGGTGGACTGTGAGCGCAATGCTTTGCGCTGGCAGTTCACCTTTTTTGAAGCCTATTAGAGTCTATGGCTCTAATCAGCTGCTTCAAAAATACACCCCCGCCGCTGGCATTCAGGCACCCGGGGCCGGACGCCTGTATATGGGGTGGCAACGATGGCCATGAATAGATTCATGCAATGCATGTATTTACCCATTATGCACAGATGCGGGGTGGCTGGAGAGAGGGGGCGGTGCCCATGCGCCCTTAATGGACGCACCGCCACTGCAGGTAAGTGTCCTAATATTAAAAGTGAGCAGATACCGTGTGTAGCTGCTCACTTTTAATTTTTTGCTGGTGGGGCAGAACTCTGTTTTAGCCCGGGTTCACACTATACCGGGCTGTGGATCGCACAAGAGCGCTGTGCGTCCCTGTTCCCCGTTTCAGGGATGAATCAGGGCTGATTCTATGCCTGAATTCAGCCCTGAAACGGAGCCAAAGACGCACAGCGTTTTTGTGCAGTGCGCTCCGCAGCCGCCCCGGAGAAATGTGAACCGGCTCCATAGGAAGCCAGTCACATTCTCCTACTATGCGAATTAGATGTGGGGAAACGCACATCTAATTCGCATAGGTGTGAACCCGGGCTGAATGTGCAAAATTGAGGGGAATAAGTGTACTTCGCCAGTGATCACCAACTTAAGGGATAATTACCCCCAATGAATGGGGGCACTTACAATTAATCACCAATGTAAGGGGGCATTTACCACTGACTACTATTTAAAGCAGAACTAAAACCTCCTATCCTTTTCAGCCAAGGAAGCTGCCATCTTGGCCTCTGTTTAATCTGCAACTGCCATGATGCTGCACATGTGGTCAGTTATGACACCATACATTTGATGGTTTGACAGTTTGGTTCACAGCACAAGCAGACGTGACAGTTAGCATTCCTGGGATGCTGGGAATGTAACTGTTTTTTGATATTGTCAAATGAATGGGTTTAGTTTCGCTTTAACCACTTTCGGACTGCCAGCCATCGTTATACGTCGGTACTTTCAATAGGGATATCGTTGTTATGGCAGCAGCTAGCTACCATAACCCCGGTATCCTCTTCTGCAGCGGGTGGTCCGCTTTCAGATAAAAGTGGTCTCTGTGGCGGATTCGCTGCAAGATCACTTTTATCGGCGGCGGGAGAGGACCCCCCCTTACGCCACACGCTGATGCCCTCTGCCACTTACCAGAGCCGCCGGAGGCGATCGTGTCCGCTCCCGTGTGTGGTATGGAGCTGAGTGAGGGGAAGATGGCCCCCGCCCGTCTTTGCTCAGAGCATACACTTGACATACTGCTAAATGCTGCACTCTCTGAGCTGTACTATACATTACATAGTCCTGGCCGCTGCACTCTGTAGTCTGTACTATACATTTCATAGTCCTATGTGCTGCATTCTGTAGCTGTGCTATATATTACATAGTCCTTGCCATTACACTCTATTAGCTGTGCTAAATGTTAAATAATCCTGGTTACTCCAGTCTGTAAAGTGTGCCATATATTACATAGTCCTGGCCATTACACTCTGACTGTTAGCTGTACTAAATGTTACACAATCCTGGTCACTCCACCCTGTTAACTGTGCTATACATTACATAGTCCTGGCAACTGCATTCTGTACATACTACTGTGCATTATATACTGCTGGCCAATGTGTTTATTATCTCAACAGTTGCTGGTTGCTAAGCAGTCTGCAAAAATTTAATAAAATCTTAGCTAGGCTTAGAGGAAGTGCTAATTCTATGTCAACAGTCTGCAAAAAAAAGCATATGTAATGGCAGAGTTTAAATTTTCTAAAATGATCCTTCGTTCCAAAGTTTATATGCATCTGCGAGACTCTCACTTGTGGCCATAAATGTACTGTATATACTCGAGTATAAGTCGAATTTTTCAGCCCATTTTTTGGGCTGAAAAAAGCCACCTCGACTTATACTTGAGTCAGTGAATAAGAAATGCATGAAATGGAGGAGAAAAGGGGGTGGGACCGTGCCGCTGGGTGGCACTCGTGAATGGCCCGGCGCCCCTGCGAGGTTCCCCTCCCCTAATGCTGTGTCAGATGTCCCACCTTGTGTTACCCCTCCCTCCCATGCCGTTTTACATCGCCAGCCACATAGCGATGTCTCGCCTCCTCTTGTGACAGACAGCACAGTGTTCCAATGCTAGGAATCACTGTGCCGTATGTCATAGGAGGCGGGACATCGCTACCGCGGCGGCTGCATCTGACACAGCGCGATCTCACATGCAGTGAGTGAAATAACAGTACTCCACTCCAGTACCATATATAGTACCAGTACCATATGTTATGTTTAGTTATATATATATATATATATATATATATATATATATATACCAGATCTAGGACCAGATTATTGATAGTGTATTGGGAACAGGTTGTGTGTATTGGGACCAGATTATTGATGGTGTATTGGGACCAGGTTGTGTGTATTGGGACTATGTTGTGTGACATTTACAATGGCTACCGTATATATAATGGGTACTGGCAGGCTATATACCGGTATAATTGGCACTGGCAGGCTATATACCGGTATAATGGACACTGGCAGGCTGTATATAATGGACACTGGCAGGCTGTATATAATTGACACTGGCAGGCTGCATTTCATGGGCACTGGTAGAATGTATATTACATACAGATGATGAGGAGGAATCCAGTTTTGAAGGATTTTAACTCTTGTGTTTTAGCTTCGTTGCTGATTGAGCTAAGGTTTTTGTACTTTTAAAGTTATTGTTGATACCATATAGTTTTTATTGACCCTCTTTTCCACTTACAGAGCTAGTTTACTGTTTTTCTTTGAAATAAATATTCAAAAACATTATTGGTATCTATTTTTATTTTTTAAATTTACCGGTAGCTTCTGCATTTCCCACCCTAGTCTTATACTCGAGTCAATAAGTTTTTCCCATTTTTTTTGTGGTAAATTAGGGCCTCGACTTATACTTGGATCGACTTATACTCGAGTATATACGGTATATGTTTGAGGTACTGTGACATATGCGTGCAGTGTATGCAGTAAGTAACCTCTGAGTTTTAATTGACCAAGCCCTTGAAACTACTCCCACTGTCAAGGCAATGTGACCGCATCCACCATCCACCATGGTGCACCAAGTGGAGCTGTGGAGTCGGTAAAGGTTTTTTTTTTTTTTTTTAATGTGAGAATACAACTGACAGTGAGGATGGCCACAATATTTGGCCAGTAGAATGATACAAGAATAGCTGTATTTATTTATTTTTTTTAAATAAATGTTTATTGAGATGTTGGTGCAGAACATTAAAGAAAGTTACATATTCTTTGACATTACACATATCAATTGCATTATCGATTCGATATCGTCAGTTATGCTGAAAGCTCTTACAAGACATCTCAGAAATGTTAACTTTACTACAGTTGTAAAGTAGCAGGGGTAGAGAATATGAAGAGGTAGAAGAAAGAGAGGGAGAAATGAAATGAAGAAAGCTAGGGGAAGAAGAGCTTGTTTAGCTTTGTTGCCCTTCTTTGTACTCGCTCCATTTCCAGTACATCCTGAGGACTGGTGCTGAGAACTGGACAGCATACTCCAGGTGTGGCCTGACCAAAGTCTTGTAGAGTGGGAGAATTATCATTTTATCCCTGGATTAAATCCCTTTTTTAATGCATGGCAATTTTCTGTTTGCTTTGTTAGCAGCAGTTTGGCATTGCATGCCATTGCTGAGCCTATCATCTACTAGGACCCCCAGGTCCTTTTCCATCCTAGATTCCCCCAGAGGTTCACCCTCTAGTGTATAGATTGCATTCATATTTTTTCCACCCAAATGCATTATTTTACATTTTTCTACATTAAACCTCATTTGCCATGTAGTTGCTCACCCCATTAATTTGTTCAGATCTTCTTGCAAGGTTTCCACATCCTGCCGAGAAGTTATTGCCCTGCCTAGCTTAGTATCGTCCACAACTACAGAGATTGAACTGTTTACCCCATCCTCCAGGTTGTTTATGAACAAAATTAAATAGGATTGGTCCCAGCACAGAACCCTGTAGGACCCCAGTACCCACCCCTGACCATTCTGAGTATTCCCCATTTATCACCCCCCTAGAACTCGCCCTTCTAGCCAGTTTTCAATCCATGTACTCACCCTATGGTCCATGCCAACGGACCTTATTTTGTACAGTAAACATTAATGGGATACTGTGTCAAATGCTTTTGAAAAATCCAGATATACCACATCTACAGGCCTTCCTTTACCTAGATGGCAACTCACCTCCTCATAGAAGGTTAATAGATTGGTTTGGCAAGAACGATTCTTCATGAATCCATGCTAATTGCTGCTAATGATACAGTTTTCATTACTAAAATCTTGTATATAGTCCCTTATCATCCCCTCCAAGAGCTTGTATACTATTGATGTTAGGCTAACTGGTCTGTAATTCCCAGGGATGTATTTTGGGCCCTTTTTAAATATTGGTGCTACGTTGGCTTTTCTCCAATCTGCTGGTACCGTTCCAGTCAGTAGACTGTCAGTAAAAATTAAGAACAATGGTCTGGCAATTAGTTGACTGAGTTCCCTAAGTACCCTCGGGTGCAAGTCACCCGGTCCCGGTGATTTATTAATGTTAAGTTTCCCAAGTCTAATTCTAATTCTGCCCTCTGTTAACCATGAGGGTGCTTCCTGTCATGTGTCACGAAGATAAACACTACAGTTTTGGTTACTGAAGCCCGCAGATTCCCTTGTGAAGACTGAGGAGAAGGATACATTCAATACCTTAGCCATCTCCCCATCCTTTGTAACCATATGTCCTTCCTCATTCTTTATGGGGCCAGTATGGTCTGTCCTCCCTTTTTTTTTGTTTACATACTTAAAGAATTTCTTGGGGTTTTTTTTGCTCTCCATCGTAATGTGTCTTTTGTGTTCTATTTTAGCTGCCCTAATTACACCCTTACATGTCTTGTTGCATTCTTTATAAAGTCTGAATGCTGATGATGATCTCTCAACCTTGTTGTAACACTTTCGCTTTGAGTGCTTTCGTCATATACCACTTCCCCCCAGTCTGAATATAGATATCAGATATTCCAACCGCTCACAAGCACAAAACATGATAATACTTGTTTAGTTGCTGAACATGGACTCTTTTATTAGAACCAAAATATAAGTCTTATATACAGTAGAAGAGGCGGTCCCCCCTCCTGCTCATATTACTCTAACAATACACCTGTAACCAGAAACAGAATTAATATGAGCTAATTAACTAATCCCTTAAAGCAGCCGTGCCCTCCTGAGCATTGTTATGATAAACATCCTCATAATCAATCATTGTTATGATTAATCAGGATTTCATTACAGGTCAGGCTTGTTGTCACCGAGCTTCACACATTAGTATAAATACAGGACACCTTCTCACAATAGCAGGAGCTAATTACAATTAACAATACAAACAGTGATCTCCCCCCTCCTCAGCCTAGTAGGCAACAAACTATAGTAGGAGTAGACTGTCCAGCTCCTACCCAGTTCTGGAGGCCAGTGTGATCAGCTCTCTCAACTAACATGTTGAGTTCAGAATCAAACAAACCAAGAATAGTCTTTACATATATCCTGGGAGATATTGTGGATAAATATTACTGTCCAATTTTAAGTAATCCAAGATATATTTTCTCAGTCACCCTGTGCCAGGATGGCACAGGGTGACTTAGACATAAGAGGTGCATAGGGAGCTGAAACATGGGTTTCCCAAACTTTCCAAGGGATTCTTGGTTCCACAGGCCCTCCCGTCACACTTGTATTTTTTGAAGGCCTTCTCTGTTGCTTTTATATGCAGTTTTCCATTGGAATCCAGGACTTTTGTTTGCTCTTTTAAATGTATTACCCAGTGGGATGCACTGGCTAATGCCCTTATTTAATAGGCTCTTAAAGCGAACCCATCTCTCCGTGTTCTTTGTTCCTAAGATTTTATCCCAATTTATGCCTTCTAGCAAAGTTTGTAGTTTAAGGAAATTGGCTATTTTGAAATTCAGTGTCTTTGTATTTCCCTTATGTTTCCTATTTGTGTGATTTACACTGAAGCCAATTGACCTGTGATTGGTATTTCCTAAATTGCCCCGTATTACCACATCCGTGATCAGGTCTGTATTGTTGGTAATCATTAGATCTAGTAATGCTTTATTTCTAGCTGTTAATTTGGGAGCAAATTTCGATTTAGTTTTAGTCTTAGTCTTAGGACTAAAATAACATTTTAGTTTTAGTCCCATTTTAGTCTTCTGCAATTGTTTTAGTTTTAGTTGTCTTTAGTCGACTAAATCTCCAGTACATTTTAGTCGACTAAAATGTCCTACTCTTTAGTCGACTAAAATCTCCAGTACATTTTAGTCAACTAAAACTCATTTTAGTCATCTAAAATCTAATGGGTGTAATTAAATTGTAATGCATTAGTTAACATTTCTCTACAATTTCCAAACTCATTATATACTGCTGGAGTGAAAAATCTCATATATTACTTAAGGTATTGAGGTATGAACATGCACTACAGACCAGTGTTAATTTTGAAGTCAAATTTCAATTTAGGTTTAGTCCTAGTCTTTCGACTAAAATGCCATTTTAGTTTTAGTACCATTTTAGTCTTTTGACTAAAATGGCATTTTAGTTTTAGTCGTATTTTAGTCATCTCAATTGTTTTAGTTTTAGTCGTATTTTAGTCCACTAAAATAGTATTAATTTAGTCGACTAAAATGTTTTAGTCATTTTAGTCAACAAAATTAACACTGATTTCTAGTTGGTGTGTCTACCATCTGATGCATGAAATTGTCCTGCAAGACATTTAGGAGCTGGCGAGCCTTAGACGAACACGTGGTTCCCTCCGCCCAGTCTATGTCGGGATAATTAAAATACCCCATTATGATAACATCCTTGCTGCTAATCCAAATTGTGATAGGAGGTCTGTCTCTCCCTCCTCCCTCAGGTTAGGGGGCCAATAGCATACTCCCAGTATTATTTTCTCCTTAGCTTCATCTCTTTGGAGCTCTACCCATAAGGATTCCACCTCCTCCCTAGCTCCCTTAGTGATGTAATCTCTCACATTCACTTGTACATTATTCTTGATATATAGACATACCCCTCCCCCTTTTTTACCCTCTCTATCCCTGCAATAAAGCACATCCTTGAATGGTTGCCAGCCTATCATAAGAGCTGTTGAACCGGGTCTCTGAAATTCCCACGAAATCCAAATCTTCCTCATACAACAGTATCTCTAGTTCACCCATCTTGTCCGCCAGGCTCCTGGCATTGGTGAACATGCCGCGTAGTTTAGACCGGTCGCATACTATCCTCTTATTGGGAGTTCCGAGATGTTACTATACTTACCTTGGGTTTATGTGCTTTAGTCAACCTACCACTAATGCCCCCAATACTACCCTCTGGACTATGTTCCATGCTGACTATCTCTACCTCTGGACCCTACCCCCATCGCCTAGTTTAAAAAACCCTGTAGTTCCCATGAGATTTCTTTAGAATAGAGTCCCAGATGGCCAATGAAGAGTATGTGAGGGGGGATGGAGAGGCAGAGAGGTCTCAAGATTGCTTAGGGATCCAAGTTAGTAAGTGTAAAGAGGTTTGACTAAGTTCACATTCCAGATGAATCCACAGTTTGTTGTGGCGTTGGAAAAACCACTCTGCAATCCTAGTGAGAAGACCAACAACTTGAAAATAGCATTTTAGATCAGGTAAGGCAAGGCCTCCTCTATTTTTAGGTCTATAAAGAATTGACCTGGACACCCAAGGTTTAGTAGGTTTCCAAACATATTTACCCAAAATGGATTGAAGAAGCGAAAAATAACCTGGCGGGTCTCCAAAAGCTATCATTTGGAACAAAAACAGCAACCGAGGAAACACATTCATCTTAATAACAATAATTCTGTCCAACCAAGTGTATGCAAGCAAATTTCATTGGTTTAAGTCAAGTTTAATGGCATTAAGCAGGGGCATATAGTTAGCCTGAAATAGTCTAAACAGGGAGGGCATCAGCGAGATTCCAAGGTATTTTAGAGAAGAGCTCTGCCAAGTAAATGGGAATGCCTCTTTCTGGACTCAGGCTTCTGTCTGTAGGATATTGAGATTGAGGATCTCTGATTTAGTGAGGTTATTCTTGAAATTGGAGACCTTAACAAATACGGAAAATATTGACATCAAATAGGGCAGGGAAACCCAAGGCTGTTGTATATAGAAAAGAATGTCATCCACATAAAGCTTTATTCATTTTAATTGTATAGTTTAAGGTTGGATTAGAGGTACTAGGTTTAGGAATGAACATTAAGCAGTACTTGTTGGGTGAATACTATCTAGTAATTGGAGGAAGGGAGGAAGGCTTTGGCTAATAGAATATAAAGTATAATTCAGGAGGGAGGTAGAGGATTGATTGGAGAATCAATAGTTAATAGTCAGGTTTAATACCACTGATGAGTGTGTTGGAAACATACTATGGATTGTTGGGTATCAGTAGGCAAGGTTTGAATGAAGGATTCCCAGACATGAAAAATGTCGTGGACCCCACATAACGTACTGGCGATCGAGAACTCATACAATGTAGTGTCCTGGTGGTATTACACCCCAGCAAGGAATGCTAGGTGTCTCCCTACATACCCATCCACCTGCTTTAGGGGGTAGTCGTACCTAGGAGATATGAAGCATATATGGTGGACTTGCCCAAAAATCAAGAAGCTGTGGATTCGGGTGTATGTGATGGTCGATACAGTTCATGTTAATCATGTTAATTTGCAGAAAAACACAAGGGATGCCCTCCTGCACAAACCAATACCAAATATCTCGCCCCAGGAGCATACATTAATTACACATAATTTCACAGCTACAAAAGAAACCATAGCGAAATTGTGGAAAAGGTTGATGCTTAGTTTTAAGAATAGGATACACGGTGCGCTTATGAATGAAAAACTGAAGACGTTTCTCAACAAAACACATGACCGATTTTTGCGTACCTGGCAGCCCTGATTGGACCATTTTGCGCCTTCCCCACTTATGTCCAATTTTTGGGATACATGACAGGTAGAGTTGATCCCAATGCGTGTCTCATGGGCCTCTGACAGGGGGAGCATGATGGGGGGGGAGTTCATCCTCTTCCTCCTGATCTTGTTCCCCTCCTTCCTTTTTACTTCCCCTACTCTCTGTTTCCTCTCTCTCCCTTACTTTCCTTTTTTCTCTTCTTCTTACTCCAGTTTTTTTTTTTTTTGCTTTGTATTTTTTTATTCTGCTCTCAAGTAGCGAAGCCTGCATATTCTTATTTTTAGTGGGGGGGACGAAGCCGGGATAAGCCGCAAATGTCTATATCTTTAAGGACCCCATTTTAGATTCCAAATGAGCATGAGCTTTATTGGGGTTTTTTCCCAGGTCTTCCCATAACACCGCCCTATCATTTAACATTCGGGTAACTCCTTTTCTAATGGACAATGTTTTCATCATTCCTCCTAATTTTTGCATACCATTGGCTAGTCTTTATTTTCCCTACATAAGCTTATGTGATTGTTTTTTAGAGCTATTGGTTTTGCGAGAGAGAGCCCTGTATTGGGTGTTGTTTCTTTATCTTGTTCCTTGGACACCTAAATATCTTTGACCCTAATGCAAGGAATGCATTAAGGTAAAAAATATTTAGGCTTTATAACCACTTTAAGAGGAGTCTGCTGCAGATAGCACATGTTTCTTGTTTACACAAGTGTTTGACCTTTTCATTTATGAGCTCTGTGTTCCCAAACACTAGAGACAATGATGAAGTGTATGAAATAAGGAAACTCTGAAATCAGTGAGGAGGAAAGAGGCCCTGCATGTGAATTTTACTTTTCTTCCTTTAACTCCTTGATTACAATTAATTCAAGTGCAATCCATTTATTTCAACTACTGCAAAACTGTCAACATGCAAGTTCAACGTATTACTGTAGCCTTGGGCCAGTGCACAGTACAACGCATGCCTTTCTGTGCGGTCCTGCGCATTATGGTTTTGATAGACCATGCATTTCAACAGTGGCGGCCCGTCCATTAGGGGCACAAGGGCGTGGGCCCCTCATTGCTATCCATGTGTCCGGCCCCTTAATCTACATGCAGAGCGCCGGACGCATGGATTGCAATGGGGGGGTTTGAAGCATGTCATTAGAGCCAGAGGCTCTAATAGGCTTCAAAAAAGTGTGGGTTTGGGGCACAGAGCACTGCGCTCCGAGCCCACCCAGTTGTGTGACAATAGCGAATTATTATTCACTATTGTCACACTGATCCTCCTTCCGGCCAGTCAGGAAGTGGGTCCTGAGACCCATCACCCGATTGGCTGAAAGGACAGGCGATCCTATTGGACGCCTAGGAGGAGGAGGGAGGAGACGCACGTCAAAAGCCGCCATGATGCAGAGGAGGAGGAGATGCGATAAAAGCCGCCGCCCGTCGGAGCGCTGCCCGCCCGCAACCTAGATGGGGCAAGTGCAGGGCTGGATGACCGACCAACCAACAGTTGGGGTGCCGCCAGCCAACCGGGGGCTGTGTGTGTTTTCCGCCCCCACAAAAAAAAAAAAATACAGCAGCCGCCACTGCATTTCAAAGTCAGGACATGGGAAAAGTAGTGCAAACATTACTTTTATAGATTGCGCCACGTCAAACTGCAGTTGATGAGTTTGGGGTGCCATTAACAATTAACAATTAAAGGCAACCAGGGCCAATACAAGGGGGGGTGGAAGGGCCAGATGCCCTGGGCGGGACCATTTACTGGAGGAAGGGGGCGCAATAGAAGTGCCTGTGAACCGGCAGCGCTAAATAGATAATTCACAACATGTGCTGAGTGCGCTCCTGCACCCGGTGTCTTGCCGAGAAAGTTCCCCAAGCGGATAAGGACCCCCCTGTACTGCGCTTGCGCAGTACGAACGACTACGGAGCCGCCATAAGTCTCCTAAGTTGAACAGCTGATCGTCAACTCTACAGGTTCAAGCCCCACCATGCAAGTGGACATAGAGTTAGAACAAAACTATGCCGAGTGAAGCAAGGCCGTGCCCGAAGTGTGGCGAGGGGCCTTGTTACAGGCGCCGTGTACAGCTGACTCACAGGTGTTCAGCTTTGGCTATTTTCGGCGGCTCGCACTGCTCAAGCGCTGCGCCTGCGCAGTACAGGGGAGTCCCTATCCGCCGGGGGGGAACTTTCTCGGCAGAACACCGTCACAAGCCTGAGACCAGCCCCGCCCTGCCTCTCACTTCCCTATCAAGCAGAGTTTCTGTCCTGCATTGGAGGTCCGCAGCAATCTACCCATCAATCGCTGACAGCTGGTGCCTGACGGGTAGATCGAGATGCATTCAGAGAAACGCAGGAAGCGTCTGTGATAGGTTCGCTCTCATGTCATGCTGCTCCCCGGCGGCCCCTCCTCTTTTCTCGTCCATCCCTATTTGCTTGTGACATCATCTGGGATGGACGAGAAGAGAGGAGGGGCCGCCAGGGAGCAGCGTGACATGAGAGCGAACTTATCACAGACGCTTCCTGCGCTTCTCTGCATGCAGGCTAGTAAACAATGTGCCCCATAATGTGCTATGTGCCCTATGATGTGCCCTTATGTGCGCCATGATGTGTACCATAATGTGCTATGTGCCCTATGATGTGCCCTTATGTGCGCCATGATGTTTACCATAATGTGCCCCATGATGTGTCCCATGATGTGCCCTGATGTGTCCCATAATGTGGCCTGATGTGCCCCATAATGTGCCCCATGATGTGCCCTGATGTGCCCCATGATGTGCCCTGATGTGCCCCATAATGTGCCATGTGCCCCATCATGTGCCCCATGTCCCATTATGTGCCCTGATGTGCCCCGTGCCCTGATGTTCCCCAATGTGCTATGTGCCCTGATGTGCTATGTGCCCTGATGTGCCCTAATGTGCCATATGCCCCCGTGCCCTGATATGCTCCGTGCCCTGATGTGCTATGTGCCCTGATGTGCTCCATGCCCTGATGTGCCATGTGCCCTGATGTGCCCAGTGCCCTGATGTGCCATGTGCCCTGATGTGCCCAGTGCCCTGATGTGCTATGTGCCCTGATGTGCCCCGTGCCCTGATGTGCCATGTGCCCTGATGTGCTCCGTGCCCTGATGTGCCCCATGCCCTGATGTGCCCCGTGCCCTGATGTGCCCCGTGCCCTGATGTGCTATGTGCCCTGATGTACCCCATGCCCTGATGTGCTATGTGCCCTGATGTGCCCTGATGTGCTGTGCCCTGTACCCTGATGTATTGTGCCCTGTACCCTGATGTGCTGGGCTCTGTACCCTGATGTGCTGTGCCCTGATGTACTCCGTGCCCTGATGTGCTATGTACCCTAATGTGCCATGTGCCCTGATGTGCCCCGTGCCCTGATGTGCTATGTGCCCTGATGTGCCCCGTGCCCTGATGTGTCCCGTGCCCTGATGTGCTATGTGCCCTGATGTGCCCCATGCCCTAATGTGCTATGTGCCCCGATGTCCTATGTACCCGTGCCCTGATGTGCCTTATGGCCCAATGTCCTGTGCCCTGATGTGCTGTGCCATGATATGCCCCATGCCCTGATGTGCTGTGCCCCAATGTCCTGTGCCCTGATGTGCTGTGCCCTGGTGTGCTGTGCCTTAATGTCGTGTGCCCCGATGTACTGTGACCTGTGCCCTGATGTGCTGTGTCCTGATGTGCTGTGCCCTGTACCCTGATGTGCTGTGCCCTGCACCCTGATGTGTTGTGCCCTGATGTGCCCTGTACCCTGATGTGCTGGGCTCTGTACCCTGATGTGCTGTACCCTCTGATTAGAACGGTTTCATTGCACCGAATGGGGCGTGACAAGCTTCCCCAGTGTGAACCGCGCCTAAGTCACTGATCGCTGGCCAATACTAGTATATAACAAATTCCCAGTATAGATCCCATCGTCTGTAGGCGTTGTAGCTTTCACAGCGGGGGGGGCGGGGGGCGCAGTTTTCCATCTTTGCCCTGGGCTCCGGATGACCTTGTCCCGGCACTGAAGGCAACCACACTTGTCTTGCAAGAGCAGTGCATTCACATGTGTTATTGGAAATGTGCATGGAACACGCCTTTACTGCACCATGTTCCAGCGTGAACTGGCCCTTGAAGGGGGACTCTAGGCAAAACAAACATTGCTTTAATACAAGAGGTACGTGTTTTGTTAGTGTTGGTGTTCTTTGTGTAGTTCCTCTAACTACCGCGTTTCCCCGAAAATAAGACCGGGTCTTATATTAATTTTGGCTACAAAAAATACACTAGGGCTTATTTTCAGGGGTTTTTTTTCTTATTTATTTACGGTTTGTACAATAATCTAAATTTATTCAAATACAGTCATGTCATCTTCTGCTGGAACATCGTCATAACTCTTCAAACCCCGAATTTCAGCCTGAATTTCTTGCATCTCCATTTCCATTTGAACCATTGGGCCTAATCTCTCATTTACAGCAATATACAGTGCAGACGGAAAGTATTCAGACACCCTTAAATTTTTCACTCTTTGTTATATTGCAGCCATTTGCTGAAATCATTTAAGGTCATTTTTTTCCTCATTAATGTACACACAGCACCCAATATTGACAGAAAAACACAGAATTGTTGACATTTTTGCAGATTTATTAAAAAAGAAAAACTGAAATATCACATGGTCCTAAGTATTCAGACCCTTTGCTCAGTATTGAGTAGAAGCACCCTTTAGATCTAATACAGCCATGAGTTTTTTTGGGAAAGATACAACAAGTTTTTCACACCTGGATTTGGGGATCCTCTGCCATTCCTCCTTGCAGATCTTCTTCAGTTCTGTCAGGTTGGGTGGTAAACGTTGGTGGACAGCCTATGAGGTCGGCAGCAGCGCATATACTGAATATCTCCTAAACTGTGCAAGTTTAGTAGATATTCAAGGTACTTACAGGTAAGCCTTGCTATAGGCTTACCTGTAGGTAAAAGTGGTAAAGCAGGGTTTACAACAATTTTAAATGAATACTTCTTGTCCATGTAGCCTGCTCATAGCGCTTTGGCAACACAGCTGTCAGTGATTTTATCCCATGAATTCTTTACCCATGTCCCAACCTTTTGCAGTCTAAGCTTCATAAAGTTTCCACTCTGATTTCTCTCCAAACTATTTTCAGTGTATTCATTGATTTCCTTGTGAAAATGGTCCTTGACTGGCTTGTTTATTGCAATATCAAGAGTCTGGCTATAAGCAGTCATTCCTGCGGGAATCATTACTTGATCTAGTCTTCTCTCTACAAGAAAGTTCTTCATGTCTTTTGCATGGTGGGTGCCGACTGAATCCCAGACTAGCAGACATTTTTTGCCATCTCTCAAAATAAGTGGCAGCATTAAATCGACCCACTTCCTTATAACTGCTTGTGTGCACCAGGCTTTTTCGGTTTCAAGAACGTAAATACCTACATAGATTTGCGTACACCGGGGCCCATGGCCGCGCCCTGCACCTAGAGGTAGTGGGAGCCATTGAATGTGAACCAGTTGTGCGTAAGAATAAAAAATAGTAGTTTCAACAAAAATTCCCTAAAGGGCCATAAATGATGGTCCTGTTCTCTGAGGAATGTGCGAACCAACACCCCGCTCATGAGGGGTGCTGGAGTACAAAGACTCCACATCCAAAGTCACGAGCAGGGCGCCGGGAGGGACCGCCATGCCCTCAATGTGCTTAAGGAGATCAAGGGTATCCCGAACAAATGATGGTAACCGTATCACATGTGGAGTAAGGAAAAAGTCAATAAGCCTACTGGCATTCTGTCAATGATCCTATATCGGATACTATAGGGCTACCTGGAGGGATATGTGCATCCTTGTGTATCTTAGGAAGTGAATAAAATGTAGCTGTCCGGGGGAATTTAGTATTGGGATAGGCATAAGTATCCTGATCAATAAGTCCTGTAAAAAAGGCATGTCCTATAAAGGACTTATATTCATTAATAAAGTGTTTAGTGGAAATGGGCGCAATCCTGAAAATCTAAGATTACAGCTTCTATTGATTTATACAACTTCTATATTATACCAAGGTAGGCCTTGATGGGATTATTGTGCTTTTCAATTGCATAATACTATGTTGTTATGGTGCTGGTTGCCTTACACCTGTGTTTAGCTTTTGTTTTTTGGCCCTTCTTATGTTTACACATTTGGGCACTGTATTCTCTTGTTGCGATATATATAGACACATTTGTATGGTTTCTATCTGGCACGTCCCCACATTTTGCCTGCTGCGCACATTGCATGCCTTGCCTTTAGCCACCCGTGGGTGCGACCCTGTGGTTCTACGCACTTTTTGAGACTTTCTATTCTATGCTACATACATATTGTTATAATCGCTACAACTATTGATTGCCTCTTTCTCTCCTTAGAATGTTTATCAAGCTCCTGAAGAAGCGATTTTCGCGAAACATGTAGAGCTTATGAGCTTATTTGAATGGTATTACTTACGATAGTCAAACTTGTCTCATATGGCATGGTTTTGACATTCATGATCCGTATTGGAGAGGTTTAGTTGCTATTGCAATTAGTCTGCAGCTTCTGTCCACCTCCTGTAGTATGTCCGCAGCCTCTATCCACCTCCTGTAGTATGTCCACACCTTCTGTCCACCTCCTGTAGTATATCCGCACCCTCTGTCCACCTCCTGTACTATGTCCACAGCTTCTGTCCACCTCCTGTATTATGTCCGCAGCCTCTGTCCACCTCCTGTAGTATTGTCCACAGCCTCTGTCCACCTCCTGCATTATGTCCGCAGCCTCTGTCCACCTCATGTAGTATGTTCACAGCCTCTGTCCACCTCCTGTAGTATGTCTGCAGCCTCTGTCCACCTCCTGTAGTATGTCCGCAGCCTCTGTCCACCTTCTGTATTATGTCTACAGCCTCTGTCCACCTCCTGTAGTATGTCTGCAGCCTCTGACAACCTCCTGTAGTATGTCCGCAGTCTCTGTCCACCTCCTGTAGTATGTCCGCAGCCTCTGTCCACCTCCTGTACTATGTCCGCGGCCTCGGTCCACCTCTTTTAATGCTTGCAGCCTCTGTCCACCTCCTGTAGTATGTCCGCAGCCTCTGTCCACCTCCTGTAGTATGTCCGCAGCCTCTGTCCACCTCCTGTAGTATGTCCACAGTCTCTGTCCACCTCCTGTATCATGTCTGCAGCCTCTGACCATCTCTTGCCTTTTATCATGTCTGCAGTCTCTGAGGGGGATCCTAGAAAGGAGTCAAGAGTGGGAGCGCCACTGGGATGGGGGTTACGGGAAGAGACAGACATGTGTGAAATGTGGAGAGGAGACTATAGTATAAAACCAGAGCCGCCAAGATGGAGCCATCTGACTGAGCCCTGCACGGTGCACCTGAGAGGAGGTCAGTGACAGCATAGCCAGGCCAGTCTGAGAGAGGTCACTGATGTAAGGAGGGGAGTAAATACAATAATGTAAGGGGGCACTAATATAAAGGTTCCCCCCTATATTAGTAACGCCCCCTTAACTTAGTGGATTTACTCTGCAGAAGGTGGTCTCTATTCACCAGAGCCCCCCACATCAGAGTACCCCCTTACATCATGATCTGAAGCGTTCCCCTTTACATAAGAGTTCCCTTGCACTGTAAGGGGGAATCCTGCAGACTCTGATGTAAGGGGGAACTCTGTGCTGGTCGGGTTATAGTGACCTGACCTTCATGTCAATGGAGAAATGTTTTTTGACTTTTGTTCAACTTAAACACATTGCTAATAGCACTAGCTATGTGTTTCTAGTTCAAATATTTATATTTGCACTGTTTAGCATTAAAAACAGTAATTGTAGGTACTTTTTTGCAGCGCCAGTAAAGAATGTGGATCTGTCAGTAAATGTCATGTTTTTCGCCAGTAAAAAAAAAAAAATTGGTGCCGTTTGTAAATTTTGGCATTCTGCCAGTAAACTTCACTTTGGGGGGTTGGCAACACTGGGGCCTGTTAACTTCAGATGATGCCTTCTGCAATGAGAATCGGGAATGCGGTCTGGCTGGTCCACACCCAAACGGGAGGTTTCCTAAAGCAGAGGATAAGCGTGGTCCCTACTCCCCTGGAACCTTACCCAAACTCTATACATTCTCCCTGTCAGACTGGGAACCTGCCCCCCACTAACTACTTATGAAATGCATTCCAACCCAGGGAACCAGTGTCCTAAATAAGCACTGCCCTTACTGAAGTTGGCCGTGGGGATCAATCAGGGCACAATATTCAGACAGCTTTTGCCCTGGTGATAGCAGGAAGTCGTAAAGGAACTAAGTTCCTCACAACATCCTTCCCCTTCTGCATTGCTGCAAAGCCTAGCAGCACCTACAGTAGGGAGTAAAGACTGCACCTGCCTACACCTTTATCATAAAAAAGACAACAAAGGCATCTTTAGAAATGTCTACTAATGGCAATCTACAAAAAGATCATTACTGAAAATTGCAGGCTTTTTATTCTCTGCATACCTTATTTTTTACTTCCTCCCTATTCTTCTCCCCATGGCCATTTTCACTCACTCGGGGAAGATGAATCCATTTCTCAATACTTCCTGGATCTCTGGGTCTGTCTCCAGGTATTTTGTTTTAAATTGAGTTGATTGAAGATAAACCAAAAATGAGCATACATTCACTAAAGCGTCACATTAAAGTGGTTGTAACCCTAAACAAAAAAAAAAATGCTCGTGTCCCTTAACCACTTCCCTACCCGTGTATGTACATATGACGTCCACAGATGGGATCTCCCATCCTGGGTGGACGTCATATGACGGCCTCGGGTTCCCGGCCGTCTAGGGGGCGCGCGCGCCGCGTTGCTCGGGTCCCGGTGCGTGTGCCCGGCGGCCGCGATGTAAACACACAGATCCACGTCCTGTCAGGTGAGAGGAGAGCGATCTGTGTTCCCAGTACAGCGGAACACTGATCGGTCTCCTCCCCTTGTACGTCCCCGCCCCCTACAGTTAGAAGCATTCCCTAGGAAACACATTTAACCCCTTGTGTCCCCCTAGTGGTTAACCCCTTCACTGCCTGTCACATTTACACAGTAATCAATGCAATTTTATAGCATTGATCGCTGTATAAATGTGAATGGTCCCAAAAATGTATCAAAAGTGTCCAATGTGTCCGCCATAATGTCGCAGTCGCGAAAAAAAATTGCGATCGCCGCTATTACTAGTAAAAAAAATAAATAAATAATTTTTTTTTAAAAAATGCCATAAATCTATCCCGTATTTTGTAGACGCTATAACTTTTGCGCAAACCAATCAATATACGCTTATTGCGATTTTTTTTGCCAAAAATAAGTAGAAGAATACGTATTGGCCGAAAACTGAGGAAAAAATTTGTTTTTTTTTAAAAAAAAATTGGGATAATTATTATAGCAAAAAGTTAAAAATATTGTGTTTTTTTCAAAATTGACGCTCTTCTTTTGTTTATAGCGCAAAAAATAAAAACCGCAGAGGTGATCAAATACCACCAAAAGAAAGCTCTATTTGTGGGAAAAAAAAGGACATCAATTTTGTTTGGGTACAACGTCGCACGTCCACGCAATTGTCGTTTAAAGTGCGACAGCGCTGAAAACTAAAAATTGGTCTGGGAAGGAAAGGGGTGAAAATGCCCTGTATTGAACCGGTTAAAGACAAGAGATATAGCCCAGTTCTTTTACCATGTGTTAGAATATTCATTATTAACAGATATTAACAAATGAATGAATGGATTAGATCTTACAGAATGATTGAGTTAAATGAATATATATATTTATATCTCTTCTATGTATGGAAAAAGTGAAATGATATATATATAGACTTTTATATTTGTGAAAATATACATTGTTATAAAGCTCATAAGCATTTCTTGGGAGAGCTCACATATGGCAATAATTAAGAGTGAATTGAGATCTCACCTCCCCCCATCACAGATGAGAAGGGAGGTTTTACATTATTTAAGATGTAAAGGTTCATGTTTTAGTTAAGATCATAATTTCTTTATATTACAATATTTCCTGATTAGGATATTAATAAGAACATTGCGTTTTAAATTAATATACCAGTAATATACCTACTGATATATGTAGTATTTGATTTAGAAGTTAAAGGAAACTTATATTGTATATGTTTAAAACTTTACACATAGCAGTCTTGCCCATCCCCATGGAATGACTTGCATAGAGATGGTGTTGTATTTCAACATCTGGCATTAGACTGAAAGTTAGAAAACCATTTGCCACCAAGTCTGTGGAACTTTAAGACAACCTAACCTTTTTAGGAAAGAGGGGTCAGATTTTAGGAGAAGGTGGGGCTGATTTTAGGAGTAAAAAGCTAGTAACAGAGGATAAAAAAAAGCAGACTCACACCCACAGACACACAGCACGAGGATAGCTACATCTACACACAGACACACATCTGATTCAATCTTCATCTTAAGAATATTATACAGTATTAATTAAATTCTATATTTTGACATTGTTCTTGTAATATTTTGCTATTTTTATTATTTAATACATTTTTGAGTTTTTACACGAGAACTGAACGAACTTTCTTGGAACTTTCCTCTTCAATATAAATTATTGAAATATTGTTATTATTACCGTAAAAACAAGATTCTTACACCATGCCAATTGTCCCTTTCTATGTTGTACAATGCCTGGTTGATCCTACCTGTTCCTGTGTTCCCCTATGTGTACTGACTATGCTTATCACAGCTTATGTGACTCCATCATCCTGCTCTCTCCTCAGCGTCTCTGTATCTCCCCCTCTCCCCCTCCCTCTCTCAATATCCCTTCCATAGTCTGTGTATGAACTGTAAAGCCAATCTCCTCCTCGCCCCCTTTCTTGCCTTGATTTAGTATTCTGCTGAAGCTAATCCTCCCCTCTGGTAAAGTAACATCTATTACATTCTTTTATCTTCTTTGTTTATTGAACTTATTAAATATAGTGTGTGTGTGCTTTTTTTTAAATCAAATCAAATTTTATTGCATAGAAACATATAAATACATAGATAGATACAGGATTATTGCAGCATTATATACAGATACAATATTTGTCATAGGTGTTATCATTGACATACATCTGTAGGTCTATGCAATTGCACGAAGTTGACTCATTATATAAAAGTTAATGGTGCTGCAAAATTTGAGCATAACAGTTAACAATGTCCTTGTACTGTATCTTTTTTTTTTTAACATAAGAGCTATTGTAAGCAATAAACCTATAACCGATAATAGCAGAAGAGAGTGACCTAGAAATTATCTGGTATAAGGCACAAAAGGGGAGAGTGGAGCATTACTCTCTAAACTTTCTACTGTTGTTATTTTAACGTTTTAACATTCACCATGGTTCCTATATGAATAATCAATGTAAAGATTAAGCGTTCAGCTGTAAATTCATCCTCTGACCTATCATATTACATTTGTAACAGTCTGTCTTTTACCAACTGGGTTGGGCCTAGTCCTGGTGTATCCAGCCAGGGTTGCCACATTGAATTAAATTTTTTAAGGACATTTCTATGCTGGTAGGTAATTTTTTCTCGTATCAGCATATTATTTACCAGTTCGACCCATCTCCCAGCCGTTGGTAAAAGTCAAATATATATATAAAATATATAAAAGTCGCAGAACCGCTGTGTGGCTGTTCAGTGAGAGTGAGGGTATCTCCAAGGCCCAGAGCAAACAACTGGGTCATGTATAACCGGGATTTGAAATACCTGAGAAATAGTAGTAAGAACATAGTGCCAATATCGAAAGAGTTTTGGGCATTTCCACATCATGTGTAACAAATCACCTTTGTCTTTACAACATTTTGGGCATATTGGTGAATTTCTGAATCCTCATTTGTATAGTATGGTTGGTGTTCTGTATACCCTATGGAGCAAGAACAATTGTGATAGCCTATGTGACGCTGAAACCGACACCAATGGGGCTGACCTTAGACCTTAGACATAGCTCCCATTTCTCTCCGTCAATGGGACCAAGGTCTTTTTCCCACCCCCTTCTACATGGAAGTTTAGAAGCATTGTGTGTAGAATGGAGCAACCTAGAGTATATTCTCAAGATCATACCCTTCCTCTCCCCCGCCATCAGCACATCCGACTTTAGAGGGTGCGCCACTGTCGCAAGAGAGGACACCCTACCTTCACTTTGAATAGCATGCCTGAGTTGCAGGTACTTAAAAAACTGTGTTTTAGGTATCATAAATTCATCTTGTATGTCTGAAAAGGATTTAAACACATTACCATTGAACATCTGAGAAATATATTGTATACCATTTGCTTCGCAGGAGCAAAACTCCTTAAGCTTAAGAAGTTCTTTATAGTATTTGTTCCTCCATATAGGTGTGAACTCACAGGAACCTTTCATTTTCAGGATAGCTCTAGTATATTTCCACAAAATATTTAGTAAACTTATTGTGGGGTGTGTTTGTGTAATGTGTGTAAGACCTGCCTCCAAGTGGGATATTGCTGACAGCAATGATCCATCAGGGATCAATAGGGATCTGATGGGGTCATTGATATTGAGGTCCCCCCAATTACCTAGGTGTTGGAGCTGGGATGCTACGAAGTAGAATCTGGCATGTGGTACGGCCAGACCCCCTTGTTCTTTAGTTAGCTGTAGAGTTCATAGGCTAATCCGCGGTGATTTATTACCCCATATTAGGTCTCTGAACTGGGCATCTATTTGAGCAAACCATTTGTGTGGTATCCAAATAGGGGCATTATGAAATATATACAGAAGTTGTGGTGCCCACACCATTTTAATCAAATTTGCCCTGCCTGTAACTGAGAGAGGAAGCCTCGTCCATGCAGAGCATTTCAACCGAAATTTAGTAAGTAGCTGTATCAAGTTTAGTGGGAGAACCTCTGGGAGAATCTAGGATGGAAAAGGACCTGGGGGTCCTAGTAGATGATAGGCTCAGCAATGGCATGCAATGCCAAGCTGCTGCTGCCAAGCTGCTGCTAACAAAGCAAACAGAATATTGGCATGCATTAAAAAGGGGATCAACTCCAGAGATAAAACGATAATTCTCCCACTCTACAAGACTCTGGTCCAGCCGCACCTGGAGTATGCTGTCCACTTCTGGGCACCAGTCCTCAGGAAGGATGTACTGGAAATGGAGCGAGTACAAAGAAGGGCAACAAAGCTAATAAAGGGTCTGGAGGATCTTAGTTATGAGGAAAGGTTGCGAGCACTGAACTTATTCTCTCTGGAGAAGAGACGCTTGAGAGGGGATTTCTACAATAGAAATAAAACTTTTTCGCAGAAGAGAGTTTAACAAGACTCACGGCCACTCATTTAAATTAGAAGAAAAGAGGTTTAACCTTAAACTACGCAGAGGGTTCTTTACTGTAAGAGCGGCAAGGATGTGGAATTCCCTTCCACAGGCGGTGGTCTCACGGGGAGCATTGATAGCTTCAAGAAACTATTAGATAAACATCTGAATGACCGCAACATACAGGGATATATAATGTAATACTGACACATAATCACACACATAGGTTGGACTTGATGGACTTGTGTCTTTTTTCAACCTCACCTACTATGTAAGTGTGATATATTGATTTGGATCAGGGGTTATTTGTATGCCTAGATAACGGAATTGATTAACCATAATGACATCTCTCGCACAATCAGGGAGAGGTCGTGGTAGAGGGTCCAGAGGCATAAGTACTGATTTGTTCCAGTTAATACTAAACCCCGACAGCGCACCAAATTCAGCAGTCAAACGCATCACATTCTTCAGGAATTGTTGGTATCACCTAGATAAATCAATGTATAGTGAGATGACATCATGATTAATACCTCTTCGGAAGCCGATTATGTCTTGTGACGCTCTGACATGTATGGCTAGGGGGTTCAAGAGCTAGGGCAAACAGCAGGGGTGAGAGAGGACATCCCTGCCATGTGCCCCTGAAGAGTTTGAAAGATTCTGAGATATCACCATTAATATGCATTCTTGCCAATGGATTATTGTATAACAGTTGATCCCATTTCAGGAAAGAGGGGCCCACCCCAAATTTTTTCAGTGTTTCCCAAAGATAAGGCCATTCTACGCTATCGAACTCTTTGGCCGAGTCCAAAGAGAAGATGGCCCTATTACCCGTATTATCAGTGGGTAATTGTAGATTAAGAAATAGTCTGCGTAAATTTTGAGATGTAGATCTGGTTGGTATAAAGCCTGACTAATCTCTGTGTATCCCAGTTTGAATGCCTTTAGCTAATCTGTTAGCCAAAAGTCTGGCCAGTAGTTTAATATCAAATGTTAGTAATGAAATAGGTCTATAAGCGTCTGTAGATAGTGCGTCCTTACCGGGTTTCAAATGTACTATAATAAGTGCCTCACTCATAGAGGGGGGGAGCCTTCCAGTTTCAAATGCGTAATTATAAACTTGCAGAAGTATTGAGATTAGTTGTGCAGCGTAACGTTTAAAAACTTCTGCTGGTAAGCCATCTGCACCTGGTGCTTTTCCATTTTGAGCACGAGCTAACGCCTCTAGAAGTTCCTCCTCTGTCAGTGGGGAATTCAACTGTTCTGCATCTGTTGTGGATATGCATGGTATAGGGTATTTATCCAAAAAGGGTGCAAATGTCTTCATGTGATGGGTGAATTTTAAATGTGTAGACGTCTTGAAAGAAGTCTTTAAAGGTATCCATAATAGCTTGTGTGGAATAACAGAGTGTGCCCTGTGCATTCGCCACAACCACAACATGGGAGGGCGCTTGCTGTGATTTAGCTAATAGGCTAACATATGACCCGTGTTTTCCCCCTCTTCGAAATGTTTCTGTTGTAAGAAAAATCTCTTGTTTTCTGCTAACTGAAGGGCTAGCTGTTTGAGCATGGACTGGGGTGCCAACCATGTTCTTTTCGTGTTATCAGTAGGGTCTGCTACGTAGAGAGCTTCCGATCTCTGTGCATCTGCCAGTACTTGATTTTCCCATTTTTTTGTGTTAGTTTTAATATGTGATATTTCTCTAATAAATTGCCCACGTAGAAAGGCTTTGGCCGCCTCTCATACAGTATCTATACCTGTGGTTCCCATATATTAAGAGAGTTAGGGCCGCTGGGAGTGGGTCAGGTTCTGGCAAAAGTGTTAGCCAAAAGGGTTTGAGCTTCCAAAGACTATTCCCTCTGATCGCCCCACTCGCAAATCAATTGAAAGTGGGGAATGATCTGAGATTTGCCTAGCGTGGTATTGTGACGAGTCTATCATAGGCAATATATTTTCCTTACCTAAACCCAGGTCAATCCGTGAGAGGCCTCCTGTCAAGGCTGAATGGCATGAGTATATTTTGGCTACAGGGTTATACATCCTCCATACGTCTGTTAAGCCCATCTCCAAGAGAAGACGGGCAAACAGTGTGGGCCCAGTCCTTCTCTGTGATCCATCTCCTACCCTTCCACTTAACTTATCCTTCCCATAATCAATGTAATTATTGAAGTCCCCCATGGCTAGTATCGGTATGCCTGGGTATCGGGATAATAAAGTTAGCTGAAATTGTGAGGAGACTGGCGGAAAACAGAGAAGGAATGTACAACCCTGCTAATTCACATTTAGTACCATACAGAGAACAGAAAAGGAATACATAATGACTATCCGGGTCAGTTTTAACTTCCAGAAGAGAGAATTGCACACCCCCCTTAATCAAGAGGCTCACTCCCCTCGAGTACACTGAGTATGTAGAGTGATATTGGTGACAAAACTGTCTTTGTGCAAATTGTGGTGTGGATGTCGAGGGGAGATGAGTTTCCTGCAAGCATATCAAATCAGCATTTAACCGCTTGATCGTGCGCAGCACGGCCAATCGCTTAACCGGATTATTTAATCCCCGGACATTCCAGGACATTATTCTAGTTAGCTTAGACATTTAGTCAGTTTAACAATAGAAACAGACTCAGAACTGACATGTATTATATGAGCATACAGCAATACCTTGTGCCAACTGGCACAGACAGAATGTGGCCTTGTGAAAAAATATTTTGCAGCAAGCTGGATCAATATGTATATAAGTAACAAAGCCATAGGTATGGTGTTGGTCTGGAAAGTTGAAACCATCACTGTTAAGAAAAACAATGGAGAAACCATGGTGAAAAATTTAGAAAAAAAAAGTAAAAGTATAACGGTGTAAGCCAACAGGGCTTTACTGGTTTGCCATAGTAAAGTTGTGGGTCTGTACCAGACCATCCTGGGGGGCAACAGTGGAAGCGCACTTCAGTGTCTTACAACTTCTCAGCAGCAAAAACAAAAGCCGTGAACTCAAACTTAGTTGAGAGAACTGACAGCTATTTCCGCCTTAGCAAGCTGTTTGTGAGGAAGGAAGGGGCAAACCTGCCCATCTCTTTGGTAAATAATGTGTCATGGTGGTGCTGGACGCCTGTTGCGTGCTTCACGAATTGATTGTTCTTCTCGGTCCAACCATTGTGCAGCTGCTGAAGGTGAGTCAAAGAATTGCACCGAGCCCAATACTTCAATTCTCAGGCGGGCTGGGTATAGCATAGCATATTTAAGATCTCTGAGGCGACATTTGACATCATTAAACTTTGCCTGTTGCTTTTGCAAATCAGCTGAAAAATCCGGGAAGAGAGAAATTCTGGAGTTATCAATCTTCAGAGTATCTGGTTTTATTCTGGCATTGTGTAGAATCGCATCCCTATCTTTATAATTGAGGAGTTTAAACAGGAAGAGACGTGGAGGTGCTCCTGGCTGTGGGGGCCTGGCTGGAACTCTGTGTGCACGCTCCACGGTGAACATGTGGGAGAATGCTTCTCTGCCAATAGCCTTGGTCAGCCAGTTTTGAATAAACTCTATAGGATTTTTCCCTTCCATTCTTTCAGGCAGTCCTATGGCTCTTACATTATTTCTCCTCATCCTGTTCTCTAGGTCTTCTAAACGGGATGTATGTTGTGATAGCAAATGATTATTGTATGTTAGATCCCTCTGCATGGGCGCCATGTCGTCCTCCATGAAGCTCACCCTCCCTTCCAGGGCTGAAGTTCTTTTCCTGAGTTTCTGAGTGTCTTGGCGTATTAAGGTAGGAAGCAGGGGCATCTTGTGGTGTACTCACTGCGTCCCATGTGAATCCAGCGCTGTTAGTGTCCTCCAGCAGCACTGTGTCATCTGCCTCTGGTACACCTCCGGATGAGTCCTCCGGCGTACTGGAAGATGTCACCGGATCCATAAACAGTGGCATGGAGAACAACTTTTCTGCCACCTCTCTGTGTATCGCCTTTTCAGAGTGCTGTGCCTGGGCCCCATTTTGGCCCATGAGGTCCGCAGACTTGGAATGATTTTGTCTCTTTGCGGCTCCAGTAACAAAATGACAGGTTGTGCAGGTACAGGGGACCTTCGGACGCCAGGTAAGTTGTTTGAGAAGCGGGGGATATCTGTTCCTCAGGATGATTGCTCGGATATTCGGCGGAGCAAGCTGAAAGAGCGTCCGGCTACATCAGCTGCCTGGCGTGTGTGCTTTTTAAATTATAATGCTAAATACCTTCTTTGCCCAGCTCTGCTGTGTGGTCACATGTCCTCCCTCTGCTAGCTTCCATACCCCATTAGGGAATCTCAACCCCTCACACGTAGTCCTAGATTGAGAAGGAGAGCAGAGGGACATGTGACCACACAGGAGAGCTGGGCAAAGAAGGTATTTAGCAATTTTATTTAAAAAAAAAAACACACACACACAATGTATTTAAGGATAAAAAGAATATAATAGATATGACTTTTGAACCACTTTAAGCGTAAATGTAGACAAATGGTATTCTACACAAAATCAACATCCGCAATGTGATCTCTAGAAATAATCAATCAGCAGTTTGGTAGATCCGAACAGAACATGATCAACACATAAAGGCCTAGACTTCATGATCTCAGTTTTACCAGTATACACCATCGGAGCAGTAGAAACAAACTGTGGTTGCAGTTGCCTGAACAACATAATGGCAAAGGACAAAGCAATATGTGATGATACCAATAACACAGATGTGATATAAAGGGATAACAAAACACAGAATATTAGCAAACTGGATCAGAGATCACTAATAGCACAGAATCACTGGTATTCCGGGTTTTAGCCAAAGGCCCCGGTCCCCAAATCTTATAGAGCTTCCTCAGGCATCCCCTGGCCTCATACGTGAGCCTATAACGTTTGATTGATCATTTTTTTCCATAAACAAAGGTTTACACTGAATCTCACGTGAGGCTTGCTGCTATACACCTATATGTGTTTCCACATATACGCAACTGTAAACATTAATATAGTGAAGCACTACCCCTCTAGTAATAAGTGCAAACAGTGCTGAACATAAAAACTCCAAGTACAAATTTGCTTTACAATAGTGGTGGTACCCCTTATTCCAAACAATAATCATATAACTGTTATGTAAAGACTAACATGGTGAAAAAACATACAAAAATAAAGATAAATGAATGAAAATGAGTGAATGACACACACACTGAATATGAAGAGAGGAAACATGCAAGAAGTGCAGCAGGGCCGCCCCCTTGGACTTTTAAGGCAGAATTAGGAGTAGTAGAGTAAGTAAAAGGCAGCAGAGTGCCACTTTTATTGAGTACACAATATGTACTAAATTTTATAAACATGAACAGTGACATTAAAATATACAAGGTATACCAATGAACCAGTTAATACATAGATATATAAATCAAACCCAAATCTAATAATCCAGGCAATGCCAAGCTGAGGTCAGTACGTGAAGATTTGTAGCATACATCCCGACATGTTTCGGAAATTTATTGGTATATATTTTTCCTTTATCAGGGGAGGTTTACATTTGGGTGACTTTATCTTTATCTGCAATATAGATACCATTACATAGCAATTATACTGTAGTGCATAAAAGGCAAGTAGTTTTACATGGTGAACTAAATGTTTTTTTAGGCTTAAAGGTTCTTACATACAGGGTTCATTGAAGGACATAGGGAAATGGCAAAAACAATTGTGAAAATTCCACATTGGCTGAGAGAGACTGCACAGACAGCATGGGTGGACAGGCATGAAAATCCGGGGCCGGCCACTGATTCACATCCACAGTAGACACTCTGATGGCTACACCAAAAGAGAGATAATACTGTCTAAAGGACCATAAAAGCGAAAAGAATCAATCAGGGTTTTAAGATTAGTACGCAGAAAAATCCAGTGTGCATGTGGCAACCAGCCGTGTGTGAGCGCTATTATATAGGGAATCACCTGATGAGGGAGACAATCCTCACAGGGGGTGGTGCTGGTTGTCCGGTGTCATTTGCTGTATGAGAAACAGCTGAGGCCAGAATCAGAGTGTCTCCCTGACGCAGAGGCGCGCGACGTAGCCCCGCCTCTCGGGGCGTGATGACATCACGTGCCGGCACGTCACCGGCGAAAAGGAAGTCTCCATTCGTGTTATAAGCACAGCGGGGACAGATAGGAGCTGCTCCCCGCGTATATGGCCTGTATGGAGACAGGAATATCCCTGTCATCCACCAGCCATGCGCAGGTGAAGCCTACCCGCCGGGTGGTGTGAAAAAAAAAGGCAGCCCAGAGAGCACACCATGCGCCATCCAGTGCATCGAACGAAAAATGACAGCCAACGTGTTTACAATGCAAAAAACATCATAATCGCAAAGAACAAACCAAAAACCAAAGAAAATAAATTAATGAATGAAAATGATGAAAATAAGGATAAGATTGGAAAAGGAGGGATAAAAGGACATGGCGTTTGAATTATCAAATGGACACAATTAGCAAAAATTAATCATCTATATTGTATACATGCAATTATGAGGACAATAATGCGATCACAGGATTGTATTGTGAAGGATACATCACAGTATAAGGAAACCATGGTGTCACTAATCATAGTGTCCCTATAGTATCAGAAGGAGCATTTATATAGCTGATGGGTCTATGAAGCCATAATATAAATGATATAGCATGGAGCAGGAAAGTTGAGATGTAATTAAAGCCGGGACGTTGAAGAGGGAGCTATAAGTTTAATTCACAGCCCCCTGAGACAAAGCCCGGAAGGAAAGATTTAAAGTTGAATGCCCCATTTAGCCAAGGTGGTGAGGTGGCCTGTAAATTAAATATCCATCTCAACTCACATTGGAGAAGACGCTTATTAAAGTCGCCACCTCTGGAATTAAAATGTATATGGTCAAGTGCCAGGAAATATACCTTAGGGATAGATTCTGGGTGAACTAATGCCATATGGCGGCCAATGGGGACATCGGGGTCTCGTTTGCATATGGTGGATAGATGTTGGTATATTCGTTTTCCAAAATTCATCTATGGTCTTCCCGACATAGTAGCACCCACATTTACAAGTGAGTAGGTACACTATGCCAGGAGTCCTGCAATTTACATAATGTTTCGGATGAAAATTGCATCCATTGGGTAGGTCAATGTGTTTACGCCTGTCCATGTATTGGCAGTAGCCACATCCACCACATGCAAAGGTTCCAAAGGTTTTACGTATGTCACCCTTGATTGATTTGTGTTCGCTAGCTACCAGTTTATCACCCACAGAGGGGGCCCTCCTATAGGCAACGGCTGGCAGGATGGAAACAAATGAAGCAAGTGATGGGTCCATCAATAGTAGATGCCAGTACTTGTTCGAGATACGCCTAACTTGTTTGTGTTGTGCCAAATAAGTTGTAATAATTCTAGTTGTGTCATCATTTGAAGGTTGTTTGTGTGCATTTAATAAATCTCGATGAGATAGGTTATTTGTTTTTCTATAGGCTTTCTTGAGACAGGTACTTAAGTATCCCCTTTCTAGAAGTCTATTTTTCAGAGTGTCAGCCTCATTTTTGAACATGGCATCATCTGAGCAGTTCCGGCAAGCTCTCAAATATTGACTGGGCCATTCTAACACACGAATATGCTTTGATCCAACCCATTCAATTGTAGCTCTGGCTGTATGTTTAGGGTCGTTGTCCTGCTGGAAGGTGAACCTCCGCCCCAGTCCTAAGTCTCAAGTCTTCTTGCAGACTCTAACAGGTTTTCTTCTAAGATTGCTCTGTATTTGGCTCCATTCATCTTCCCATTAACTCTGACCAGCTTCTCTCTCCCTGCTGAAGAAAAGCATCCCCACAACATGATGCTGCCACCACCATGTTTCACGGTGGGGATGGTGTGTTCAGGGTGATGTGCAGTTTTAATGTTCCGCCACGTTTGCTGTGTCCCCCACATGGCTTCTCGCAAACTACAAACAGGACTTCTTATGGCTTTCTTTCAACAATGGCTTTCTTCTTGCCACTCTTCCATAAAGGCCAGATTTGTGGAGTGCACGACTAATAGTTGTCCTGTGGACAGATTCTCCCACCTGAGCTGTGGATCTCTGCAGCTCCTCCAGAGTTACCATGAGCCTCTTGACTGCTTCATTGATTAATGCTCTCCTTGCATGCTGACTTTATCCCTGACCTGTCTGGTGTGTTCCTCGAGGGCTAAATACAAATGCACGCCATATTTTCAGATATTCATTTGTATAAAAAATATTGAAAACCATTTATAAATTTCCTTCCACTGCACAATTATGTGCCACCATGTGTTGGTCTATCACTTTGTAGCACCCTGATGTCTAGACAGGGTTGCTCCTAAATTTACCTGCCAAGTTTCGTTGCCTTGGCCAATTGTGAGGGGTGAATTGATTTCACCCAAAGTCTGGAATTGCTGCACTTCTCTCTTCTGTCACTAGATGGTTGGGTATCTGGTGACATTGGATAAAACAAGGGCATTGCAATGACAGATTAGGAATAGATAGGGTATCCCAGCCAATGGGCAGGGATTTTATTGAGTCCCTTGGCCTGCTGGGAGAGCCTATTTATTTGGGTGAGGTCAGGAAATCGGTGTTCTGTGCCACCTGGACATCTGTCTGGGTGGACGTCTGTTGTGCTACCCGGGCTGCTAGGCTGGAGTTTGGGCCTATCCCGGGCACATCTGGCTGCTAGGTTGTGTGGGGGGCTATCCAGAAGCAAGAGAGCAGCATAGGGTTGGGATTGCAGCTTGCAGTCCAACCAGAAATGACGGTTCTGCCGGCCAGAGAACCTGTCATGGTCGGAGGTAGAAGCTGTTGCCACTAAGGGACCAACCACCTTGTTACCAGGGACCACAGTGAGTAGATGAAGCAAGTACCAGAGCAGTATTCTCACCAACCGGGGACAATGAAGAATCGAGAAACTTCAGCAGGTGCCAAGCCAGGGACTGAGGCAGTGGGGTGACGCTTGAGGAGTACCTGGAGTGCCAAGCCAGGGACCCAGCAGGAAAGTGGGGTTGACGCTTGAGGAAGATACTAAAAATCGCTGATCGCCAACATTACTAGTAATAAAAATTGAAAATAAAAAATATTCCACAAATCTATCCAATAGTTTGTAGACACAATAACTTTTGCTCAAACCAATCAATATACGCTTATTGTGTTTTTTTTACCAACAATATGCAGCAGAATACATATTTTCCTAAATTGATGAATGCATTTGATTTTTTACAAAATTTTTTATTGGGTATGTTTTATAGCAGAAAGTAAAAAATATTGTTTTTTTTTTTCAAAATGGTCGGTCTTTTTTTTGTTTATAGCGCAAAATAAAAAACACAGAGGTGGTCAAATACCACCAAAAGAAAGCTCTATTTGTAGGGGGAAAAGGGCATAATTTTATTTGGGTACAGCGCCGCACGACCGCGCAATCGTCAGTTACAATAACGCAGTGCTGTATCGCAAAAATAGCCTGGTCATTAAGGAGGGTAAAACCTTCCAGGGTTGAAGTGGTTAAAGTGGTTGTTAACCCACTAAGTTAAAATTACACCAGCCTCTCTGTGTATTCAAGTAATGTGCCCTGTGACTGTGCCTTGTAAAAATAATGCTGCTATATACCTGTTTCAGAGCGCTGATTTTCTGATTTAAGTTTTTTTTTAATTTTAGTTTTAATTATCATGATATAAAATAATTAATGTGGGGACCTTTTGGTGGGCGTGATTTTTCTTGGGGGGGGGCAGCATTTGATTCTTGGACCTAGGCAGCACAATGTCTTGGGCGAGCCCTGGCCTCAACTATCTGGGACTCTCCCTCCTGATTGGCTGAGACACAGCAGTGGCGCCATTGGCTCCCGCTGCTGTCAATCAAAGAGAGAGAGGGAGCGGGGCCAAACCGCGGCTCCGTGTCTGAATGGACACACAGAGTTGAGGCTCAGGTCGGGTGCCTCCATAGCAAGCCGCTTGCTGTGGGGGCACTCAACAAGAGGGAGGGGCCAGGAGAGCCAAAGAGGGACACGAGAAGTGGAGGATCTGGGCTGCTTTGTGCAAAAGCACTGCACAGAGAAGGTAGGTATAACATGTTTGTTATTTTTAAAGAAAAAAAAAAGAGACTTTACTATCACTTTAATGTTAGGGCACTCCCCAAAAATATGCAAAAAATTTGCAAAAAATTTGCAACTGGCATGGAGCATCTCCAGCATAAAGAGGATTGACCCCTATATAATCCAGCCAGCCTAGCGGGGGTAAAGTAAACTTTAGTCATTTATAAAGCAGTCTTTAGTGGAGACTAGGCATGTAAATGGGGCTTCCCAAACATCATCCCAGTTGTCACTATCTAAACCAGGAGCTGCAGCCTCTTAAGCCGGTCTACATGGCCCTAGCAGTTGAAACGTTTCTGGAAAGAGATCCTTACATATAGTGGATACTGGTTTTGTTAGCAAGTCACTACGGGTCAAAAGTTCTAGGTCACTAGGTTCAAGGTTAAGAGGGTCTGATCCAAATTGGGACCAAAAGGCATGTCTCAATTGAATATATCTGAAAAAAATGTGTATTAGGCAATTTGCACCGCTGTCCCAAGCATGTTTGAAGCCATCTACTGTTGACTGTCTCACTACCTCTACTGGTAGTTTATTCCAAGCACCAACTGCCCTTTCAGTAAAATAATACTTTCTAAGATTAGTTTTGAACTTTCCTCCAGTTAGTTTAAGGTCATGTCCCCGTGTTCTTGTTTTTGGTTTCATATCGAAAAAAAAACTGCCCTCCTGCACCTTATTCACCCCCCTGATGTATTTAAAGGTTTCAATAATGTCTTCCCTTTCCTTTCTTTCCTCCAGACTGTACATATTAAGTTCCTGAAGTTGCCCTCAATATGTTTTATCACCTAAACCAGGGGTAGGCAACCTCGGCCCTCCAGCTGTGGTGAAAGTCCCATGAGACATTGCAAGACCCTGGCAATCAGAGGCATGACTCTTATGCCCCGTACACACGGTCGGACATTGATCGGACATTCCGACAACAAAATCCTAGGATTTTTTCAGACGGATGTTGGCTCAAACTTGTCTTGCATACACACGGTCACACAAAATTGTTGGAAAATCCGATCGTTCTGAACGCGGTGACGTAAAACACGTATGTCGGGACTCTAAACGGGGCAGTAGCCAATAGCTTTCATATCTTTATTTATTCTGAGCATGCGTGGCACTTTGTGCATCGGATTTGTGTACACACGATCGGAAATTCCGACAACGGATTTTGTTGTCGGAAAATTTTATAGCCTGCTCTCAAACTTTGTGTGTCGGAAAATCCGATGGAAAATGTGTGATGGAGCCTACACACGGTTGGAATTTCCGACAACAAGGTCCTATCACATTTTCCGTCGGAAAATCCGACCGTGTGTACGGGGCATATGAGGCAGAGGCATGATGGGATTTGTAGTTTCACCACAGCTGGAGGGCCGAGGTTGCCTACCCTTGCCCTAAAGCTTTCACCATTTTTGTTAACCGTCTCTGGACTCGTTCTATCTTATCAATATCTTTCTGTAAGTGAAGTCTCCAAAACAGGACACAATATTCTAAATGAGGTCTCACTAAAGATCTATATAGGGGAATCAGAACCCCCTTCCTCCTCACTACTATTGCCATTGTATGTGGTGTTATATGGGAAAAGAATAATTGGGGGGGTGACACCATTTTTTAGCGCACAAGATGACACCAACCCTAGTGACACCACTGGTCAGGTGCACCAACAATCCCGATTCCTTTTTTCCCACCTTTCTTTTGATTATCATATAATCACACCTCTAGTGATGCATTCTAGAATTCTATTCACTGTGGTCATTTTGATTAGTTCAGCATGAAATAAGCTTTCCTGGAATATGTCAGTCCCTGGTAGTGCAAAAACTCCTCCAGAGTATGACAATACCACGTATGAGACTTTTTCACTATCTGGACTGATTATGTATTGGACACAGTATCTTGCGTATCCCCCAAAAATCCCCCAATTGTGTCAAAAACAATGTACTGTAACGGTTGCCAACAGTGGCGTTGCTATGGGGGTGCGGGAGGTGCAGACTGCATCCGGGTGACACCCACCAGAGGGGTGACACCAGAGCCGGTACAAGTGTGGGGCCAAGTGGGCACCCCCGGGTGCTGTGTTGGGGGTGGGCGCACTGCTGGTGCCACTCCTCACTGACAGGAGTGATCACGGTTTCACTCCTGTCACAAGGAGCAGCTGCTGACACTTGCTGGAGGGAGGATTAGGCTTTTTCCTCCTTCCAGCCTGCAGGGGGTGATAGACAGCCAGCACTGAGACTCACATGACTGGAGAGAAGATGGAGAAGCTGCCTTAATTTCAGAAGATCTGTGAGTAAAATAGTGAAGGGAGTGACAACTGATGTAAGGGGGAATCTGATGGGGCATCTGATATATGGAGGTACACTGATAGGGGAACACTAATGCAAGGAGGAACTCTGATCGTGACACCTCATGTAAAGGGGGACTCTGATGGGACACCTGATGTAAAGGGGGACACTGATTGGGACACCTCATGTAAAGGGGGACTCTGATGGGACACCTGATGTAAAGGGGGACTCTGATTGGGACACCTGATGTGAAAGGGGGACTCTGATGGAGACACTTGATGTAAAGGGGAACTCTGATAAGGACACCTTATGTTAAGTGGTTTTATTTTCTTTAACTTAAAATGTGGATGTGATTTTCCTACTTTAATGTTTTTTTAGAGAGGGATTTGGAATTTTGGCAGCCAGATCTCTTCAAATAAAGTATAACATTTGTGTATTGCAGGAATGTGTGCAAAATTGCATGGATTCCTGCAATACACAAACACACACAGCTCTTTTACAGGTGTGCATTGGCGACTTTAATTCCTAATGACACATAATACGCCTTGCCTTTGCGTTCATTCACCTGTGGCAAAACGCAGGATAACAAAGTACCATGTGTTTTAATGCAGTGTGATTTTTAAAAAGGTTCTTTTGTGCATTCTTCACCTGTAAGGCAGCCCATTGAAATGAATGGACTGCCCTATAAGTGCTGTGCAAAAAAAAAGCACACTCCATCACATCTGCAAAGGTTTGAAAAGAGCCTTTTGCTCCCTGAACCGCAATCAGCCCTGCCCCCTCCACCTGGAGGGGGGGGGTTGCCATCTTGGCGCTGGATGACCTTGTCCCGGCACTGGATGACACCATCAAGTAGGAAGTGATATCCAACCGCGATGGTGTCACCCCCATCCGTGACAGCGCACGGACCAGCACACTGGCACCGACCGCATCATTTACAGGGGCTTGTTTGGGGTGGGCACCATGACTTACTCGATAGTTAACGTCACTACTATTGCCATTGTATGTGGTGTTATATGGGAAAAGAATAATTGGGGGGGTGACACCATTTTTTAGCGCACAAGATGACACCAACCCTAGTGACACCACTGGTCAGGTGCACCAACAATCCCGATTCCTTTTTTCCCACCTTTCTTTTGATTATCATATAGCAAGCTTTTTCCTACTAGCATCCCTTTTTTTTAAGCCCATGACCTGGTCATGGTTGACGCATTCCGGAAGCTCAGAAACACCTTGCGTCCTTTATCCTGAGTAATTTCCCTGTATTGTTTTATTTATTTTATCATGGCCTGATGCTGGGCTGGATACACTTTTCCTCTCAGCTTGACTTAGTGACTGGTCTCACCCATGCTATATGTACTGTAGGTCGATTTTTCACCTGCTGCCACGCTGCCCCTCATGGGTCACTTGAGGGCATTCAGACGGCACGCATGGTCTTGCCGTATGGGTGGTTGGCCTGGTTGCTTGGCCGCCGGGTGGTCGGGGGGAGAACTTCCTAATTAACCCAAGGTTGCTTATCTAAGCTGTGCACTTCTAGCGGTGTCAGTGGGCTATTGTTTGCATTGATTCTGTTTGTCACATCATTTTTTCACTCTTTTCATCTTTCTTATGCCGCGTACACACGAGCGGAGTTTACGGCAGACTTTGCCCGGCGGACTTTTCAACGTACTTTACGACGGACTTTCTGAATGAACGGACTTGCCTACACACAATCCACCAAAGTCCGTCGAATTTGTACGTGATGACGTACGACCGGACTAAAACAAGGAAGTTCATAGGCAGTAGCCAATAGCTGCTCTAGCTTGGCTTTTTGTCCGTCGAACTAGCATACAGACGGCGGACTTTTCGACCGGACTCGATTTCGACAGATTAATTTAAAACATGTTTCAAATCTAAGTCCGTCCAACTTTTGAGAAAACAAAGTCCGCTGGAGCCCACACACAATCGAATTGTCCGACCAAATCCCGTCCGCTGGGCAAAGTCTGCCATAAAGTCTGCTCGTGTGTACGTGTCATTATTATATCTTGGGTCAGCCCACCATGCTGCCTTACTCTTATTTTCATAATGTAGATGATGTATGCCTCCTTTGGCCGAGAGATAGTGGCATTGGAAGATTTGTGATTGCTATGATAATAATTCTGAAGAAGCTTGCCAGAATTTTGGGCAAGCAAAACATGTCAACCCAGGGGTACACTACTTAGAGCCCCCCAAGCTAGCGTAGCTAGCACATCTGGCACCCGGGGCTGGTAATTTTTTTTTCACCCACCCCCCCCAACAAAAATGGTAAGTGGTAATATAGCAACGCCACGTCAAAACTGTGGGTATGGCCAGACTGCATCAGTGGGAGGGGCTTAAAGGGCCATATGCTTTAATGACTGTGCCACAAGCGAGTATGTAACACACAGTGCAAACCTCAGTACACTCATTTTAATAAAATAAAACTGTTCTATTGCATATCCTTTACTACAGTAGTTCTCAACCCTGTCCTCAAGTACTCCCAACAGGCCATGTTTGCAGGTTTTCCTTTATCTTGAACAGGCGCTGCTTTAATTCAGAGTCAATGGCTTGGTATTTTGGACAGCTTATCTAAGAGAAATTCCCAAAGCATGGCCTGTTGGGGGTACTTGAGGACAGTGTTGAGAATCACTGCTTTACTACACACAGCAATCTGACCACACTCACAGTTTTATCATGGCGTCGCTATAATGCCACTTACCATTTTTCTTGGGGGGGGGGGGGGAGATGACCATCCCCAGGTGCCAGATGTGCTAGCTATGCCACTGGGGGTGGCGGACATGGATAGAGGGGGCAGTGCTCTGGCGCCCCTAATGGATGGGGCGACACTGATTCTCTGGGTAGGAATTCAGAATATTGTGTAACTGGAATCAAAGGAACCTGCTGCTGAAAAGGTGAGTAGAGAATAGAGATCTTCCAAACAAAGTTTGGAACTAACTCTGGAATGCGTGGGTGGGAGGAGCAGAGTGATTCAGCACTAGTGCCCCTGTGTAGTCTTCCTCCTATTTGATTCTCTGGTATTTGGCAAACCATGCAGTGGGCGCTGCCTGTCCATTACACTTGATCAGGCAGCAGTGACACCCTTAGAGCAGTGGTTCCCAGTGTGGGCGGGGGGCGGCACCCCTGGCGGAGCCCCCTAGATGCGTCAACGGAGCAGGCGCTACCCTCTGCCTCCCCCCCTAGTTTTGGCCCTGCTGCAGGATTACAGGAAAATGAAGATCCAAATCGATTTTGGGATTCAGACTAAAGATATGCGGAATGGAAATCGTCTGTCTGTTTGTCAAGACTTTTCATCTTTGGGAAGTTTGGAGAACTTGACAGAAAGCTGATTCTGGACAGACAAGTTCAGTGTTGAGCTGAGATATCCGTGCATGGATGATCCATCTTTCCTCGCTACCTCTCAGCAACCGTGAGTTGGCTATAAGCCAACATTACAACATCTACAGCCGACACAATCGTGGCCGTGGAGTTTGTGTGTATGATTGGACTGCATTGTCATTGACTGTGAGGATTGGAGTTATACTCCTGCTTAAGTATCTTACAAACTGCTATCTCCAATGCTAACCACACTTGGAGAGTTTTGCTCTACATCTGTGTCACATTCATTGCTGTGGATTGCACATACATTCATCAATCATATCTATATCGGTTGAGGAGATCTGAGCTAAGGGAGAAAGAGAGATACACACATTTGTTTCTGCTCCATTATTGCCTTCAACCCTTACCTACATCTGCATGAAGAGAGTTTTATCTTACACATATTGTTCTTCATTATCAGTGTTTAGATACCAAATTACCCTCTCATTGATACTCCTCCTAACAGTGATTCCCTGTCACTGTGTGTTACTATCTGATCCACCGCCCCTTGATGGACTTATATCAGTAATGAGTTGCTTGCTCCATCATCCTCTATACGCACAGTGAAGAGAGGACACAATCACCCGTCCCTATAGGTCTGTGCTTCTTGGGCTCTATATGTGTTCAATTCTTTTAATGCATTATAACAACGTTGTTATGTGTGGTGGAGGTTTTCAATTGATATTTTTTGTCCTCTATTTTCAACAATCTTATGTCCAATAAATTATACTCATTTTTGATAGCATACTGTCTGGAATCACTTTATACCAACTGCTGGGCATCTGCCCGATTTTTGCGATATTGTCTTCCTGGTATGTTGATATACACATGGCTCTGTGGAATGACAGATGCAACACAAGTCCTCCAGATGATTCCCCTTCTATAGGGTGAGTCAATATATCTGACTTTGCGCTGTGGTAATAATGTTTCCCACTGTAAACATTTCATGAGATGTGTGCTTATGTATGCTGACTAATTTTCTTTACTTTATTCTTTGTACTGTTTAAACTTCAAATAAAGATCCCATTAAAAAAATCTAAAGAAAAGTTTTGCATTTAGTACAGTTATTTATTGTGCAATCTGGAAGTATAGATGTTTATTTTTCCATGACAGCTTCCTTGTTTGCATAGAATGTTCTCTTTGCTTTGCTAGATCTTGGGGAATTTCTTTTTTGCAATACTACTGCAAATATTATTATTAGTTAGTTATTGGTAGGATGCTTAACCACTTGCTTACTGGCACTTACAGTGCCTTGAAAAAGTATTCATAACCCTTGAAATTTTCCACATTTTGTCATGTTACAACCAAAAACAAAAATGTATTTTATTGGGATTCTATGTGATAGACCAACACAAAGTGGCACATAATTATGAAGTGGAAGGAAAATAATAAATGGTTTTCAACATTTTTTACAAATAAATATCTGAAAAGTGTGGTGTGCATTTGCATTCAGCCCCCTTTACTGTGATACATCTAACGAACATCTAGTGGAACCAATTGCCTTCAGAAGTCTCCTAGTTAATAAAAAGAGTCCACCTGCGTGTAATTTAATCTCAGTATATGTAAAGCTGTTCTGTGAAGCCCACAAGGTTAGAGAACCTTAGTGGCAACATGAAGGCCAAGGAACACACCAGACAGGTCAGGGATAACGTTGTGGAGAAGTTTAATTTTTTTTTTTTTTTTCTTCTTTTTTATCCACTTCAGCGAAAGTTTTCCGAGAGACATTATTTCAACTTTATGTGTCAAACTTTATCTCTTCTCCTTTTTCACATCATTGTGGATTGTTTCCGTCACATCTTTATTATTTTTCCCTTCTAGGATATTCTTAAATAATTTTAAAAACCGACGACAAAACGCCTTCTATAATTATAAACCCTATTATTATCTTAATCTCTCTCAGTCCCTCTTATTTCCCCCCGCCCCCCCTCCCCCTCGCCCCCCCCTCCCCCTCCCCTGTGTCTGGTCCGTTCCTTTATGTTGTTTATTTATCCACTTGGCTCTGCACCTATTCTTTCTTTTATCCTATCTAAATAAATATCCGAGACTTTGTAGTTTTTCAAACTTTCCCATCTACTATTATCCCCTTTCTCTCCTCCTTCCATTTTGTAGTGATAATCTATTTCCTTTAGCCAGTTTCTAATGTCTGGTTTTCCACTTTTTAGCCAATTCTTGGGAATTAAGGCCTTGGCCGCATTCAGGAGGTTAGGTATTATTGTTTTTCTATATTGTTTCTTAGGTTTATTGTAGATATGGAAGAGGCAAGTCCAAATATTTTGTTCTATTTCTTCTTCAGTTATTTCTTTTATGTTATTTAACACTTCCTTCCAGTACTCCATTATTATTGGGCATTCCCACCATATGTGTGTGATCGTTGCTATTTGGCCACATTTTCTCCAACACAAGGAGGTTCTATCTTGATGGAATCTGTGTATTCTTACTGGGGTCATATACCATCTTGATACTAGTTTATAATTCATTTCTATGGTCTTCATGTCCCAAGCCTTATTATATCCCGTTTCTATCATTTTTTCCACTTTTTGGTTATCTATTTTTAAATTCATTTCTTTTTCCCATTGATTTATATATTCTGGTCTTTCTTGTGCTTCCAAATCTGTCAGTATACTATAAATTTTTGATGTTCCGTTTTTTAATGGTGTTTCATTGCTACATAGCTTTTCCAGTGCAGTTAATTTTGTTTCATCTCTCAGTGGGTGTGGTATTGTGCTTACTAGGTGCCTTAGTTGAGTATACTTCCATTCATTCATCTTCCATCCATTCCTTTTCTCTATTTCTACTCGTGTTCTTATTTTACCATTTCTAGTGATATCTTTCAGTTGTGGGTTACCTATTCCTTGGATTTCAAATATTTCCCTCCCAGGGGTGAAGAGATTCGATCCTGTGAGTGCTAATAGTGGTGAATTATATTTCCATTCATTCTTTAAGTGGATGGTGTCCCAAATTTTAAATACATTTTTTGTTATTTCGTGCGTGTCGGTGTCCAATATTCTATATTTCCGTGGAATCCAAATATTCTTATGTAGTGTGGCTCCGCTTATTGTGTTTTCCATTTCCACCCATTTTTTTTCATTTTTCTCATTTGTCCACTCTAACATTCGTGTTAAAACTATGGCTTTATAGTACCTACTTATATCTGGAGCGGCAAGACCTCCATGCTCCTTTTTCCTTGTGATCAGCGTGTAATTAATTCTTGGTTTTTTATTAAGCCATATGTATTTTAGCAGGATTGTTTTAATTATTTTAAAAAAGCTCTGCGGGATTTTTACTGGTAACATCTGTAATCTGTAGTTTATTTTAGGTAATATCGTCATCTTAAACATATTTATTCTTCCAATCCATGAAAGTGGCTGTATTCTTAACTTTTTCATTTCTTCTTTGACCTCATTGATCAGTGGAATAAAGTTTGCCTGATAAATTTTTTCGACTCTAGTGCCGCGTACACACGGTCGGACTTTTCGTCTACAAAAGTCCGACAGCCTGTCCGACAGACTTCCGACGTACCTTCGGCGGACTTGCGGCAGACTTTCTTACGAACGGACTTACACACACACGACCACACAAAAGTACGACAGCCTAGTACGCCGAGACTATAAAACGGAAGTTCAATAGCCCGTACGACACCCTTTGGGCTCCTTCTGCTAATCTTGTGTTTATCTCGTGTTAGTAGAAGTTTGGTGAGAGACGATTCGCGCTTGTGAGACTCGTATTTTTCAGTTCGTTTTAACTGTTGTTCAGTCTGTGCTTGTGAGGTTTGTATCTGCTTTTCAGTGCGTTTGGTCAGTTGGCATTGAGAAATCTTTGTTTTATTGGCCGCTCGTTCCTGATTTTCAGGTCGTTCTTCACAGGCCTTGCTGTTCTTCAGTGCGTTCTGTTTAGTGCGTTCTGACCAGCCGACCGTTTTGAAGCCATGTTACCTGTACGTACTCGTCGTAGAGCTCGTGCATTGTATGTGCTTGGTGCTGTAGTTTATTCTTCAGCCCAAGACCAGTCCATGAACAGGGCGAGGAGGAGTTCATGGACCAAGAATTGGTTGCTTCAGCGTGACCAGTTCTGTCACATGCCTTTGCTCCGTGAGATCCGTGAGAATAATCCTGAGGATTTCAGGAACTTTCTCCGGATGACGGACCCCGTTTTTGACCGTTTGTTGGCTTTGCTGACCCCCTATATCAGCAGGCAGGATACCTGCATGAGGCAAGCCATCACTCCGGAGCAGAGGCTGGTCGCTACCTTGCGGTATTTGGCCACAGGGAGAAGCCTGCAGGACCTTAAGTTCTCGACAGGCATCTCCCCCCAGGCTCTGGGGATCATTATCCCAGAGACCTGTTCTGCCATCATACAGGTCCTGCAGAAGGACTATATTAAGGTAAGATATTTTTCTTTTATTAGCATCACATGTTCTTTTATGTAATCTTTGATAATATAATGTATTTCTTGCTTCAAACACTACTTACCATCATTGCAATATAGTGTGAATGTCCCCTTTTTATCCTCACACATGCTGGATTTTTTTCCTGTTATTTTTTGTCATGCATGTATATTTTCCTTCAATAACCTTCCCAGCATGAAGTGATGGGAACATATCCACCTAGTCTACTCATTTGGAATGTATTTTGTTTGAGTGTATTTAGTGTGCTGCTAATGAGCAATTATCTAGATTTCACAAACCCCCCCCCCCCCCCACCTAAACTCACTCCAAATAGTGTGCTGCTAATGAGCAATTATCTAGATTTCACAACCCCACCCCCCCCCCCACCTAAACTCACTCCAAATAGTTTGCTGCTAATGAGCAATTATCTAGATTTCACAACCCCACCCCACCCCCCACCTAAACTCACTCCAAATAGTTTGCTGCTAATGAGCAATTATCTAGATTTCACAACCCCACCCCCCCCCACCACCTAAACTCACTCCAAATAGTTTGCTGCTAATGAGCAATTATCTAGATTTCACAACCCCACCCCCCCCCCACCTAAACTCACTCCAAATAGTTTGCTGCTAATGAGCAATTATCTAGATTTCACAACCCCCCCCCCCCCCACCTAAACTCACTCCAAATAGTTTGCTGCTAATGAGCAATTATCTAGATTTCACAACCCCCCCCCCCCCCCCCACCTAAACTCACTCCAAATAGTTTGCTGCTAATGAGCAATTATCTAGATTTCACAACCCCACCCCCCCCCACCTAAACTCACTCCAAATAGTTTGCTGCTAATGAGCAATTATCTAGATTTCACAACCCCACCCCCCCCCACCTAAACTCACTCCAAATAGTTTGCTGCTAATGAGCAATTATCTAGATTTCACAACCCCCCCACCCCCACCCTCGTTAAAATTTGCTGGAATGTTCTGTGGTGTTGATTTGTCTAAAGCAAATATATGTTGCACTTTGCAAAATGCATGTGCACTCTACAAGTGCATTTGTTCCAGTGCTTTAGTAAATGAGCAGAAGCTCTGCTGATTTCCATCATCAAATCATATGCAAGCCTCAAAGTGTTTTCATTAATTGCCCTTGCATGTGATTGTGTACTCCTTGCAACATGAATGCCTTTTTACATTACCTCATTTACTGTAAGCTGGTTAGCAACTGCACCTGCAGAGTGCGACAACTGCAGTCTTGTAGCCTTTTTAGTCCCTAAATTCCTGCGTGTCCTAAAAGTAATTTTTTTTTAGGGATTTCACAACCCCCTAAAATGTAATCAATGTTCCATCAGAGGGGGTGAGCAATCTGATAAGTGTGCCTTTCCATATTAGTTATTCCAGAACAATTAAATTATTGAATGTTATACTGATGCTGGGGAATAATGTTTTTAATTGTCTAATTTTCTTGCAATGTTAGCTTCCAAATTAATTGATTTTGGTTTTCTTGTTTGATTTCCCAGTTTCCTTCAACGCCACAGGAATGGCAGACTGTGGCATCCCATTTTGCCAGCCGTTGGGACTTTCCCAATTGTGGAGGGGCTATAGATGGGAAACATGTCCACATTGTGCCACCACCCCATTCGGGGTCATATTATTTTAATTATAAGGGGTTCCACAGTATTGTTTTAATGGCGGTGGTGTCGGCACACTATGATTTTTTATATGTGGACGTGGGGAAGAATGGCTGGATGGAGGAGTATTTGCCCAGACGGAGTTCTGCCAGCGTCTCCAGAGTGGTGGCCTGGGATTGCCACCTGATGAGGATAACGTGGAAGGACTCCCCTTTGTCTTCATTGCCGATGAAGCCTTCGCTCTCAGCAAGCACCTCATGAGGCCATTCCCCCAAAGAACCCTCACCCCGGAGAGGAGGGTTTTTAATTACCGGCTGGCCAGAGCTAGAAGAGTGGTTGAGAATGCGTTTGGAATTCTGGCCAGCCGGTTCCGCCTGTTTCAAACAGCCATTAATTTGGCGGAATACAAACTTAATTTTATCATTTTATCGTGCTGCATTCTGCACAACTTTTTAAATAAGCATGCTCCAAA